>NC_138543.1:23794864-24353968 GCF_964234715.1 Podarcis melisellensis
GGTTTGAAGTAGGGGACATTTCCAGACAAACCTGGGACTTTTAGTTACAGCCCTCTCTCTTCCTCTCTCAATCTCTTAGGAAGACAAAAGAGAGAGCCACAACAAATCTGATTTTCACCCTATCACCGAATCAACATTTTCAGGTAGCTACAAAGATAACAGCGATACTTTTTGCTAGATTCACAAATGGTATGTTGTGTTTGTTGTTTGTTGAAAGGTTATAATAGAAAAATTAAAAGTCTGCAAAATGTTTAATTTTGATTTATCGGATCAGACCAAATGTCCATCAACTTTAGCATCCTACACTGGCCAGTCAAATGCCCCCAGGAAGCCCACAAGGAGGGCTTGAAGGCCATCTCCTTCTCTTACTGGTGTTACCTAGCAACTGGTGCTCAACAGCATTCTGCCTCTGAACAAATAAGTTATATAAGGCCATTATCTTTGCAGCCATAATCATAACGGTGAACTCAAGTGATGAGTTCCAGCAGGGTTACAGCCAAAATGGGACCATAGAGAACAGACCATCCAAGTGTCCCTATTTTCCAGGGACAGTCCCGGATTTACAGATGCCATCCCAGTTTCTGATTTGATTGTGGAATGTCCTACATCCCTGCATCTGGAAGTTTTTAAATGTTTTGTTATGTTTTTATATATGTTGGAAGCTGGCCAGAGTAGTCAGGGCATTGCAGTCAGATGAGTGGGGCATAAATAATAAAATGATTGTTGTTATTATTGTTATGGAATAGGGTGTGAGGGAAACCAGAGTGAGGTAACTGGCAGTTTTTAGAAGTACAATGTAAGTTCAACATACATTAAGAAGAAACAACCTAAGGAGAAAACCAACCCTGTCCCACCACGAAATCAGGGATGTTTGGGATCCTTCCTAAGATATGCAGAAATATATATATTATTTCCAAATTGAAAGAGAGAAAACAACACCCACAATGGTGCTGGCTCCAGGGATTGGGAGGCCTTGAGACAAAATTCTTATGCTGCATGACATCATGTTAGTTACTGTGTTGTTTATCTGTCTTATTGGCAGGAAGCTTCATCTTTTCTTTATACAATGGAGGGGGGGGGATGGCATCAAGCTTACTTGAATGATGCAAGGTGATCAAACATGATGTGTGTGTTTCTTTACATCAGCCCCCCACCCCCATCTGCCATACTTCCTGATCTGAAAAAAAGCTCTGTGAGAAAGCCAGTGTGGTGTAGTGGTTAAGAGCGGTGGACTCGTAATCTGGTGAACCAGGTTCGCGTCTCCACTCCTCCACATGCAGCTGCTGGGTGACCTTGGGCTAGTCACACTTCTTTGAAGTCTCTCAGCCTCACTCACCTCACAGAGTGTTTGTTGTGGGGGAGGAAGGGAAAGGAGATTGTTAGCTGCTTTGAGACTATTTGGGTAGTGTTAAAGCAGGATATCAAATCCAAACTCTTCTTCTTCTCTGTGGGAAGAATTTGCTCATGTTGCTTTCTACTACTAAACACTCGAGGAAGGCTGGAGATTACAGACAAGCAAAATGATGTTTTGTAGAATAAAAGAAAAGGCACATTTGTAGAATAAAATAAGGTATGTACAGCAAGAATTGTGCACCTCACCCATGATAATCTAACCATTTTTTCATCTTCCCTTTCCTATTAGAATGCAGTTTCTCATTGGAATAAAATGATAGACAAAGGTTAAACAAAATAAGGATTGTTTCTCAAGTCACAAGACAGAAAACATTCTATAAGTCTTAATTAAATAAATATTATTGTCTTTCAGACATGCACAGCTGTGGGGACATATGCATTTCCTTCCTACCCAAGGCAACTGTTGTGGCATATGGAACATGGAAGGAAAGGCAGGCTGGTGGTGCCAGCCTGAAATTTTGGCAAGCTAATAATCCCATCCCCATTTAGTGCAATATATATAAAGCACGAATTGTAGTTCCACAGTAACTAGCCTTATGATGGTTGAACAGAACTTTCTCCAGTTCTACCTCCATCCTGAATTCTCTGAACCCATTTTTTTGTCATGTTAGCAGATGTCTGTGTTGAAGTTGTGCTTCATCTAATCATGATGGCATTTGGCTGGTAGCATAGCACAGTCACATGCAGCTATGTTAGCATAAAGGATTAGGTTGGCATGTACCAAAAGCATAATGCATTGCTCCAACATTCCACCCACTGGATCCTGCACACTTATTTCTCTCATAAGAGCAGGTTGCAAAGCTGTAAACCTAAGCACATTAACTTACAAAATAACTGCCAATTAAATCAGCAGCATGTATTCCCTAAGTAACTGTGGTCAGGATAAGGGTGCAAAAAGATTTTTCTCAGCTACACATTCTTAAAGGCAACGTGCAGTCATGTTCTTAGGCTAACATCAGAGAAATATCCACAGTGTCCCTTTTTTAAGGGATAAAATCACAGCAAAGCTAAGTCACATCACAGTCCAGCTAGCTGACTATTATTCCAACAATTTATACAGAGTGGTACCTTGGTTCTCAAACTTAATCCATTCCGGGAGTCCATTCAACTCCCAAAACTATTTGAAAACTAAGGCATGGCTTCTGGTTGGCTGCAGGAGCATCCTGAAGTCAATCGGAAGCCACGGAAGCCACATCGGACATTCGGCTTCCGAAAAATGTTCGAAAACCAGACCACTTACTTCTGGGTTTTGTGGTGTTCGGGAGCCAATTTGTTTGATAACTAAGTCATTCAGGGACCAAGGTACCACTCTACTGCTTAACAGCACAGTCTTTAAGCAACTTTCCACAGAACTGGGCCCACAATATGGAATGCAGGACGCTTGGTAGATATGAGTTGGGCATCCAAGCAATGGACAACAACTAACAGCAATGTCCCTGAAGACCCAAGTGATGTGGCAAGGCCTGCAGGGTTTGTATACAGCAGCCATCTTGAATAGATGATCATTGTGGAATAGGGAAACAGGGCTATGTAGCAAGAGATACAGAGCAGGCATCTAGGTGTCCATTGCAATGCAGCATATAGAGGTACATATGAAGGTATTTCTTTACAGTGGTACCTCGGGTTAAGAACTTAATTCATTTCAGAGGTCTGTTCTTAACCTGAAACTGTTCTTAACCTGAGGTACCACTTTAGCTAATGGGGCCTCCCGCTGCCACCACATGATTTCTGTTCTTATCCTGAAGCAAAGTTATTAACCCAAGGTACTATTTCTGGGTTAGTGGAGTCTGTAACATGAAGCATCTTTAACCTGAAGTGTCTGTAACCCGAGGTACCACTTTACTTACAACTTTTCCCAAGTCCTGGCTACAAAGTGGTTTCACTTATGCTCTGCTTTACTATTCTATTTGTGATTTGTCTTCACAAAGCCTTTTGTAATACACTGTGTTTATGAATTATGTGTTTAAAGCATTCTTTTAAGTTGAGTAATTGCTGTCTTTTCCTCCTGGCTACCTGTTCGAATTCTGACCACATGCTGAATTGCTGTTCAAGAAGACTCAGTCCCCCAGTCCAGATGTCATGCACACAAGAACTTGTTGCAAATGTTGTTGCAAATGTATCAGGCAATATACATTAACATACCCTTCAACATTTCTCTGATGAAAATCAGGACGTCCCATTCCATAATGATCATTTTACTATTTATACCCCACACATCTTAGTGGGTTGCCCCAGCCACCCTAGGCAACTTCCAACATATATAAAACATAATAGAACATTGGGAAAAAACTTCCCTATCCAGGACTGCCTTCATGCAGTTTGGGAGTCAAATAACTCCATACCCTTCAACATTTCTCCAATGAAAAGAGGGTCATCCTAAGGAAAAGCAGGACATTTTGGGATCAAATCTGAAACTAGGACGGCTTCTCCCAATCAGGGATGTCCCTGGAAAATAGGGACACTTGGAGGGTAAAAACCACCAGCACACTGTCAATGGGGGTAGTGTCAGTCCTTTTCTTTACACATTTGGAAATTACATGTTTTAGACTTATTTTGTTGATGTTTCTTGAAATCCAGTGGTGTCTATCCACTAGTGGTTACTGTTGGTGGAACATATTTTCCCACCCTAGCATGTTTCTCCCCAACCTGGTATTGTATTGGCTGCAAGGGTAGGAGAGGAAGGGAAGGTACCATTGTGTGAGGGGAAGTTTGCTCATTTAACTTAGGATGTCACCTGTGGGTTTGTTTGTTTGTTTGTTTGTTTGTTTGTTTGCTTGCTTGCTTGCTTGCTTGTTTGGTAATTTTCTCTCTGCTGGCTTCATGTGGCTTATTGTGTTTTATTGCATGGGGTGGACCTTAAGCATTCTGCAAGTTATGTTTTTGATTGTTAGCTACATTGAATATGTTTTTTTAATCATAGAATGGTGGGAGATTTGTGTTAGATAACACTATTAGTCCTTCTAGCCCATTATTGTCCACTGTGATCATCAACGGCACTCCAGGGTCTCCAGAAAAGGTCTTTCCTTTCACTTGTAACCAAATACTTTTAGCTGGAGATACCAAAGAACATTTTGCATGCAAAACATGTGTTCTACCATGCAAACTGTGGTAGCTCCCTCATAAAAGTCTGAGCTAGATAGATGTCACATGGAATTTACATGAACAAATTTATGTTTCTTAATTTTACTACACTTTCTGACAGGGAACACAATACAGTGTACTGTCATCGGTCAAAGACCTGTTACCTGAGCACTAACCTTTCTTCTATAGAACGTGGTATTGCACTTATTAATATTGTGCATATGGAAGCAATAGCATTAATAAAAAACAACTCTTCTTGAAAGAAAAATTCTGCAGTCCAAAAATATAGCTCAAAAGCTTTACCAAAAGAACCTGTTCGAAAACAGACACTCAAAAAATAATGTTACATCCAAAATCATGTGCTGAGCCCAGGTACAGATACAGCATGTTAGAAATATGACATGATTTTATCCGGAGCTGAAAACATGACAGTGTGAGGCTGTGTTCCTGGAGAGAATCATTTGCATACCTTTCTCTTTGGCTGAAAGGCTGCCCTGTGATCCTGTGGCAAAGTGAGGACTTGAACCCAAGTCTTCTCAATCCTAGCCCAACATTCTGAGCGCTACATGTATAAAATAAATATTGAAAGAGATAGAATTGTAATCTGAATAAATTGCAAGGCCTGGACAGTTTAGATTTTCTATTGCATTGCATTTCAAGGAAGAAGAAAAGGTAAAACTCGCAAAATATCCTCCAGGTTTTGTTTACCTGTCTTTGCATTCCTGTTTGCTGTGGACTCATTGTGTTTCCATTGCTAGATTTTTAGGATGTATTGACATTATTAAAAATGCATATAAATCTAGTACTTTGGTGCATTATTTCTCAAACCAGCTTCACACCAACTGAAGTCCTTAAGCCATTCCTAATTTGTCTCTGCCCAAGGTGTGAATAACTTTGCATAGGGTAAAGTTGTCAACACCCCTTGTCTATACACAGACACAAACAAATCTGACATTCATGATGTGTACAGCTGGAGGGAGAGCTATGAAATGTGTAGTCAGGGGGCAGATAACTTTGCTGTGCTCTACAGTGGTAATGTGAACACACCCTAAGTCTCCTTTAAATCAGTGGGACTTAATTCTGACTTAACAGAAATTGGTTTGTGCTGCAAATGTATCTTCATGAATCAAAACAGAATTTTTATCCATTACCCCTGGATCATTTTGTCTCTCACCTTCTGCGTTATTCATTATTCTGCCCGTAAAACACTTCCCTAGAAGTGTTTTAGGAAAGTAGAGAACTGCTTGAAGGCCCCTGGCTTACTCACAATTGGTTCATATCATAATTCTGTACTTAGTGACCCCAACAGAAATGCTATATTCAGCCTCTAATGTTGTTGTTGTTAACAGGGTGCAGATGAAGGGAGAGATGTACTCCAGTGGGCCACATATTCAAAAATGGTAAATTGTGTTCATTCAGCGAACTCGCTCAGACACAACTTGCATAGATTTCAGAAATGATTCTCTACTTTCATGCACCAGTGCACAAACTCTAGCCCTCAGAAGTGGGTGCCACTAAGATCTTTTTCTGATTCCGAAGGCAGAAACTGTTTATAGGTCCAACTGCTCATTTACAAGGCAATGGAAATATGTGTGTTTGCGGGCTGTGTTCTGAAGAATATGTATTTTATTTTTATTTTGCAAAACAGGTGACATGCTGTCAGACCCTTTGTATAAGTGAAAGGAATAGCAGAGGTATTCCTACTGCCTTGCATAATTACCTATAGCTCCAAAGCAGAGACTGTGAGTGATGGAGCAGCATCATGAAAACTGAGTAGTAATTCGGAGACAGACTGAACAAGGCATGGGGCGAGAGAAACACCAAGTACACGGTCAAGCCAGTATTAAACAGTATTATGCCCATTGATATTTTATGGGAGAGCACATTTCAACTGGAGAAATGAAAGTAATAGGATATGTAGTCTTTAATGGCAAGAACAGAACAAAACAAAACAAAACAGAGGACATGTTTTCTAAGGTTGAAACATTTCTAAGGTATTTAATGTGAAAGAATAACAAATCTTATAGTTTGTTAAGGGTGCTGTCAGGAAACCCCTTCCTGACATACCTTCATAGAGCTACAGTTCCCACTGTTAAACCACTTTGAGAATTGTAGACCTCATACCCTCCAACATTTATCTGATGGAAGTAGTGATATTCCATTCCATAATGAGAATTTTGGTATTTATACCTCATAGATCTTACTGGGTTGCCCCAGCCACTCTGGGCAGCTTCCAACATATATAAAACATAATAAAACATTAAACATTTTGGGCGGAAACCTTCCCTATATAGGATTGCCTTCAGATGGCTTGGGGGATAACTTCATACCCTCCAACATTTCTCCAGTGGAAATAGGGACATCCTAAGGAAAATTGGGACATTCCGGGATCAAATCAGAAACCAGGATGGCTTCTCTAAATCAAGGGAAATAGGGACACTTGGAGGGTCTGAGTTCTGTGTGGGGAATAGAGTGCTGAAGTCTATGTTGCTGGTTCTTCTTAAGGATGATTATAATTGTTGTTGTTGTTTAGTCGTTTAGTCCTGTCCGCCTCTTCATGACCCCATGGACCAGAGCAAGCCAGACACTCCTGTCTTCCACTGCCTCCCACAGTTTGGTCAAACTCATGTTTGTAGCTTCGAGAACACTATCCAAACATCTCATCCTCTGTCGTCCCCTTCTCCTTGTGCCCTCCATCTTTCCCAACATCAGGGTCTTTTCCAGGAAGTCTTCTCTTCTCATGAGGTGGCCAAAGGATTGGAGTCTCAGCTTCAGGATCTGTCCTTCCAGTGAGCACTCAGGGCTGATTTCCTTAAGAATGGATAGGTTTGATCTTCTTGCAGTCCATGGGACTCTTGAGAGTCTCCTCCAGCACCATAATTCAAAAGCATCAATTCTTTGGCGATCAGCCTTCTTTATGGTCCAGCTCTCACTTCCATACATCACTACTGGGAAAACCATAGCTTTTACTATACGGACCTTTGTTGGCAAGTTGATGTCCCTGCTTTTTATGATTATAATTTTTATGATTATAATGGTCTTATTGTAATGTATTCTTTTTGGTTACTTTGCTGTGTCTTGACTCTTTATTTTTGTGTACATAATGTTGCACGGCACCCTAGCCTCCAAGCAGTGTGAGATTCCTTATCAACCCGGATGGTTGGCCACTGCTTTACATACCTGTTCATTCTTTTTTCAAACGGCTTGCTGTTTCTGCCCTTTCTCAGACTCAAGCCATCCATATGGATGGAAAGGTTCAGTTTGGGTTGATTTGTGTCTGTTTACAAATCGTTGTAGTAGGAAGGTCATGGCAGGTAACCTCATTTTTAAAGAGTAACTAAAGAAATATTGTATGTGTGATTTCATTTCACTTACAGACCTTTGCAAAGTGAGAGAATTCTAGCTTCTCCTTGGAGCTGAAATAATATGTGTATGTGTTTAAACAATATTTATTATGGTGCTGGGAACTATGTAAATATTAGTAGTAGGTTGGCTGACGAGATGTCGTAGAGCTTTACCATGATTTAAAGGTGTTTTATGAATTCTTGCTGCTAAACCGACATGTAATCCTTATGTTTAAGATATGTGTGGCACAAAGAACTGCAGAAGTTTGGAAAGCAATAAAGTGAGAACAAAACTCATTGTTCTTTGCTATATATCTGAAGGTGGCATTTAGGAGAAGAAAAGCAGAATTGGTTGAACTCTGTTTCTAACAGATGCTGCTTGACATTATAGCTGACTCAAGCAGAAGTGGGGTCTTTAGTGTCCCATCCTAAATTTTATACAAAAAGGAAGGGTTTTTTGTTTTTGTTTTTAAATGTACTTGGGAAGCAATCCGTTTCAATGTGAATCACTATCTCCCCCTAGGAATGACCCACACAATGCTGAAAGCAGGTTGAACGAAATATGTATGACCAAAAAGTGGGTTGAATTTTGGTGCACAGTGAAGCTATTATTGCTTCAGAAAATGTTTGAGTTTCAGGCTGCTGGTTTGTTTGTTTTTTACCATGGACTAACACATGACCTCTTTTTCAATGAATACCTTGTTTCCGCCAGCGTTCAACCTGCATTTCATTCAGACACCTTTTAGGGTTGTGTGAAGTGGTGCTGATTCCGATTTAGTACAACGTGAAATAAAGAACTTGTGTTAAGGTGACGATCGTACACATTATCACAACTCACTAACTTAATGGTGTGTAGTACTCTGTTATATCTCCGCCGATTATTTCTTGCCGGCTTTATCAGTTTATGAGACCTCTTGGGGGAAATGTCAAAACAAAAGCACACAGAGACAAATTGCCATAGTTCAAATCTCTCAGAAATGTTCTCCTTTCAACAGTCAGTGTCAAGCCCATGAAATAAATTACTTTTGAATACTTTTGTAACAGATGTCAGCCATCTTGCTTATCACTGAACAAGCCACATTTGAACTAAACAGCCTGGTATCACGTTGAGGGATGTGGCTGCTGATTGAACACAGGTGTAATGGTTGATATACTGTCACACAGCCTGACATTAACCTAAGATCTTTGTTGAAATACTTATTACTGATGGCACGGAATGTAATTGCTAATTTTCTGCCTGAGTGGTTACATATTTTCTCCAATTCTTAAGAGTTATTCATCCCTTTCCCACTGCCCATTTCTCAGAGTTTAAGGCAGATGTGTCATTGGTCCACGGGGCAGTAATTGAACCTGTCACTTGCAATCTACTGACTTCATTCCTCAGGAATGTGACTATTGCTTCATTCACCTTCCTGCTTTCCCCCCCTTTTCTTTCGGTATCAAATGTCTTATTTGAACCTAAAGCTAGCAGATATTCATTGTTTACCTTTACTGATCTCTGGTCACAGAGCAAAGAAACCGGGAGCAACCTTCTCTGATTGTGACTTTGCATTCATTGTGGAACTGTTGCTCAAAATAAGCTGCCCACTCCACGTCTAATTTTAATAAATGAATCAATCAGATTGCAGGATTCAGTTCAAAACCCAGGAGACGAAAGTACATAAGAGTCTGTGGCTGCACAAAATTCAAAATATACAAGTACCTTTTTACCAATGTCTAAAGTTAATCCAAGCTAGAATTGTGACCTGCTGCCTGATGAATAGGAGTTTTGATGGCTAGTCATCAGGTGGATGTTAACAATGTAATTTCTGGTGAACCTTATTTCTGAGGTATTTTAAAATAATCAGTGTGCAGAGGCTAATCCTGCATATATCTAAAAATATAAATGCAGGCTATTCTCTTAACTTCAATAAGATAAATGACACATTTGCAGGATTAAGGCTGTGCATATCAGTGAATAGGCTCACAAAACCCAACCTAAATGTTTTCAAAGCATCAATCCTGACTTAGGGTTAATGATTCTGTGTGTATTTTAAGGCAAACCTGTCAATTTTGCACTTCCCAAACTGAAGAGGGGCCCAGAAACTCAGCCATCCTTTGAAATTTGCGCTTCTCTGAATTTTGTGGTGCCATCCAATAATAATAATAATAATAATAATAATAATAATAATAATAATAATAATAATAATATATGCAAAAAGTAATAAAGAAAATGAAATACCAAAATGAATGGACTAACTTGGCTGTGAGTTCCTGCTTGTAGGCCTTTTTCCAGCTGGCCAGGGAGGGCAAGGTGTTGACTGACTCCAGCTACAAAAGCTAAGGCTTGGATATCGTTTAGGGTTTTGTTTGTTGGCAAGTATACTCAAAGGTAAGTGGCTTCCCATTTGTGGAATGTTCTCCCCAGGGAGGTTCAACTGGCGCCTTCATTACAGTGGTGCCTCACAAGATGAAATCAATTCGTTCTGCGAATTTTTTTGACTAGCGAATTTTTCGTCTTGCGAAGCACGAACTCCCATAGGAATGCATTGAAAATCAATTAATGCGTTCCTATGGTCAAAAAAAGTCCAAACAAAGCCAGATTTGGTACAACAAGAGTTTATTAAGTGCTCTTTAAAGTCACACATACTGTAAAGAGCATTTCAAAATTCAAACCCAGAATTTTTTTTAAAAAACAGCAGAGTGGCCCAATGGTCACTCCTCCCCAACTGTTCCCCCAGCCACCCAGCACACAGAAATTCAAATCCAGAATTTTTTTTAAAAAAACAGCAGAGTGGCCCAATGGTCACAGAAAATCATAAAAATGCAGGGGGAAAAAACAAGCTTCCAGATTCTTGCAAACCCCTCCCCAACTGTTCCCCCAGCCACCCAGCACACAGAAATTCAAATCCAGAATTTTTTTAAAAAAACCGCAGAGTGGCCCAATGGTCACAAAAAATCATAAAAATGCAGGAAAAAAACCACACAAGCTTCCAGATTCTTGCAAACCCCTCCCCAACACCAAGTCCTTGAATTCCAAACACCCCAACCCAAAATCCAACCCCCCCAAAAAAGTTATAAAAGCTTAACTTACCAAATAGCTGCAAAAGAAGTTTTGGAAAAGCTTCAAAAATCACCAAAGTCTTTAAAAACCTCAAAAAAGGCTACTATGTACACTGCAGTCTATGAGTTGCTCCTCGAAGTCAAGTCGCAACTGTATTAACGGTGTTAAGAAAAAGGAAACAAACTTGCAAGACGTTTTCGTCTTGCGAAGCAAGCCCATAGGGAAATTTGTCTTGCGAAGCAGCTCAAAAAACAGAAAACCCTTTCGTCTAGCGAGTTTTCCGTCTTGCGAGGCATTCGTCTTGCGGGGCACCAATGTATATGCCTTTAGGTGCCCGGCAAAAATATTCCTCTTCAACCAGGCCTTGGGCTGATTGACATCTGATGCTCTTTTAAATGTGTTGTGGAAGGAGGGGTTGCCTTTGTTCTTATTTTTATAATCTATTTCATGTTTTTATATTATAATTTTATGTTTTGAACTTCCCTAAGATCTACAGGAATAGGGGTGTGCGTATACCAATTTAGCAAGACCATGTTTGCTACTAAGCCTATGGAAGCAGATGTGCTATAGAGAAGTTGGTCCTTGCATTCCTAGGCTTCAGGAAGTCTTATCCAAAGTCTCACAGACTCTGAACTTTGGCTGTGGCTCTCAGGAAACTTCTCAACAACAGGGGGGGGGGGGAATGGGATCTATAAAACTTATTGCAAAAAAAAAAAAAGGAGAATAAATTCACCAAATTCTCTACATGGGGCATATGAAGTCTTGCAGCCCTCCTGTAGAACAAAATTACTTTTTGATGTCTCTTATTTGGAAACTGTTTTGTTTCCTGCTATCATATAAATGTTTGTGTCCCTGCGAATGTCCTTTCATCGCTTTATTGCAGAGATTATTAGGTGGGAAGGCAGGACATAAAAGCGAGTCATCTTCTGGTTGGAGCATCTTGAGCAAGGTACTGCTGTTCAAATCATCATCTTCCCATTTGCAAACACAGCGAATGGGGTGGTAATGCCCAGACTAGCCTAGCATGGCAACATTTCTCTCGTGCGCTGCTCTCCCCATTTGGGATGCAGTGATACTCATTCAGAGCTCAGAGCCCATTTCATTTGCTCTAACCGATTTTCTCACATTTTGTGTTATAAAAGAATCTTTGGTCAGCAGATATACTTTCAGCTATTCTTATCAAATGATACTGAGCCAGTGGCATATGGGAAAGGACAAAATGTAACACAATCCGCCATCCCCCAAAATAATAAAAGCAGAGGTGACTTCAAAGAAACTCACTTCTAGGATTTCTGTTATTAGCGTGGAACAATTAGTGCAGGGTAGAAAACTAAAACTAAAATAAAAAGGAAATAAAAATATCAATGAAATCCTTTTTAAATGAAACTAGTTTACTTAGAAAGCATATGCATATTTCAATTCTGAGTGCATCAATTTCAACAGAACTTGTTTAAATAGCCTAGTTTTCCTCACAGGGTTGTTGTAAAGCTAAAAAGTTACTTTGCTCTTTCCATGGAATGTTGTTGTTGTTGTTGTTTAGTCGTTTAGTCGTGTCCGACTCTTCGTGACCCCATGGACCAGAGAACGCCAGGCACCTCTGTCCTCTACTGCCTCCCGCAGTTTGGTCAAACTCATGCTGGTAGCCTCGAAAACACTATCCAACCATCTCGTCCTCTGTCGCCCCCTTCTCCTTGTGCCCTCCATCTTTCCCAACATCAGGGTCTTCTCCAGGGAGTCTTCTCTTCTCATGAGGTGGCCAAAGTACTGGAGCCTCAGCTTCACAATCTGTCCTTCCAGTGAGCACTCAGGGTTGATTTCCTTCAGTATGGAGAGGTTTGATCTTCTTGCAGTCCATGGGACTCTCAAGAGTCTCCTCCAGCACCATAATTCAAAAGCATCAATTCTTCGGCGATACAAATTAACAAATAATTACATTTGGATAATCATTGCGTGACCAGGCAGCGACTACCCCAGCCCCCAGGGACAACCAGAAAGGAATAATGACTCATGACAACGTGTTATGGAATTAAAATTAGGCCACAACTTTATAAAACTTTCAAATGTAGGAAGACCTTGGATTAGGTATTGGGCGTGTATCCCTCCCAGCCCCCCAGCCAGGGGAAGTGGGGCTCCTCAGGGTAAATAAGATATGGGGGTGCACTGCAAGACATGTGTACGCATACAGCCCACCCCATATCCCCGCATGCAGGGTAGTCCACTGACAACCTTTCAGTGTATGGCCAGTGACACCCATATTACAACCCCTTTAAGAGGGGACCCTGGAATCGCCACCGTGGGGGGGGGAGTCACCACTTCAGCCCCCCCCCCATTATAGGGAAGAAAAGACTAAAGGATTCCGCCCAAGGCCATAAACTGCCAAAGTTGTGATGAATTGCTACAGGAAAGATAAAACCTGCCAATGCAGGAAAATTTCTTCCTAGTTCTTCAACAGCAACCAGTCAAAAGCAGCGCCCGCTAAACAGGAAGAAAAAGGTTAACCTGAAAACAAGAAACATTAAACAAAGGGAGGGTTGGGTGGGTGAATCTCCTGAGCTGAATGCCTGCCTGCTGCTGGCTCCACCCTCTATTTATGCGACTGGCCCCACCTCCCAGCAGTGTAAATTGACTAACTGAGGCTGGGTGTGAACCTCCAGAGAATAACACAGAGAGGCAGGCCAGCCCATACAAACTGGTAAGTTCCCTGGGGTCCGAAGCACCATGTGCGATCCCACAAAGGGCACCCACAGTATAAAGTGTGAGTACTCATTGCATTTAAAAAGAAGACATTCTTTTCATCAGTTTTTATCCACCTGTTTTCTTCCCGAGAAGACGTACTTACTTGTATATTTACTTGAAGCATTTATTATCTTCTCTAAGCTCTCAGAGAAGCATCTGGTGACATGCCATGCCAAAAGTCAAGGACCACAACAGCAAAGGCATTCTGGCACAATATAAAAGTAACCCAGCTAAAAGGCCTTGGTTAAACAAAAATATTTTCACCTGCCATTGACAAGAGGGAAAAAAAGAGGGTACTAGGGCAGCCTCTGTTGGAGAGGCAATGGTAAAGAAAGCTACCACAATTGAAAATGACATTTCTCTGGTCACCCCAAATGACATGGCCGGGGGATTTAGAGCAGGACATGTGATGCTGATCTTAATGCCTCAGCAAGTTCATGAAAGAGAAGGTAACTGGTCTCACAGGTACCATAGTTCCTCCCAGTCTGCTCTTTTCCAGGCTAAACATACCAAACTCTCTCAACATAGTGAAATTATAATGCAGAGTCCATTTCCCCCCTTACCTATCTTGCAGGAAATGTCTTGAGTTTCATAGGAATGACAATTAGGGCATCTGAAGTATGAAGCGTTTTAGTAAATCAGGCCCCAGAGAATGATGCTTTCAGGTGTTTAGCATAAACCTCAGAATGTTATATCCTGCCAAGCAGTTTGCCTTCAGTTTAGAAAGTCCACTGTGGCAGCTTCCCCCACTGCTTCCCACATAAAGGAGTTTATTCCTAGTTAGCTATCATCTTGTCATGAACATCATAATGAAACATTATCAAAATAAAAGAGGATTCGAATCCTCATAGAACCTGTAGGGAAAAGCAGAAGCTGAAGAATTTGGAAAATGAAAAGAAGGTAAAGTATCCCTCCAAAGTATCTCCGATGAAAATAGAGACATCCCATTCCATAACTAGAATTTTACTATTTATACCCAACACATTTTACTGGGTTGCCCCAGCCACTCTGGGCAGCTTCCAACATATATAAAAACACAATAAAACATTAAACATTAAAAAAAAAAAACTTCCCTAAACAGGATTGACTTCAGACAGCTTGAGGGTCGGATAACTGCATACCCTCTAACATTTCTCCAATGAAAATAGGGACATTCAGAGGAAAAGAGGGACATTCTGGTATCAAATAGGAAACCGGGACGGCTTCTCTAAATCAGGGGCATCCCTGGAAAATTGGGACACTTGGAGGGTCTGTGTAAAGTTTCCTTCTTGTATAAGCAATCATTACCTTAAGAAATGAAATAATGTTACCGTGGACATGTCCTGCATATAGGCAGTCCAGATTATTGTGTCATGTTAGCCCCCTCTCGCTATTCTTTGCCAATTCATCTTACTGGGTTTCGCCCCTGTCTTCTTAGGTTTCATGTTCCCCTTTCATTAATGGCTGCCTTTTGCAAACTGTCTTGGAAAGTCTATTTCAAAATGAAAAGATAGGAAATAAATGCTTTAATAAGAGTGCCAGAGTTGCGTTCACACAATGGAACATCCCCTTCAAGGTGGACTTTGGTCTTTCACATTTCAGCGGCGCCCCGTGCAAAGCCAAAATTTAACACCCGCCTTCTGTTCTGCTCATTTAATAATATCGTAGTTGTGATGCCCTGCAGTGCCCCCTAGGCTCAGCGCCCAGTGCAGCAGACCCAGTCACACTGCCCTAATCCTCCTCTGTCCCCTTCCTCTTTTCCTCCTGTGCCCTGCCCCACCCGTAAGAATCTGATCCAGAATGTTAGGTACTGAATTTTACATATACACTGGTTAATATGGATGATCTCCAACAGGTCTTTGGGAATGGGGTATTTCAAATGCATTTCATACTTTCTCTGGAAGTTAGGCACATTCTACAGTCAGTATTCACAGGCTCCAAGAAACATGCAGCCCCCCCCAAAAAAATGTTCAATCCCCCCCACACAATGCTTCTGTCCCACTTCCTAATCTTTCATGACACACAACATACCCACTGAGAAAGAGCAGTATTTTTGTCTGCACTCCACCTCCTTTTCTCTACTCTCAGCTGTTCCCAGTCAGCTGAACAGCATGGGGTGAGGAAGAGAGTTGCAGGAAGAGGAATTTTTAAATCGTTTCCTTCTGCTCCCATGACCCTGATAAGAACTGACCCCCCATGCTTATTGGAGACAATGCATAGTAAAGGTAAAGGGACCCCTGACCATTAGGTCCAGTTGTGGCCGACTCTGGGGTTCCGGCGCTCATCTCGCTTTATTGGCCAAGGGTCATGTGGCCAGCTTCTGGGTCATGTGGCCAGCATGACTAAGCCGCTTCTGGCGAACCAGAGCAGCGCACGGAAACGCCGTTTACCTTCCCGCCAGAGCGGTACCTATTTATCTACTTGCACTTTGACGTGCTTTCGAACTGCTAGGTTGGCAGGAGCAGGGACCGAGCAACAGGAGCTCACCCCGTCACAGGGATTCGAACCGTCAACCTTCTGATCGGCAAGCTCTAGGCTCTGTGGTTTAACCCACAGCACTACCCGCGTCCCTCCGGAGACAATGCATACTGACCAGATAATGTACCAAATATGCACATTTCTCAAGGCCTGATGGAGGCACACTGAGGGATGGCCTTGTCCCCAGTGCATTCAACTCAAAAGGGATGGGATCCCACATCCAGTAAATAGTACAAAGTAGGCTGGTGAGTCTCACAAAGTGATGTGTAAAACAAGCCCAGCACTTTACATTTTGCAGCACTTCTGTAAATTTTAGTTTTTAGATGGATTGAACACAGTGGAAGTACGTTCAAAAGAGTCTCTGCACTAAAAAAAATAGAATGAATGATTTACCTGCTTTCACCTTTACTCTTTGAAAGTGTTATGATAAGGTTTCTTCTTTTTCTTTTTTAAGACCCACCAGTCATCTACTTACAGAGGGTTGTTTGCTGCTGAAACAGCTGCTGCAATTTGGAGAAATAGTTGTGTGTATCATTGCTTCTTCCAGTCTCTATTGCTTTTCAAATTTTATATTAGCACATCTTTATCTTGCCTACAGTTCCTAATAGTGCTCTCATTTTAATCTCTGCAACTGCCGTATTTAACATGGCAAAGCACTGGGGATAATTGCATGAAAGATGCTAAACAAAATTAAAGTTGGATCATATAAGTTGGGCCATTTCTCTGAGCTGAGTAATTTCCAGCAACACTGCAATTTCTTACCAATGAAATCTCTGTTATGCTAACCCCATTGATATTAAGCTAGTCCATGGTTTGGTTCCAATGCAATAGGAAACTATGGTTTCTCACTGCATGCACATACCACAGTGAGCACTGGATTTGCATTTGCCTCCTCCCCAATCTCCTGTGCACTACAGGAGGAGAATAGAACAGTCACATCTTGTTTTAACCTAACCACAGTTTCCCCTGACATTCCACTTGGACAACTGGCTTAGCTGGCCAGTCAAAGCTGTTTTCCAGGGTGTGGCTGCTGTTGCATGGTGGCAACTTCTAGGAGCCACAGATTGGAGTGGAGTACAAGGTGCGAACCAAAGGTGGGCAAACTACCTCAAAAGGACTACCATGTGTCCCCTACCAGAGGTACTACCCCTCCCCAAACATCCTATAAATCCCAACCTTAAAATAGTTACAAATAATTGGTACAAAAATATAAACTAACCAACTATGCTTAAACAAGCAAGCAAGGCTGTCCCATCTTCTTAAAAGAGTTTGATAACATTCCTGACTCTGGTCCCAGAGAGAGCTCCTAAGCAAGTATATTGTTTGTTCGTCATGGAGCATAGTTTCTCGTACATGCTGGTACTTCCTTCTCCTAACATGCTGAACTGGGTCTTTCGAGGACAGGGAGATGCTGAGTTCTTGGGTTTCACCTTCCTGCTGACAGACTGTCCACTCGGTTTCCAGCAATGAGTCATCAATCAGCCTAAAACCCTCAAACAGAAACATCCACCCTTTTCTGCCGTATTTGCTAGAGACAAACCTCTCTTGCTCAATGCAAACTCCTCTGCATGGCATCTGAAATACAATGCATTCAAAAAGAACATTTTATCTACCTTAAACTTATATCTTTGACACGTTTGTCATCTAAATACTGTGATTTAGGGCTGGGGTGAATATCTAACTCCCAGCAAGTGCACCTCCTTCAGCTTAGGAAGCCTTGCTTAGCAAAAGTGGCAGCTTCCAAACTATCCTTAAGCACTGCCCTACATAGGGTGCATTGCAATAACACCTATAAATGCAACACAGGAAAGCTGAACAGAAACTGGTAATGGGTATTCCTAGCTACTGTGGGGTCATTTGAGCCTTCAGTGACAATGATGGATCCAGAATCACGCCACTACTTACCTGTTTCTTCAGAGGGAGTAGAACCCTATTCAGAACAGCTAAATGCCTCAGTTTCAAGACCCAGGAACCACACTTCAAATGGTTTGTCTTATCAGGATACAATTTTAGTTTACTGATGAATACAGGGCAGAATGGAATATTATGCCTTCCTTTCTTCTTATATCTTTAATTGAGGCTGATGGGAATTGGAGTCCAACAACATCAGTCCTATTACATCTTCTGGACAAAATAAAATGTCCAAGGAAGCTCTATTTTATGCAGGTGTCTGGGGGTGTGGGAATTATTTATTTTTCATTTATCAGCTCACAATTGACACAGGTCTAGGTTGTGCATGGCCCGACTCAGATGTAACAGAAATAGAGCTGAGCATCATCAGCACACTGATATTCCAAAACGAATACACTGTAAATCAGCAATATTGATTTAATCTTTGGGCATGCAATTAAACAGTGTGTTGCTATCCCCTTTGTGATACTAATGCACACACAGGAAGAGGAGGACATATAAAGTGATTTAGTTGCAGAACCTAGGACTGAGATACATGACAACAAGACCAGAGGCAGAGCTTGCTTCTTTGTGTGACATATTAGTTTAAATGTATGTCATGCCTGAACATAGTTGAGGAGTAAATTGGCAACAATTATAAAATGTAGTTGTTGCTTCACCTTATGCCTCAAGGTTGTAGCTTTAACTGCCCATACAGGCATCAAATTAAGAGAGGCTCTGGCAATGTCTTTCCAGTTTAAAACCTGAGGAATACAGTCAGATTTATCACATTGGAGACAAAATGGGAAAGGATGTGTTGAATTGCTCTCAGAATCTGAACTTCCCAATTGTATGTTTCTTTGTGTGTAAGTGTAATTGGGAACATTTGAAACTATGAAGCTGAGATCAGAGTCACTGTCTGTCTGTGTGTGTGTGTGTGTGTGTGTGTGTGTGAGAGAGAGAGAGAGAGAGAGAGAGAGAGAGAGAGAGAGAGAGAGAACACAACACACACTTTCATATGTGACTTTGTTTATACAGTATGGAAATTTTAAAATCACCCTTTCACCATCAGCTATAGCTGAAGTGGAGTTTGGAAAAAACACCCAAGAGGCTAGGTTTTAAGCAGACAGGTAGGTTGTGAGAGTAGAACTTAATGTATTCATTGTAATTTGGGAGAATTGTCACTTTTATCGACTAAAATCATTGCACAATGAAATGCAAAGTGTCCAAAACACAGAGGGGGAAAAAAGGAACCCTGCTGAGAAAAGTTAAGCTGCAAAGTAAGTCTGAACGTTAACAGGGCTAATTGGAAGTGACTGAGTATTATTGCTGTAATGTTCATTTCCGTTCCTTGAGTAATCGTTTCTGTACCTGTACTTCCCTCCCAGCCAGAGTGCAACATGCAGATACTGTGATTTCTTTTTAAAATGGGATTTTCAAAACTCTAGGACTGCTTTACATGCAAATTAACAAGGGAGGGGGAAAATAAGTAATCTTGCTGGCTGAGTATAGATTGAAAATACATTCATGCTTAACAAAAGGCAGTTATTAGCTAGCTGAATAGAAATGGAAATTGAATAGGAATTGAAATAGAAAGTGTTAGAGACATTGAAAGGACTGTGAAGTGATAAAGATGCTTTTATTCATTACTACATTCATTTTCTGAAACAACAACAACATAAGAAGGAGACGACACTGGATAATATCTTTAATAAGGGCATGCTTACAATAGGTTATGAAACAGAGTTTTCATTAGGTGCTCAAAAAGCCTATAAGCAACTAATTAAAGCTGCAGGACTGGAAAACAAAATGGTGACTCTTCCGCATGTACAAAACTTTCAATAAAGGGTAATCATTTCTCTGGAGGAACATAGTGCCACTCAGCCTTGGGGGATCAGCTTTCACAAGAGCAAGGGTGTACATTTGTCACATAATCTGCATAAGTCATAAGAGCTATGCCTTACAAAACTCAGGAACAAAGTAGTTTATCAGAGACCTTGGTAGTCAATTGGACAAGTTGTGCATGCCTTTCACATGTGAATTCTTAGCCGATGTCCTTTTGACTCTGTTACTTTAGCCCACAGTGTTCTCACCCAAAGCTAAAATAACTACCTTAAAGGATTGTTGTGAAGATCAAAGGATGGAAAAGCATAGGAGGCAAATCATAGGGGCCGCGGGGGCTCCGGCCCCCACAATAAAATATTTGATGGGCATTCCCATTCAAATGGCGTGTGTGCACTGCATCATGTGATCGATTATGTGGGGCGGGGCTTTCTTGGGCCTTCACAATATTTTATTCAAGTTGACACCCCTGTTGTAAAGGTATTTACATGGTTCTTTAAACTGGTCTATCAGTTCATTAGGTTTCAGTGCATGTAACGTAACAACAAAAGGATAAAATCAGTATTCGTTTGGGTTTTTTAAAAACATGTTTTTCTTTGTAAATTCCAAATACTTCAAAACGATAGGTCCCCAAATAATGCCACCCTCTCCCACAAATAGCCTTTGATTCAGCAGGGTAAACGTCCGGCTCAAAACCTGTTGGCTTTTTGGGGTTGCCTGTGCCTTGGTTAAAGCCCTGAGAAGGTTTTCGTGAGGTGCCTCCTCCTATGGATTTTTATTATTTTTTTCAGATTGGGAAGTGGGGCAGCCAGGGAGACTGCAGAGTGCTGGAAAAACATTTAATAGAAAGTAAAACCTACAACTACCTCACAACAATAAGTGAAATTCAGTCCTGAACCCACTTAAATTAGAAAGAAGCCCTAAAATGATCTGAGAAATAGGCAGAACAATGGACAGCTCTTGTAGGGGGGAAGATTTTTTTTTTTTTTGACACACTGCAGAACAGGTGTTGGCAGAGCAGTAATTCTTAGGCTTTGATAATTATTTTACTTCAGTGCCTGTTGCTTGCAAGCCATCCAGAGAACATTGCTGTTGGTGGCCTATAAATGCCGCTAATAAGGGATAATAATGAAGTATTGAAAGAAAGGTAGGATGGCATTATGTGTTGATGTGCACCTTCGTGACATCAAATTGAACATTTTGAAGAATGTGTGTTTCCAACAAGTCATAGTCACCCCATACAGGTGGAGTGTTAAGCCCAGTGTTGTGCTCACACTCATCAAGTGAGATATTTTGTACAAGGATCTGTGCCAAAAGCTAAACATAGGTTTGCTGTATCTGTTGTAGTCTGCACCAAAGGCTGCCACTGGAGAGAGGCATTTCACAAGGCCCACAAATTACTTTGGAGAATTATCCAGATTTCCCTTTGAGAATCTCCTGAGATGCTTTGGTAGGCGTTCTCTCATTTTCGGAGTAACATAAGGTTGCCAAAGGGCATGTCACACTGACATATTGCTTCTGCTGAAGCCAACAGCATGGGATGCAGTTACTACAGCAACAGTAAGCTCTTAAATACAACCTCAATCCATCTGGACATGCGAGATAGTTTTTAAGTTTCATTAAGCTTTTATTAGAATTACGACAACTGCACCCAACCTATCTGCACTTGCCATCTTATTCAGAAGGCTCATGAATTTTATCAGAGAGAGAGAAAAATCCTCAACATATTGATAGTATTCAAAATGACCATAGGAATGCCATGGCAACCAGAGCAGACACATCCCACTCTATCATGGAAACTCAATTGCATTATTTCTCACCAACCTGGAAAAATTAAATCTGCATTTCATACCTATGTCTTATTTTGAAGATTGTTTCCCTCCCAATACCTGATGACATTTCGCAGATTTCCCCAAACTGTTTTTCAGTATAAGAAAGTGGAAAAATAGGATTAATCTGGCCTCTCCAGAATCTTATCAAGCAATGCCACCTAAAGAGGCTGAAGAACACATCGATGGCATGGTACAGAGATTTCTGATAGACGTTGTAATGTAGAATCCACTTCAGAGGCATGCAGTTCAACTCAGCATGCATTTTCCCAGAATAAAATCCATCCCAACTAACCTGAAGAAAAAGTACTTTCCTGTTTTGTTTGGTTTTTTAAAAGAAATAAAATAAAATATGGAGATGAAATATGCTAGTGAACTCTGGTACCAAAGTTTATGTGATTTTATTGTGATATTCAGATAGTTCAGGAAACGTCAGATTATTGCAGAACCAAATCCAGACACGCTGGATGTGAAATGGGTCCAAATTGGCCTAAGTTTCCTCAGTGGTTTGAAAGACTGGCAAGAGGTAGTGAAATCATTGGTAAAACCACAGCTTACCCACTGTGACTCATTGTGGACCTTCCGAGAAACTTCACAACTTTCCTTTCCTTTGTTAGCCAGACCACAGGCAGAGCTGTGCATTTTGCCTTCCTCATGCTGATGGATGGAACATGTCTACAACCTGCCCCTTGCCCCAAACTTAGGGGGTGGGAATGCTAGAGTGAATCTTGACTGCTCCTGCTAAGAATTCCAGCTGGCTGTTCCTTTCAAGCAGAGCAGTCTGCTCCACTGTCTCTCATTTCACTGTTTCTTTTTCCAGCTAACATTTAGCTTTCTATAACCCCTGAACATGCTTAGTTCCATTGTTGTTGTTGTTTAATAATAATAATAATAATAATAATAATAATAATAATAATAGAATTTGATATACTGCCCTATACCCAGGGGTCTCAGGGTGGTTCTACAAGCCTTGGAGTTCCCCTGAATATGCTGTTTTCTTAGTGGCCCCATTCTGACTATAGGATTGTTGCCCCACAGCACCTGAATTCACAATTAGAGTGGGTGACTTAAAATGTGTGCATTTGGCGTGCAGCTGGAATTTACACTAGGTCATTGATTAGTTCTACTTAAGACTGTGCATGAGCACAATCCATTAAATTGTTGAAGATTGTTTGCGGGCGATTAGTAGACTTCTCTGCTGCCATCAATGTGTGAACATATTTGTACCATTGCTGCTTGCCTGGAGATAGTGTGGGTGAGCTTTTCCATAGGGGAAGGAGTCAGATGTTGATATCACACCTCATTTGGCCAATGGAATGGGGTCACTGCTCCCTTTATAAGAGAATTGCTTCTCATAGCAGACCACCCTGTGAGCAGTGTAGAATCAACTAGTCACAATTGTGGGTGGGTAAGTAGGTGTTTGGGACGCGGGTGGCACTGTGGGTTAAACTACAGAGCCTAGGACTTGCTGATCAGAAGGTTGGCGGTTCGAATCCCCGTGATGGGGTGAGCTCCCATTGCTCGGTCCCTGCTCCTGCCAACCTAGCAGTTCGAAAGCACACAGTGCAAGTAGATAAATAGGTACCGCTCCGGCGGGAAGGTAAACGGCATTTCCGTGCACTGCTCTGGTTCGCCAGAAGTGGCTTAGTCATGCTGGCCACATCACCTGGAAGCTGTACGCTGGCTCCATCAGCCAAGAAAACGAGATGAGCGCCGCAACCCCAGAGTCGGTCATGACCGGACCTAATGGTCAGGGGTCCCTTTACCTTTACTTAAGTAGGTGTTTGGTGGAGGAATTCAGTCTGCTACCTTTTCCCCCAGCTACTTTGTACTGTTTTGATTTGGGGTGCATGAGAATGTTTTGGCTCTAGTTATATGCACGGGTGGTGCTGTGGTGTAAACCACTGAGCCTAGGGCTTGCTGATAGGAAGGTCGGCTGTTCGAATCCCTGCGACGGGGTGAGCTCCTCTTGTTCGGTCCCAGCTCCTGCCAACCTAGCAGGTCGAAAACACATCAAAGTGCCAGTAGATAAATAGGTACCGCTCCGGTGGGAAGGTAAACGGCATTTCCGTGCACTGCTCTGTTTTCGCCAAAAGTGGCTTAGTCATGCTGGTGCATGACCCAGAAAAACTGTCTGCGGACAAACATTGGCTCCCTTGGCCAGTAAAGCAAGATGAGCGCTTCAACCCCAGAGTCGTTTGTGACCGGACTTAACTGTCAGGAGTCCTTTACCTTTTTAATTTGTACTGTTTTGATTTGGGGTGCATGAGAATGTTTTGGATCTAATTATATTCATCTTACTGTCTCAACTTGGCATTTGGGTGAGCAGCCCAGGGATTAATTTGGATGTAAAGTAAGCACTCTAAGACTCTCTTGGGTGAAGGAAATCACTGATTAGCTAAAGGGGATGCTTAAAGCAATTCTCTTTAACCAATCGGAAGACAGCTGGTCCAGTACTCCAGACACAGCCAATTATGGACAACTTACAAAAGGTATTGGGGAAACCCATTCACCCCTAGCCTCTGCTATAAGCTACTTGCAATAAATTTATTTTTAACACATACATACAACCCAAATCTTGCAAGCATATGTCTTGTCCATTAAATCCATCCCTTGTCAATTTCACTCTTGGCATTCAGTGCAACCATTGCTTTGTATAAAGAAATGTTCCCTGCTTGTTTGCAATGTAACAAGAGCTCCCCCTGAGTGCTGATTGCTTTAAAAAAATGCAACCAAACACTTCTCTGGCTTGCCAGAACCTAATTGTTTTAATGAAATACAGGGCTGTACAAAAAAGGACATAAGAGCACCTAACTGGATTCAGCTGCTCACAAAATGGTCCAGAATACATGGCAGCATTTGATTATTTAAACCTCTTGTCTTTTAAATATAAACAAGTGAGAAAAAAGAAATAGTCTTGGGCTTCGGAGGAATCTAAGCAAGGGGTGCATAAGCAAAGTGCAATATGCCTGTAGTTTAGTCCTCAGTAGAATCTGAACGTCACCCTAACAAGCTTTGCATGTCCTCTAGGTAATTGTCATCCAAATGGTAATGATTCAATTTTTTTTAAAAAAATCTACAACTTCACTTTCTAAAGTGTGATGTGGGCTTAATGCATTCTCATTGAGTTTATGATGCCTTTCCAAAGAAGATGGAGTGTTAAAGGAAGTATTTGGAATGAAGAATATCAGGGATCTGGATTTTTGGATGACAAACAGAGAAAAGAAATGGAAATATAAAAATAACAGCAACTCCTCTGGTGCTTACCAACAGTAATCTCTCTTTCAGGTTCAGAAATCTGTGGTTTCCAAGGTCTTGTTAGACTCCCAGCAGAACCAGGCAGCATGATGAGCATTTTAGTTTAACTACATGAAGAAGAAGTGTGCATGCACACGAAAGCTCATACCAATAACTTACTTAGTTGGTCTCTAAGGTGCTACTGGAAGGAATTATTTATTTGTTTGTTTTGTTTTGTGTTTTGTTTTGTTTCAACATGAAGGGGCAAAGTCTCTGACCTGCCTCTCAAGTTATGACAGCACCAGTTATTTTGTGTAAAGGTAAAGGGACCCCTGACCATTAGGTCCAGTTGTGACCGACTCTGGGGTTGCGGCGCTCATCTCGCTTTATTGGCCAAGGGAGCCGGCGTAAAGCTTCCAGGTCATGTGGCCAGCAGGACTAACCACTTCTGGCAAACCAGAGCAGTGCACGGAAATGCCGTTTACCTTCCCGCCGGAGCGGTACCTATTTATCTACTTGCACTTTGACGTGCTGTCAAACTGCTAGGTTGGCAGGAGCAGGGACCAAGCAACGCGAGCTCACCCCATCGTGGGGATTCGAACCACCAACCTTCTGATCGGCAAGTCCTAGGCTCTGTGGTTTAACCCACAGCTCCACCTGCGTCCCAAGTTATTTTGTGTAGGAAGCCCTGAAACATAAACCTTGTGTGGACCGTTATTCAGCCTGATAGATCCCCCTCATTAACGGCACAACTCTGTGTCTACTGAAAAGGAAGTCCTATTGAATTCAGTTCTAGCTTACTCCCAGGCAATTGGAGTTAGGATATCAGCCTTAGGCTTTTTCCACAGTACAGGGCAGGGCAGCAATTACAACTGTTTGAAAGACACTACTTTCCTTCATTGTCTAACATTGTGAAAGTACTGACCTCTAAGCTTTTAGAAGCCTAATTTCCTTTTTTTGGATAAAAGTACTCTGGAGAGGTGTTACATCGATGCAAAATGTAGTTGTTGTAATGGAGAAGAAGAAGAAGAAGAAGAAGAAGAAGAAGAAGAAGAAGAAGAAGAAGAAGAAGAGGAGTAGTTTGGATTTGATATCCCGCCTTTCACTCCCCTTCAGGAGTCTCAAAGCGGCTCACATTCTCCTTTCCCTTCCTCCCCCACAACAAACACTCTGTGAGGTGAGTGGGGCTGAGAGACTTCAAAGAAGTGTGACTAGCCCAAGGTCACCCAGCAGCTGCATGTGGAGGAGCGGAGACTCGAACCTGGTTTCCCAGATTACAAGACTACCGCTCTTAACCACTACACCACACTGGCTCCAGAAGAGCCACAGCACCAGGTAGATCCAGTGATAGATCTAAAGCCACATTGGTCAAGTTCATCGGTCCTCACATTCAATAATCTAGCTATTTCTGCCAGTGTTTCTTGTTTCCTCTGCATAGGCCAGCTGGTTGGAGCATGGTGCTGATAATGCCAAGGTTGCAGGTTTGATCCCCATATGGAACAGCTGCATATTCCTGCATTGCAGGGGGTTGGACTAGATGATCCCTGGGTTCCCTATCAAATCTCCAATTCTAAGATTCTCCAACGCATCAGGAAGAAAAGCAGGTGAATACTGACTCCCACTATTCCGTCAGCCTGGACAGTCAAACATGTATGAAAGATTCCCTTTGAGGTTTACAAGGTGAAAATAATCACTCAGCTAATCTTGGATGGTTTTATTTAACTAAAGAATCATTGCAAAGAGATCTCATATGAGAATGCAGTAATTCCCACACCCCCAGCCGCATGCATAAAATAGAGCTGCCTTGGGCATTTTATTTTGTCCAGAAGATGTAATAGGGGTGATGTTGTTGGACTCCAATTCCCATCATCCTCAGTTAGAGATACAAGAAGGCAGGAAGGCATAATCTTCCATTCTGCCCTGTATTCATCGCATGCAGCACTGTTTCCTTTCCACTGCAGTTTTGTCTTCCTGTCCACTGCAGCAAAGTTATGTAAATTATGCTATCATCACATTATTCCACCCTATTTATATTTCCCCCTTTGTACTGAAATAATCAGTTTGTTTGTTTGTTTTTTATTGAAAGCAACAGCAAATGCCGATCAATAGCATTCACTGGGGCTACTTATTGCATTAGTTTTCTTGATTATAATGCTAATGCTTCTGTCCTGGTTTCTAAAGTGCCTTTCACACTGCAGTAGCTGTTCCATTATGGAACTGTGGCTTTTGTGGGAAAATACTACCATGCCATACTAAATTTTAAACAGTGGAAAATAAATTTATGACAAGATACTGAAAGAATGGGTTTCTCAAACCTGAAACTGACTGTGCAGGCAGTTTGAAACGGGCACCAAAATCCCTATTTTTCCTTAGCTAAGATCCATTAACTTTAGCTCTGAGTCAATGTATAAACAAAACCCGGCTGTATAAACAAGTGCTCAGAGCCCTCTCCTTTATCAGTTCGTGATGGCAAGAATGATCTTGGCTGTTCCAGTGGAGTAGGGATGGCACGCACAGACATAGTCTGGGAACAGCGCCAGAGTGTGTTCTTGGAGTTGGTGACCTCTTTCTCCAAGATAAGAGTATAGGAAACAGGAACAATCTTATATGGTCAAGAGTACAGGAAGAGGAACAACCTTATATGGTTGAGAGTACCGAGCAGGAACATCTGTGATGTCAACCTGTGTGTATAAGCTGACGTGGCTGGATTCCTGGGGAGGGGGGAGATGGTGCCTGGAGGATATATATACTGCATGAAATTTCTCATTTCTTTGGACTTGCTGTGGACTGTCCACACAAGTGCCTTTCTGCTACTCCGGAGAGCAGAAATAAAGAACTCTTTCTCTGAACCAACCCTCGGTGTCATTTGACTTCCTTTCTCCCGTCCGGGAGCAATGCAGAGCCCACTAATCGGTAAAGTCTAATAAGGCTACAATACCGCCCCAGATTTTATTGTGTGCCCCTGGAAGCAATTGTCACTGGAATGCGGGCAAAATTTCTGCAAAATTTCCAGAAGTGGCATTGACACCATGTGAAAGGTTAAAATGTGACTGGGCTGACCCAGGCAGATGGGTGGGGTACAAATAAAATAAAAATAATTTAAAGGGACACTATGGTCTTTTTTTAAACAAAGTAGTGCTCATTTAGTCATAAACCTATTCCAAATGTGGCTGAGAAGACCATTTATGATCATGGATCTTGGTAAACATTGAAATACTGAACTGTTTCATTATGAATTCTTATTTATGGAGATATATCTTTGTAACATACAACCTAGCCTCTGCTGATATCAGAAGCAATTCAATATACAGGAAGAAAGTTGAGTGGACCAATTCATTTGTCCTAATAAAACAGAGGTTGCTATCTAGATGCTAGAATAGCCCACTAAAAAGGGTTCTTAATTGCTTCTCTTTCTTTGAAATATATGGAGAAATATTTCCGACCAGCCAGAGATACATTTCTGATTAAATGGTCCCTTCCTTAATAGGCAAAGGCTTTCTGCGTGTAAGAGGAAAGAATGAAGCCTTACCGTAATGAAGAAAATTGACTGAATTTTTTAAAAGCAACATTGTATAGTCATGCTCCAGTTGTTTTAGAGGGTTTTCTTAATGCCTTTAATAGAAGAAAATGTGGCCTACAAATGTTACAAGACAGCTAAAAGTTATATGTGGTATTGAGATATATGGCAACTGAAGGAAGTGCTGTATTGTTAATGAAGTCCATTAAGTAGTATCTTACAAACTTTCCCTACAAGTAAAATCCTAATGTACTGTAAGTAGGCAATACTGCAATTCCGAGAACATGGCTTGGTTTTCCAAGAGAGAAACTTGTTGTGAAACATTCAGAAGATCCCCACCTGTATCATTTTGTACAGCCACTGTTGATATCTAGCATAATTTGTAAAATTCTGTTTCTTCATTGTTCTAATACGACCATGCTCTGCAGGTATCTCATGGCTGAGATTCCACTGCAGACGGGTCCCACTAGGGAGGTTGTAATGCAGCTGCAGATATAAGCGTTCCATCACACAAATTGTTGTCCTTTCAGGTAGCCAATTATTTTTAATGTGATGCCTGGCCCATTCCAGGGCAGAGGGAAATTAGAATGGTTGAGTCTGGTCAATGCCTTATCAATAAAAGGTTGAGTCAAATAAAGATGGCATACCTCAGGGCTGCAAAGTCAATAGTGATTATAAGTAATAATAATATTATTGCTACAGATTCCAAGAAGCTTATTCCTGCCCCCCCCCACCTGCCCAAAGACGCAAAGCAACAGAGACCACGTCAGGCTGATTTTGTTTATAGGCTGATTTTGTTTATAGGCTGATTTTGTTTATAGGCTGATTTTGTTTATAGGCTGATTTTGTTTATAGGCTGATTCTTTGTACCCACTTGTCATGTCCACAGCCAGCTCATGGGTATCTATTTGGGAATTACAGAGAAGTCACCTTCCAAAATGTGTTTACTGGAACAGAGTTTGCTTTACATACAAAGTATAAGAGTTTACTGTGTTTGCAGGATTATGTGAAGGGTAACAATTCAAATACTAAGATTCTGTTAACCAGCACTTGGAGTTACTTGCATACTCAGCTCGAGGAAAAGTTGGGTTCTTTGAATACCGAGTTGGGGGATTTAAAATTGCACTTCTGCTTGACTTTCTGGATAGAAATTCTTGATTGCTCATTGGATGGGAAAAGTGGTCTGATGAGGAGGAGAGCGTTATGCCACTCTGATCTGATTGGTTGAATGGTGGGATGGCTGGAACATAAATAGGTGAGCTCCAATTCTGTTCAGTGTGGGTGTGATTGCCTGTGGCTGCTAAGCAGCAGCTGGATGCTGCTATTGAGAAAGGTCTGAACCACTATCTTAAGCCAAAGACTGACAGAGATGCCATCAAATGGCTATGAGCAGTGAGGAAGAATTCAACAAGGAGTGTTTGGGACAGAGCAGAAGAGAACTGCCTGCAGGCCTGGATCATAGCAAAGACCCCAATCCTGGTGGTGATGAGATTGACTGATTGGGGAAAGGGGATATTGCTAACCAGTCTTATAAGTGTCTGTATTTTCAAGCAACTGCCATTTATAGTGACAGTAACCTTCTAAGAGCAAACATAGATCTTAAAGTAACAGCTGCCAATAAAAGTGTAGCATTTCCATTATTTCAGCGATCAATTAAAAAAGCAACTTGTTAATTTAATTTACTGGTGGTTTGCACACCATGTATAAAGTACCAGAGCTACTGGGTTATAGGTTAGGGCTTTGGAGCAAAGCATAGTATATATGGTGGTAGCACTTTGAAGGTTTTGAAATTTCAGTATGATGGTGGGAATAAGATAGGAACTCCACACACTTTGTGAACCAGAAGTAGTGAATGGAAGCTGGTTCTCCTTATGCAACGTGAGGGATCTGTCCACAGGTATTGACCGCTAAATATAGCTTCTTCTACACTTGAATAAAAGTCAGATTTAAAATAGCATGCTTCCCAAATATTGAGCTGGTGCAACAGAATGGCTAAGAAATTGAAGCAGCAATTCCATACACACATATCTGGATGCAGGTCCCAGTGAATTCAATAGGTTTACTTCTGAGTTGGTATCTATGGGATTGTTTTGCAAGTGATCTACAAACCTGGTTCAAATCTTAACTCTACCCAGAATTCACTCAGTGGATTTAGGCAACTCGTTCTTTCCTAGCTACAACTTCGAAAATCACACACACTTTTCCATCTGCAATAGTGAGATAATAATACTGATCTATCTTCAGGGGTCCTGTAAAGATTACGATAATATAATTACATGAAAATTCCTTTCTCTCTAAAGTACTATATAAATGGATAATAATTATAGTTGCTGTATGGATTGGCAAAAGCAGAACAGGTTTCAATCCAATATCAAAACATGTAAGAGCTTGAAAAAGACATGAAAGATCTATACTTCTACAATAAAGCTGCAGTCATGTAAGGATGAAACGATGCAATCCTGCAAATGCAAATAAGCTAGTCAAAGTAAAAGTTGGAGTTTTATATTTCCTATTAAATATATGTAGCCCTAAACTTACAATACACTATAGGTGCTATTTATCTTGTTTTAATGTACATACTCCATCAACTAACTTTTGATTTTAAATCATGAATTGAGTGAACTATTCTTTTATTTATTACAAGAGAATATGGAGAGAAAACAACTGATGTAGAAAGGACTATTTGTCATGAGTATGGCAATCCAACATATTTGATATATAGGTACATATACCTGAAGGCAGAGAGAGTGAGTGAGTGAGAGAGAGAGAGAGAGTTAGGCTGTTCACAAAGTTCTTTGTATTTTTAAAATATACTTTGTACTTTCCCTAGTGGATCCTGGAGTAAAAATAATGCATAAATACATACACATATAAACCATGTTTTAATGTTCTTTTCGAAGATGGTTTCTTTCCTCTGATAAAAAGAATAAATACAGGAAAAAGAATCAGGGTGCAGTCGTGGACTCACTTGCCTGGGAGTAAGCCCCATTCAGCTCAGTGGGACTTACTTCTGAGTAGACATGCATAGATTTGTGCTGCCATTTTCTTAAACTGAAAACATTTGCATTAAATGGAGACTATATAGTTAACAGTTCTAAATCATAGGAACATGACCTTTGTATAAACTGCCAGGGTATGTGTGGAATCTCTTGTCCCCCCTGTGCAACCATTCTCCATCAATTAATGAGAAAATAGATTGTATTTGAAAATTATTGAATGTTAGAGAACAATCCAGTCAAACTGTCATTGGTGGGATGCAGGGTTACTGTTAGGCTTCTCTTACTCTGGAAGTGGCAAATGTGTCTTTGAGTATCCTTCCTTTCATCCTACAAATAATCTCTCCATTGGTCTGGACTATGCAGCCTTCCTGGGTGCCCACACTTCATGAAATCTTCTAGGTTGGAGAGTAAGTGAAGTCTTTTAACTTTTAAATAAATCAGTTCAGTTAGTCATTAATCACCCTCTTCATTCCAATGCTTCAATTAAAATCCAGAGGAAACATCATGAGCTGTCTCCTCCCATGGGACTTTTTCAGCTCAGGAAGCAACAGGAACCTGGGGAGGCTGCAGGGTGCTGGACAGAGTTCAGTGGGAAGCATCACACACACACATGACCACCTCCCAGTGATAAAGTAAACCCAATCCCACCTTAACCAAAAACATAAAGTTCTTAAGAGCCCTGAAAGTGAAGCAGAAAAACAGAAACTGCTTTCACAGTTGAAGAGAAGTTTTGATTAATTGGAGGCCTGTTTTTGGCACAGCACTCTCAGTTTTGAACCTTGGAAATCCTCCTGCTTCAGAAGAGTAATGGATAACTTATGGCAGGTGTGGGCAACCTGTGGTTCTCCTTATGTTACTGTACTACAATTCGAATAATCCCTGACCATTGGCTATGCTAACTGGGGCTGGTGGAAGTTGGAGTTCCACAACTCAGGGCCATAGGTTTCTCACATGTGACTTACAAAATTGCCTCTTCTCCCTCCTGGCAAGACTCCTGTGTTTTTAAACAAATAAATGAAAGGTAAATGTTAAGCAATGTTAAAAAATTCACCAGTAGAATGTCGGCTTCCCATGCAGCTGTTAATAAGAGGCAGGGGGGAAGTAGTAGCCCTAAACATCTTTATATTGGAGACGATATAAACAAAGCATGGCCATTATCTTTAGTAGCAATGTTATTTAAAATACTTTTTAAAAAATCTGTAGATGATGAGTTCCTTATTACAGAACTATGCTGCCGTTCTTGCACAGGGTCACACATCAAATAGGACCTTTGACTACAGTTAAGTTTCAAGCTGAACAGCCAGTTCAGTTAAGAAAACAGAACAATTTGCTGCAATCAAACATAGAATAGCAAGAGACCTTCCAAGTAAAGGAATATGCAGATTCTGCTACCCTTACCCTTACCCTCTGTGACAAAGTACAACTATTTATGTGAAACACACTCAATAATGTGTTCCAGACATTCCCTAAGGGAGGGTAGAATAGTAGGTAAACTGGGATCTACTGGGTAATCAATGGTTGATTTGCAGTAGACTAGCAAGGAATTCTGAAGTCCAACTTTTAACAAAATACTTCTCCCCACCCCCCCTCTCTCTGTGTGTGATCACTGGTCCATCTAGCTCAGCGTTGTCTACAGTGACTGGCAGAAGCCCTCTAGGACAGAAGTTTTCCCTCCCCCATCATGTGCTATTGTTATATTCTCTGGTCTGTAGTACCTTAGATGTAGATTTGTATGTGCATAGCTCATGGGCTCCAGTAGGTAATTCGCCCCCCAACCACCTTGCCACTATTTTTCACCTACCTGTTATTCAGCTACAATATTTGAAACTGGGTAGGATTAGTAGACCCATAGGAAGCTGCCTTATAATGACTTAAACCATCAGTCCATGTGGCTCTGTGATGGCAACACAGACTTGTAGCAACTCTCCAGGGTTTTGATTTCCTTAGTGTTAGGGGATCTCTGGGTTTCTGTATCTGCATGCACAGCAACCCTTAATAAGGCTTCTTGCAATATGCACTCCCAAGGGACACGGGTGGCGCTGTGGGTTAAACCACAGAGCCGAAGACTTGCCGATCAGAAGGTTGGCAGTTCGAATCCCTGCGACGGGGTGAGCTCCCGTTGCTCGGTCCCTGCTCCTGCCAACCTAGCAGTTAGAAAGCACACAGTGCAAGTAGATAAATAGGTACCGCTCCGGCAGGAAGGTAAACGGCTTTTCTGTGTGCTGCTCTGGTTCACCAGAAGTGGCTTAGTCATGCTGGCCACATGACCTGGAAGCTGTACGCTGGCTCCCTCAGCCAATAAAGTGAGATGAGTGCCGCAACCCCAGAGTCAGCCATGACTGGACCTAATGGTCAGGGCTCCCTTTACCCTTTACCTTTAATATGCACTCCATCGTAGGAACTGACACTTTGCTAATTTGCAAGAACAACTAAGAACATTGCAAATGGGTAGCAGGTCTGAAGATCCCGGTTTCAGAATAAGCAAACCATTTTGTATGAGATTGGATGTAAAGGTCCAGGAGTTAGATGTTCAAGTATGATTCAGCAGTTGCAATCTTTAAGTGCAACCTTTTTGTGTCCCATCTATAACTTTAACAAGGTCACAAATAGCTTATTGAATTAAAAGCAGGCCCAAATTGAAGGGGCGGGGAGCAAGGGCAGGTATCCTAGCAGGACAGGCTAGGGAGTCGGCAAAACAGCATTCTACACGGGAGAGAGCAACACTGTGGCCACATCACACGACTGGGTTCCACTTATTTGAATAGGTGGCTGGAATCAAGCCACAAACTGACTTATCATTATGAGGTGATTGAAGGTGGTATGTCTGTTTTCCTTTCCATTAAACATTTATCAGCCTACTGCAGCCTCCCTGGCTGCTCACATTTCCTGGTCTGGAATAGCATGCAGAGAAGAATTGCCTAGCGATATTTTCCCCCCTTGTGTGCATTAAATAGGGGGCAGGAGACTGGTTGCGTGCTGAGGTCACCCCAGGACACCCCTTCCCCAATAACTCACACATCACACTTAATTTTTGTTTAAGGTTTTTGGCATAATTTTGGCCACAACTTTATTATCATACAAGATTGTGAGTGGTTGCATAGGCATTGGTTATGACTAGCTGTCCCCCCCGCCTTGGGGGACAGCGCTGACTCCCGTGAGTCAGCGTGTGGAGGAACAAGACCAGGGACAACTGGGGCTGCGACACAGACCCTCAGCTACTCCCTGCTTGCTCCTTGGGAACTTACACGGCCCGCACCCTGCTCCAAGGGTTTGGACGAGGGGATGGTAAGCCCCAGAATTCCTTTAACGGAATTCCCAGCAGCAGCATTGGAAGGGTAGGCACAGCCAATCCACACCCCTCCACCAACCAATTTAACCAATGCCTAACCGCCAACCTTACAAGTTGTGACGATTTGCTACGCAGTAGGCAAAACCCAATTGGCACGCACTAATCAGCCAAAAGGAAAAATTCCTACCGGGCCCCTGCACCAATGCGAACGACCCCATGACAGGCATAGCAAGGTCAGAGCGAAGCCCAATCAAGGGAGGGCGGGCGGGTGATCCGGTGTCCACAGCGAAAGAGAAAGGAAAAGAGCAGTGGACCTTACTTAAATAACCTCAGGTCCCACCCCTAAATTGGCAACATCATATTTCACCCAACAACTCCAACCTCCAATCTGATTCAAGGCTCTTGAATCTATCCTGCCTGGCAACTATGGGGTGTTCTGTTAGCCCCATCCGCAACCCGTGCTCTTTCAGTGAGAACATGCTTTACCAGGATTGATGTGCTCATTGGTTTTCTTTCAAAGGAATGCCCTTAGGTTTATCTTTATTTATTTATTTTTTAAAAAATTGAATAATCAGACACCAACTTTAAATAAATTAATAAAACAAATACTTGTCAGGTGCATGGTAAACCCTGTAAACTGAGGACATCTTGGGGTTTTCAGAATGTGTAGGCACCCAAGATGATTGCAAAATGCAAATCACCAGATAGAGTATTTAAGGAAGGAAGGATCCAGAAATAAATTCTCAGCCTACTTAAAAGCAAATGCAACAAAAGCCCTAACCCCCATCCCATCCGTGAGAATTTCACTGATATTTTCTCTTCCCCTTTCTTCATCTTCAAATGCAATTTATTTTCTCCTTTGATGGATGGAGAAGAGAATGGTGAAAAGAATGTAAATACATTCTCTGCACAGTATGCTTTGAATTGCAACTGTTTTCCTTGTGTATCCATCCTTTTTTCATAGGCGAGTATAAAATATGGTGAACTAGAGCCCGTTTCAAGGGTTGCAGCTCAGTTGTTGCCTCCTAACCTCCCCTGCAATTTCAGCCTCCTGCTTTTCTAGCTAGTCGGCTGGATAAGTGATGGCGCCTGGGAACCTCAGGGACCTGGGTCAACAAGTTTAAACTTGAGCCTATACATTTTGAGCACATGAAAGGGCACATGAGAACAATAAATGTATCATTAGAATCCATCCAGCTAATGACAGGATTTCTTTTTGCACTCCTCCTTGCCAATGTGATTACAGAAGTTCACTAAGAGCCGAAATAAAGCCCTTTCCTTCCAAGATACATTTGTATGGCTTGACAAGTAGAATTGTTTTCATAATATTGGTAGTAACTACGACCCTAACACCAAACTCGACTGATGAGAAAGTTTAATCTATTGTAGTGCTCCATTTTTTCTCCTCCTCAGATCTCAGAAGGTCCCCTATGTGTCAAGTTGAGCAGTTTGAGGCATGTCCTTGGCTTGATAACAATAATAAAGCAATTAGATGTATCTATTTCCACGACCAAGTTAAAGCCCTTGCATATTTTGCGTAACTGGCTTCGTAAGTGGATTGTTGTAAAGCACCCAGTGTGGGATTTTCATTGAGACTAGCTGAGAGGCTACAGCTGGTGCAGAATGCTTCAGTCAGCTTGTTGAACAGAGCACCTGGATGTGAACACCTGTGATGAAGGAATTATACTGATTGCCAATTGGCTTCCAGGCCATGCTCAAGATATTGCTACTAACATACAGAGTCTTGAACAACTCAGGACCAGGTGGCAAGTGCATTCGCTGCCTTACCTCACCTCCTGGACCTCCCAGGAAGAAGAAGAAGAAGAAGAAGAAGAAGAAGAAGAAGAAGAAGAAGAAGAAGAAGAGGGTGAGGAGTTTGGATTTGATATCCTGCCTTATCAATACCGTAAGGCGTTCAAAGCAGCTAACAATCGCTTTTCCCTTCCTCCCCCACAACAAATATTCTGTGAGACTGAGAGACTTCAGAGAAGTGTGACTAGCCCAAGGTCACCCAGCAGCTGCATGTGGAGGAGCGGGGAATCGAACCAGGTTCACCAGATTACAAGTCTACCGCTCTTAACCCACTACACCACACAGGAAACCGCAGCAACCAGAGGTCAGGTGAACACCACCTCCCAACCATTTTATCCACTACTGCTCTGCCCCTATGGAATCAGATCATCAATGTCAGTGCCATCATACAAAGGTTTTAGTTATTACAGTAGTCTTGAGTGTCATCTTCCATATGCATGGCAGTGATGTGAGATGTTGTGGAGAGGCAGATCCACTGATTCCCTCATAATCTGTATGAAGGGATGCGGGTGGTGCTGTGGTCTAAACCACTGAGCCTCTTGGGCTTGCTGATCAGAAGGTTGGCAGTTCGAATCCTCATGGCAGGGTGAGGTCCTGTTGCTCGGTCCCAGCTCCTGTCAACCGAGCAGTTCGAAAGCACACCAGTGCAAGTAGATAAATAGGTACCACTGTGGTAGGAAGGTAAATGGCATTTCTGTGCACTCTGGTTTCCGTCACGGTGTTCTGTTGTGCCAGAAACTATCTAGTCATGCTGGCCACAAGACCCAGAAAGCTGTCTGTGGACAAACAGTGGCTCCCTCAACCTGAAAGTGAGATGAGCGCCAGAACCCCATAGACGTCTTTGACTGGACTTAACCATCCAGGGGTCATTTACCTTTCTACTTTTATTAATCAGTATGGAAATTTGTTTCTGAAATACCCAAGGCTATACAAAGGAATTCCAGGAGAATTTCCCATAGTGTAAACAGCAATTCCTTCTAAGCTTGTGTATAGATATATAAAACAAGGCAAAAAAAATAAAAATAAAAATAACGGGTTCAAAGACAATCAGTTTTCATGGTTATCGTGATGATTATATTATTCATATCTGATAAAAACCAAGGACCTCCTATGATAAAACCAGATGGTTGTAGATCTAGGAGAAGGACGAAAAGATCATCTTTAATCCTTCGTTCCTACAGTGGGAAGCTTAGTGGAATAACATGGACTGGTTCCCTCCCCACACTAGGCAGCTCTTGTAAGTACCACAATGGAGACAAAACACAGAATGAAATGGAGCCAAGTGCCTGAATCCCCTTGTGGTCATTTAGCGGTGTTTAGGCTACAGAGGAGATGGCCTGCTGGCATTCCCACAGGAATGATGGAAACTTTTGCACTGCTTCAAACTTACTGCATTGCCTGCAAGCACCAATATATATATATATACACACACACACACACACACACACACACACACACACACATATATAAACAACCACTGTTGTTTCAAATAACACTAGTTTTTTCTTGGCTATTCTTTTAAAAAAATGTTCTTTGCTACTCTTGTCACATGTTAGGCTTTCCCCATGTCACAGGAGTCCAGGATATTAGAGAACCCATTTGGATTTTATTATGACTTCAGGCATGCATAATACAATGTATCCATGACTTCTCTGGATCTGATGACCCCCTATATCCTGGTGAATGATTTATTCTCAGTAGTAACCCTGGGCAGGATGAGTTCCAGGACTGGGCCCCTACCTCCTCCCACTTCTCTTAATTTCCCTCTGGACGTGATCTGTGCAAATGTCCAGAGGAAGACGAAGGGAAGGATACTTCTGCATCTCTTCAGAAGGTTGCCTGGAACTTTTGTTTTTTCTTCAGTCATTGGGCTGAAAAAGGTTCCACACACCTGTGTTAATCGGGGTGAAATCAATGGATTTAATTTGTATCTGATCTTTTGAAACGTTATCTATATTCCATTAAGGCAAGACTGAGGTTGGACTTCTAAGAGTTGAAAGCCACACTTCTCTTGCTTTCTTTTGTATGCAGTATTTTATCTTATTGTTCATCTGTTTTCTTCTATGTTCATCTAGGCTAACAGTCACTTATGAAATTGTGTCTTAAAAGAAGCACAGAGCAGTGTTCTCCGTTCTTTGTAATATGTGCTCTGGAAAGCTAGTTTTTGCAACAACAAACTGTCTTTCACAAATCTTTGACCTGACTTTTTTCTTTATGAGCTATGCTGAGACACAACAGACGGTTGTGCCTTGGTTGCATAACTATACTTAGGAAAATTAATCTTAATGTTCTTGCATTCATCCTTCATATATATTTTATATCAGTGTTTACTCAGACTGAAGTGCTGTCTTGGGACAAAGCATTGCAAGCTAACATAACCTGCACTTGTAATGGCGTAGCAGCAAAATTGTGGTGTGTTTTCTGTGAATAGAGTATTTTCAATGTCAGTAATCAGGATAAGCAACATGGACCAACCATAACTTCTCCCAGTGTCATTCTGTCAGAGATGAGTATATACACGACAAATTTTCACTGGCACTTTTAAAGATTTTGAAAGGGGGTGGTTGGTTTCTGGCTTTGAATCACACCCTCAGTTTCTGTTTCTTTTTAGATTATTTGTGTGGGGGATTTTTTCCTAAATTATACTAAAGAAAAGATTAAAATCCCTCCTCTGTCCTCCCCCCCCCTTTCAATTAGCCTTTCGAGCATACTATGCTGTTGTAACACCTGGCAGTATTTATTTGAAGTGGAGGTTAAGGCAGGTTAAGAGAGAAAATTTGAAAACGTGAATGATGGTGATAGCTCTGAAGAGTGACAGATATCAGCCTCAAGGCTATCTTGCCTTGAGAGGATCCTCATTGAAAACCTGGCCTCCTTACAGCTCTCCCCCCTCCTTTGTACTTATCAGCAGTTATTAGGACATCAATGTGCTATTTTCTCCTGTGCATGTATAAGGATATCTAGCCAAACCAGTGCACAGAGGCCTTTATGAACTTCCACTGAATTACTGTATTTAAAGAATATTGCTTGACACCTGAGCTTAGTTCAAGCTGGGTTTTTTTAAAACAACAACAACAACATGGAGAACATCAGCTGATTCCTGTTTAGACATTGCAATGCGTTGAATGTGGGACTGCCTTTGGAAATGGTCTGGAAGTTAGACAAAAACATGGCATAAGGTTATTATATGTGGCTGGCTGCCTTGACCACATCACAACTATGCATTGTCTGCCACTACTCCCCAATTCAATAGTTGGTTTAATCTTTAAAGCCCTACATTGCTTGGCACCAGGTTACCTGAAACACCACCTCTGAGAACGCATGCTGTACCACTGGAAAGCAGTGTCAATAAGGCCTCAGCCATGGAATGTGAGGGGACTCTGTGTTTTAAAAATGGCTGGTATGTGGCACGTTGAAGAGCCTGGTGTCAGTCAAAATGCTTCCTGGGATTCATATGCTGAGAGGCTTTCATTTTCTGTCGAAGGAAACAAGATAGAGGTTCCTGATAGAGGCAAGCTGTTCCTTTGACAGTCTGTAGGGCCCTGACATTTGCCACAATACAATCACTCACTGTACCTGCTTCACCCACAGATACAGCATTTGATGAACTCGCAGGGTTACTGAAGGCCACCAAATATGCTCTTCCACTGACAGTTTTCAAAACTCATATTGATAGGCTTTATTGATGTGTGCATCACAGGCTTTATTTATCAATGGGGACCACATGTTGTGGGACTCTAGCTCTATATTTCCTCATTTCAGACAGCTGGTGAATGATGCACTCGTTGGCTAGAAATATTACATGGGCATTGACTCTGTAGTATTCACTTAAAGCTGCAAACTTGTATGGAAGCTGAGGTCACACTTTTATCTTTCCCTGACAGAGGTCTTTGAGGGGTGATTCAATGGCTCTTCAGTGGTCAATGGCTTCAATAGCACTTCACTAGTGTAAACTTTTTGGAATGCTAAGTGTAATGACTTGACACCTCATTTTATTGTTCATGTGAGGATGCCCTGGGGAGACTGCACATTTCTCCAGATCAAATAGCATATGAGGAAAGAACTACTTGTCATCACTTCTGATAATTTTCTGAGTCTTGACTGTAAAATTGCAGTACAGTTGCTCGTGGACACCAGATGAGATTGAATAAACTTGATGTGAAGTGGACTGAAGGATTCACTAAGGAGATGGTGAATCACTTATGCCTGGCTAAGTGATAATGAAGCTATTTATACAAGAAATGGAAATGGAAATGTGATTGCTGAGTATACTTAACGAATGAAACATGACCAAAGGGGCCTGAACCTCTGACCGCAGTGCTGTATACCTTCCTTCCTTCCTTCCTTCCTTCCTTTCTTTCTTTCTTTCTTTCTTTCTTTCTTTCTTTCTTTCTAAAAGAAAAATCTGCTTTAGAAATCTTGAGAACACTAAATTCAGAATTCTACCTCACAAAATAGTAACTTGATAGGAGGAAGTGCTCCTATAAGAAGAACATTTTGAACTACATAATAATTAATAAATTGCTGCATATTTAGAAGAGAGAACTGAAGCCAAAAGATAAGAGATGAATCAATGTAAACACAAATTGACATAGAAATCTATTTGAAATAGAATTGATCCTACAATGACTTTCTAATTGTTTCAAAGATGACTTGTTCCAATAGCGTTCATGCAGAAGGGTATGGTTTCTTTTTATTACCCTAACAGTTTGCTTTTATATTTAGTGAAAGTTAAACAGAAAGGAAAGAGTTGTGGAAGTGTGTGTTTATCTATTTATATATCTGTATCTAAAGCTATGTACCCACATTTATCCAGTGTTTTTTTTTTCTGGGGGTACGCAGGGGTACGCATACCCCTAAATATTTAGTGAATCTAAATTTGGCCTCATTGAGGGGCATTATTCCAATATGAGTAGGGAAATGAGAGTACCCCTAAACGTATTTTTTTTAGGAAAAAAAGCATTGCATTTATCTATCTATATGGCAATCTGGGTTACTCTAGAGGTCAAAAAGCAGTATTTTTCCTGCTATTAGACTCCTAGAAAGTATTCGTTGATTTGCAAATTTTGTCCACTCCACCTCACTCTTATCTAATGAGTTCTCCTTCTCTCTCTCTCTCTCTCTCTCTCTCTCTCTCTCTCTCTCTCTCTCTCTCTCTCTCTCTCTGTGTGTGTGTGTTTCTTGTAACGATAACTACCATTATGGTCTTTCGTTTTAACATATTGTGATGCTGCCGTACATGAAGCAGGCTGCATTAGAGCTCATTCAGCTAATGATTTCCGAGTCATTTTGAGGGATTTTAAAACACAGACTACAACCCATATTAGAGCCATGCTCCTGTTAATCTTAAACAAGAGAACAGAAGTACTGATGTTCCAAAGAGTGTGGTACATACTGCATTAAACAGAAGCATTTGATCTAAGAAGGAAGTACAATCTCAAAATTATGGTCTCTAATTATATTTAATATTTCCTTTGTTCTGACAGTATAAATCTCTGTAGGTTTGCCCTGGGGTGTATTACATGCAACATTCCAATGCAATTAGGAAAAAAAGTGTATGTTTTTAAAAATAAATAAATAAATACAAATTATGTAATATTCTGCCATCAAGTCTGGAAACTTCAGAATCTTAGCTGCATCATGTTTAAAAGGTATTGCAACATTATTTTCAAAGCACTAGTTCAGAAATTCTAAAGTGCCTCTTAAGCGGAAAGATTCTGGCACCATCTTTATAAGAAAACACACACCTCATTTCTTTGTTTTCCCCCCTAGAAGATATAAACCAGGAATTGCAAGCATCTGAAGGTAGTGCATAATACGAAATTGTTGTCACTAAAAGGAAAGAAATCTCACAATTACAGATTCAAATTCGACTGATGTTATGCTGTTTTTTCATTATGTACTCCAGTAAGGTGGAAGGAGACAGGGTTGCAAATGGATTTTTTCCTGAAAACAATTATCATTGAAATGGGTGCTAAACTTCCACTACATTCTTTTAGTTTTCTCGCTCTATTTCATTCAATTACTCACAGTATTGCTGGTGGGGTGGAGTGGATTGAAAACATCCTCCAACACTGGCATTACCAAACATTACCTGTATGGGGCTGGAGTATGGCGCCTTTTTGGAGTTGCCATAATCATCCAATTCACAATTCTTGCATGGGTAGATTCTGCATAGAGGCACCAGTTTCCACAGCTGCCAAATTATGACTTATCCAGCAGCTCCACACATTGTTGTGAGTGATCGAGTTTTCTGACTTTCTGAATTGGGCAGTAATTGACCGTGTATACTGGACTCATGGGTCAGCTCTGCAAAGATTATTTAACAATGCAGTTATTAATTGCTTTTGATCTGTGCCAATATTGCATGCAGTCACTACTAGCTTCTTTTCTTGCTGCTTTGCTTATTAAAACAGATTCTCTATCACAGAGCACTGTTTGTAGGCTTTTTATCCCTTTTGTTAATAAACCAGTCTTTCTTCCTCAGTTCCTCAGTTCCTTTATGTGCTGCCATGTTGGTAGGTTTTTATTAACTCCCTATCCTTTAAAAAAAGAACCCCACTTTGCAAATAAAAAGAAAACGTGTGTTTTTGCAGTTAATATCATAGGGCAGCATGGCAAAAACCTTGGGTCATCACTTGCATTAGTGTCATAATTCTCATCTGTGGAACAATCCCATTTAGCAAATGTATTCCCTTGGTGACAGGATGCCTGGATAATAAATATGTCACGTCAGCACACAGCATTTAGCTCTGCTCTATGTCTCTGCTTCATTTTTGCTTATTCAAATGTTTAATGTTCGTAATCTGCAACCTTCCGAGGTCAATGGAGGTACAGAGAAATATTCAGCAATTCTGTGTTGTTGTTCTCAAGAAGTACTGAAGCAAAAGCCTTTCAAATGGCCAATAACCCTCCGAGTTTCTTCTCATTTCGAGCAATGGAAGGGCAGGCACTGTGCTGATGAAACGATATTGCAGATTGCCCTTGGATATATTTACTTCGGCTTTGGTGTCCTAGAAGGTCATTCATTTACAGGCACCAGATAACAGTAAGCCATTTAACTGTAGTACCTAAATAATGGGCCAAAAATATCTTCTGAACCTTTTTTAAAAAACAAGCTCTGCTAGATCAGAACAAGGATCTGTTTTCCAGCACCGCTAGCCAGAATCTCTTGAGAAGCCCATTTTGGGGCAACAACACTTCCCTTAAACTGTTAGACGGAGGGTTGTTGTTGTTGTTGTTGTTTTGATCTTGGGCATGGAGCTTCCATGATTTAGCTGTCATGGCTGATAACCATTGCTAGACAGTTCCTACAATAAGTATTTTATCATCCTTTCAAAGGCATCTCAGTCATCATCACATCTTGTAGCAGCAAATTCCAAGTTCCATTTTTTAAATAATAAAAAAATCACAAATTCCATGGTGTGCAACATAGAGTTCCCAAGAAGTTGAGTAGATGTGCAAAAAAAGGTGCTTCCTTTTTATTTCCTGAATCTACTGCCAATCAATTTCTGTGATCCCAAGTTCAGTTGTTCCTACTGTTGTCTTATCTGCCTTCCCTCCCATAGGAGCCCAGGCTGGCTAGGAATAACCATAAAAATGTTTAATAACAATATCAACAATAAGACACAATACATCAGACAGTAATATCTGGGTACTTGAACCCCACTCCAGCTATGTACCAAAGGCTTGAAGAAAGAAAGAAAGAAAGAAAGAAAGAAAGAAAGAAAGAAAGAAAGAAAGAAAGAAAGAAAGAAAGAATTGCTGTCTGAAAGCAGCTTAGAGAAGATTGCTGAATTTCCACAAGGAGAGGATTCCACAACTGGTGATGCATCACAACCCCCATTTAGATGATCATGAGCGGGGTCTCTCCTGCCGCTTTCAGAACCAAAGTTGGTAGGTACCAGGGAAGGCATTCCTTTAAGTCTCAAACCACTCAGAGTTTTGCATGCAAGTACCAACACACTGAATTGGGTCCAGTAGCTTTCAGGTACCTAGTGCAGTATGATGAGGATTGATAGCACATGATCCTGTCTTATTTCTAATAATGATAATGATGATGATAATGATGATGACAATGATAATGATAATGATAATGATAATTTTATTATTTATCCCCAGCCCACTCTGGGTGGCTCCCCAAAAATATTTAAAATACAACAAAGGATCAAACATTAAAAACCTACCTAAACAGATATCAGATATGCCTTCAGATATCTTCTAAAAGTTAGATGGTTGCTTATTTCCTTGACCTCTGATGGGAGGGCATTCCACAGGGCGGGCACCACTACCGAGAAGGCCCTCTGCCTGGTTCCCTGTAACCTCATTTCTTGCAGTGAGGGCACCACCAGAAGGCCCTCAGCGCTGGACCTCAGTGTCCGGGCTGAACGAAGGGGGTGGAGACGCTCCTTCAGGTATACTGGGCTGAGGTCGTTTGGGGCTTTAAAGGTCAACACCAACACTTTGAATTGTGCTCGGAAACATACTGGGAGCCAATGTAGGTCTTTCAGAACCAGTGTTATGTGGTCTCGGCGGCCACTCCCAGTCACCAGTCTAGCTGCCACATTCTGGATTAATTGTAATTTTCGGGTCACTTTCAAATGTAGCCCCATGTAGCGCACATTGCAGTAGTCCAAGCGGGAGATAACTAGAGCATCCACTACTCTGGTAGCAGACTTGCGGTAGTCCAAATCTTGGTTAAGGGGTGATATGATAGCCATGTTCAAATATATAAAAGGATGTCACATAGAGGAGGGAGAGAGGTTGTTTTCTGCTGCTCCAGAGAAGCGGACACGGAGCAATGGATCCAAACTACAAGAAAGAAGATTCCACCTAAACATTAGGAAGAACTTCCTGACAGTAAGAGCTGTTCGACAGTGGAATTTGCTGCCAAGGAGTGTGGTGGAGTCTCCTTCTTTGGAGGTCTTTAAGCAGAGGCTTGACAACCATATGTCAGGAGTGCTCTGATGGTGTTTCCTGCTTGGCAGGAGGTTGGACTCGATGGCCCTTGTGGTCTCTTCCAACTCTATGATTCTATGATTCTATGATTCTAAATCAGGAAAGTATCAGAGCTTGTTCCAGTCTAGAGACAGTTATAGGTGATGAACCAGTGCTCTTTGTCACTTAGGTGCTTTTCAAGCTTTCAGGGTTTCTTGAACCACAATTTTTTGTAATGTCTGAACTGATCAGAGTCTGGTTTACCATTCTGGTTTGGATGAAGCCTTAAACCAAAGACTCATGTGATGTCCTAATGGGAGAAACTGGTGCTTAAGAAACTGATGTGCAAGAAGTTGGAGACAACAAGGGATGAAGAAAAGAAAGAGGTGACAATGAGATAATATGTAGGCCTGATAAATCATGCTTTATATGAACAGGATTGTTACAACAGAATACTTGTGGGACTCTTCCACCAAGTTTTTGACATGCCCATTATATCGGTGTTCTCTTTTAGTACCATGCTTTCCGACTACTCCATATTTGCTATGAGCTACTCAAGTTAGCATGCCTCTGAAATTATCCCTTGGATGTGCAATTCTTTTCTTACAACTATTTGGATTCTTTAAACCGCAGTCATTTGTTTCTGCCAGGTTCTTCCCATTTATGGCTGAGATGTCCTGGACTGGATGCTTTCCATCTCGAGACAGGTTCAAAGCTGTTCTGCATTCTTTTTTTATATTACACACCTGCAGTCTGGTTCCATTGTAATTCGAGTGAAGCCAGTATCTTTTGTTTTGGGTGAGCTGGTCCCAAAATGCTTCCCAAGGGCTGTCAACCCTTCCTTTCAACGCTACTGTTTCACATTGAGACTCTGGAGCTTTGCCAGCCAGTTCCATGCAGAGCACTTCTGAAAACCATAGCTTAGAGACCCTGGCATTATCCTATCTAGCAGCTGAAATTGGGCATCTAGATGTAAGGAAGATTTCTTGATAGTGCTGGTGTGTATCTAGATCCCTGACACTTTCTCTACACTCACTAGCAGTCCATCATGATAGCTTGCCAAGGTGCAATGCCCACAAGCTTTGTGCAAATCATCCTGGGATCAACACACAGCAGGCAAGTCACAGTGCGACTAGCACAGCTGTCTCTATGCTCTTAATCCCTGAATCTCCTGCTACCATCAAAGATGAAACTGTTATTGTTAGAAAACCACTTATTCAAGCCATTGCAAGTGGCAACGTTATACAGTATTACCAAACTTGTTTTGCGATGTCGGTTTGAAGGACAATTGTAAACTATAATTTGCTGGTCCAGATGTGGTTTACCATCAACTAGGAAGGAAGGAAACAAATTAGAGTGTGGTGGGAGTCAGGAGGAAATCTTGCTTGTGTCATGGCAAACTGTGGTTCAGCGCTGCATGTGCGCCAAGTAAGTCGCTGTGTCATGCTGGGGCAGAGAATGGAAGCAAGCAGAGGTGAGAGACAAGAGAAGGACTCGTGTTCTGCTCACACAGCACCTAGTGGTGCGGGAGCTCTGAGAGAATTCATTCAGAGACTTGCTGTGGTGGCATTGGACTCCACTACACAGCTGCAAATGAAACGTTTTAAGTACAATATACAATGTGACACTAGATCGTAATGATGAGCCTTATGGAAAATTCTATGTATTTTTTAAAACGCTCTTTAAAAAATGCATTCTCAGAATGTTTTTTACATGTGTGTAGATTTCACCATTGGCTCTTCCAAACTGCTAGCAGTAAATGTGAAGGGCACTGGAATTGGAGTTAACTGGTGGAAGATTTTTCTATAAGAGAGTGGCTTTGAAAGTTTACATGTTGCATCAGATGCAGATGTGCACATGTGACACAGCTCACAATACACATCCCCAAATCAGTGGTGTGGTAGGGAAGGAACACATGCGTGACTAGCTCCAGGATTTTTTCCAGAGCAGGAACAATGATGCCATGCAGGGTGCCAACTTGAATAAAATATTTGGGGGCCCAGATAAGCCCCGCCCCACACAATTACATAATAGTGCACACACCATTTGATTGGCAAAGCCCATCAACTTTGGGCGGGCCGTTAAATATTTTATTTGGGGGGGAAGAACCTCGTCCCCCCAGGGGTTGGCTCATATGATGTTGTGTGCTGCTCTGAGAAGAGAATGGGGTGATAACAAGGCTTTTAAGTTTGCTTGCGACAGGTTAACATTGAGGAAGTCAGAGGATGAGGAAAATAATAAAGTGAAGGTTGGATGTTACATTTGTGTTTGTTGATGGGCTTCCTACTTCATGCCAACAGTTTCAATGATAACAGATCTTTGAAAGATTGGGTGCATTTCTATTTAAAAACAAAAGGTTCCACTTCACCTGCCAGAAGATCTTTTGTTAAAATTCAGCGTGTTTTACAGGTTTAACCTATTCCTTCAGAAGTAAGCACCACCGGATTCAATGGCAGTCATGCTGATACTAAACACTTCCATAGTGTGCTGCATGTGTGTGGATGTGCATTAGGGCTGTGCACAGGCACCCCGTTCCAATTTGTGGGCCAAAATTGTAAATCCAGATAAGACCCAGGTCTGAATCTGGTGCACATCCTGGAAATAGCAAACCTCCAGTTTCAGTGCTCGAGTTGTGCTGAAAGGTTCTGTGCATTTCACAACCATTCTCCAACTTATGAGAAAATAAATTGGATTTGAAAACTATGAAAGGGGAGGGAATGAGAGAAATTCTCAAACTTTTGCTGAGCTTGCCTTATTCCACAAACCATAAAAAACCCCATAAGATCATCAGCTGATCTTTCCTGTAAGCCTAGGAAGGTAAGGATGTTGCTTGCTGACAGTGCTTGACAGCTGCTCCTTAAAAAAAAAAAAGGTCTTGTTGCATTTCAAGAAATCAGTGCATAAATGTTTTTCAAGGTACAAGGAATGTCTTTTTTTAAAAGACCTTGAGTGTTTGGTAGCTAGCCTTCCTAGTTTCACTTAAACCTCAGGAGAAGCTATCATGTGGTAACTTCTCCCTTGGGGCTTTTTCAGGCTGGCAATTGCAGGAGGTGCAGAGAGGCAGAAGAACACTGGAGGAGGGCTTAATTGTGGTGAGGAGCAAATTCTCCTCATAATGATAAGGTAAATTCAGCCCCACACCCACCAAAATACTAAGGCACTTTGAAAATAAGGAAGGGAAATGGAAGTGTTTTTTGCAAATAACTTCTCTTATGCGGCTTTTTTTCAGATTAAGAAGCATAAACAGCTGAAAAAGGCTACAGAACAGTGGAGAAATATTTTATGGAAGAAAACCAAACACACTGTCCACAGCCACTTCACCACAATATGAGGAGCTCAACCCCACATCCACCAAAACTAAAATAAATTCTGAAGTTGTCTGACAGAGAGGCAGAACAATGGATGTTTCTTTTGCAGAGGAAGAAAGTGTTTCAAGAAAGAGGTTACAAGGGCAGGGATTTGGATTTCTGCAGTTAGATTTCCTGCGTTCCTGTAGCTTTCCACACTTCAGTGTTACCAGAAAGCAGTTCTACATATGCCTTTTCTGTCGTTTTCTAGGATTTTTGTTTTCATCCAGGTTTATTTTAAATGCTTTCTCTTTACAAGATGTGATTTAGGCTCTTGCACCCAGTGAAGTTATATATCTGCTGCAGCTGATGAAAAGGACCTTGAAAAGAATTATAGGTGTCAGGCGATATGGAAGCCAAGAAAGCTGTTTTAATAAGGTGAGTCAGTAGTAACAGCTGGCTCAGAAGCCAATTTTTCTAGTCCCTGTTTGGCAAACCATATTTCTCTAATGGCCGATTTCCCAAACCTGAGTGTCAGCCAGCTGAGTAGTTTAAGTTCAAACTGCGAGCCCATCCATTTCCAGATAGTAATGTCTCTCTCGTTTTTTATTTGTTTAATGGTTGCTTAGATGACCTTGTCCAGTCTCTTCAAACCATTTCAGATGATCTGTAGCTTGTTAGTCAGGTGGATAATAAAAAGCTGCAAGTATTAAATTTACTTGTTTGGAAATTCAAGACCACCATTTGTAAAGTGCCAGGCAAATTTTTGGAAGTGCGATTGATGAGGCCTGCAAAATTACACTTTGGTTGTGCATAAGGATTTGTACAGCTACATGATGGTTTCTTGTTATTTTCGGCCTTGGGACAATCTTTAGGTGGCTGTACGAGGCTTGTTTGGTGACATGGGACATTTGTTTTGGAAGCAGAGCTGAAGATTCCTCCTACATGCACAAAATTTGGAATAATAATAATAATAATAATAATAATAATAATAATAATTTATTGCTTATATCCCGCCCATCTGGCTGGACCTCCCCAGCCACTCTGGGCAGCTTCTAACAGAATATTAAAAACACAATAAAACATCAAACATTAAAGGCTTCCCTAAACAGGGCTGCCTTCAGATGTCTTCTAAAAGTTAGATAGTTGTTAATTTCCTTGACATCTGATGTTAGGGCATTCCACAGGATGGGCACCACTACCAAAAATGCCCTCTGCCGGGTTCCCTGTAACCTCACTTCTCACAATGAGGGAACCGCCAAAAGGCCCTTGGTGCTGGACCTCAGTTTCCAGGCTGAACAATGGGTGTGGAGATACACCTTCAGGTATACTGGGCTCAGGCTGTTTAAGGGCTTTAAAGATCAGCTCTTTCTTTGAATTAGCACGTTGGTTTTTAAATTAGTGCTGTGGAAAACATTTCTCCTCCATATTTTAAACCATTATCATACAATTCATGAGGAAAACATTGCATTCAAAAATTACTAAAGGAAAGAGAAGATTTTGAAGAAATTGTTATGGGTGCAGCTCTTTGTTTCCTTACTTTCAAGATGGCCACAATATGCTTGCGAGTGTCCTTTCACTCTAGAAATCATCTATCAGTTGGTCTGCACTCTGCAGCCTTCCTGGGAGCCTGAAATTCTTGAAAATTCTGTGAAATCCTCGGCTAGGTTTTGCTCTAAGGTCAGAAGGCAAGGATGCTGTCTTATTGGTGCCTAGACACCATTTGTTTGAATATGTGTGTGAAATCTTTTTACTTTTAAAGAAATAAGGGAAGTTGAAGTTTCTTGATCTCTTATTTTTTCTTTCTTTGTGTATCTTTTCCCCATTTTGTATCTGTTTCCTGAATTTGCAATAGAATAAAGATTTGGGGGGGGGAGGGTATAATTACCTGATGTGATCCCTGTATACTTTTTTTTAATAGTTGCCCAGTGTTTGTTCTTTGTATTTGTTTCCCCCCTCTTTATTATATGGTTGTTTTTTCTTACTTGGCTATGTCAGTTATGGTTTTTATGTACCGTATTTCGTGCTCTATAAGACTTACTTTTTCCCTCCTAAAAAGTAAGGGGAAATGTGTTTGCGTCTTATGGAGCGAATGCAGGCTGCGCAGCTATCCCAGAAGCCAGAACAGCAAGAGGGATTGCTGCTTTCACTGCACAGCGATCCCTCTTGCTGTTCTGGCTTCTGAGATTCAGAATTTTTTTTTCTTGTTTTCCTCCTTCAAAAACTAGGTGCATCTTGTGGTCTGGTGCGTCTTATAGAGCGAAAAATACGGTAATTGGTTTGATGTTTTATACCAAGCTATATCAAAAAAGGAAAAGGAAAGAAATTGGTGAAGAAAAATAGATTCAAGTTACAAGCAAGAAGATTTTGGCTAAACATCAGGAAGAACTATCTGATGTTTGGAGCTGTTCAGCAGTCAAACAGATTCCCTCAGAAGATGATAGGCTTTCCTTCCTTGAAGGTTTTTAAGCAGAGGTTGACTGGCCACCTATCCTGGATGCTTTCATTGAGATTCCTGCGTTGCAGGAGCTTAGACTCGATGACAATTCTATGATTAGTACAGAAACAGAAATTCACACTTCTATGAATTTTGTAATGTAATGTCCAGCCAAGTAAGAAGTACTGAAATGCATGTATTAGTGAAAACAGCATACAAATTGCACTACATTAGGAAAAACTGCTTTGAAAAAATGTTTATGTCAGGATAAATTTGCACTAAAATGCCGTGAATTTCGTGATAAGCTTTTTTTAAAAAAATAAAAAAAATTCATAACCTGAAGTGGAAATATGGAGAATTTAAGACTGGAAAAATGAGAAACTATGTGAAATCCAAAATTAACAGTTTTGCCTGTCCCTTACACTGGCTAGGGAAATGACGAACCATAATTATGTGTCTTCTAGGCAATGTCTCCATGAAGTTTGGAATTGCCTACTACATGTATGACCTCGTACCATGCCAGGGACAGGTTTAGAAAGGTGAGTGTGCAAAGGATTCTGATATTTTGCACACTCACAAAAAGATGTTTTATTTGTAGCTTGCAATAAAGAAGTCAAATCACCTTAAGTTTTCTGTGAACAACTTGATTTGCCTGGCCTATGTGATGTCCTTCCTTTCACCTCTGACAGAGTTATGGGAGCATCTTTCCATCTGTGCAATTTAGTTTAGAAGGAAATATTTCATTTGGGTTTCCTTATCGGGAAGTACAACTTTTTTTTGAAAAATCAACATTAGCATTAACACCCACACTGTTGTTTCTATAATTTTGCCGCAGGATTACTGCAGGCTATAGAAAAACCGAAGTTACAAAAATAAACTAGGATTTCTTTCCCCCGTCATATTTTCCTACGGGAGATTTTAAAAAGATGTTCCCTGTTTCTGCTCATGAAATTTTCAACAGGGACAAAAGAAATAGTACTTCATGACTCAGCAACCATATCCTCAAAACTACAAGCTCTCTTCCAGTCACAAGTGTTGGCTCTGGGCAATTTCATTTCCCCATCCCGAAATGGAGCCATTTGAGGTGCACTGTGGGCAGAACAGTCTATTTTTGCTCAGTGTGAATTTCACATATGTTTATTCTTAAGCCTGCTAGGTCTCTTTGCCACATTAAGTTGCATTTTTGAAGGGGAAAAAATCTGTATGACCATTGTAAGTAAATACATACTTACATACATATTTTGCATCACAGAATGACGCGGGTGTGTCAGGACATGGGTGGCGCTGTGGTCTAAACCACTGAGACCCTTGGGCTTGCCGATCAAAAGGTCGGTTGTTCGAATCCCCGCAACGGAGTGAGCTCATGTTGCTCTGTCCCAGCTCCTGCCAACTCAGCAGTTTGAAAGCACGCCAGTGCAAGTAGATAAATAGGTACTGCTACAGCGGGAAGGTAAACAGCATTTCCGTGCACTCTGGTTTCCGTCATGGTGTTTCATTGCGCCAGAAGCAGTTTAGTCATGCTGGCCACATGACCCGGAAAGCTGTCTGTGGACAAACGCCGATTCCCTCGACCTGAAAGCAAGGTGAGCGCCGCAACACCATGGTCGCCTTTGACTGTACTTAACCATCCAGGGGTCCTTTACCTTTACCTTTACTTAAAAGGTAAAGGTACCCCCTGACCGTTAGGTCCAGTCACGGACGACTCCGGGGTTGCATGCTCATCTCACTCTATTGGCCGAGGGAACCGGCATACAGCTATTTCCACAAACAAATAATTGTGTTTAAATTGTGGGCAAGAGTGTTCTGTGATGTGGGAAAACTCTGGCTAGAAGCTCAGTGCAGCAGCCTTGGGCAAGTGACAATCCATCAGCTTTGTTTATCTTACAGCCACCCCTTGCAGTAAGTTTCTGAAGAAGCTTCTAGTCATTGGGATTTGTTTCCTCTTGCCCTTCATTTGAGACACTTTTTTATTTGTTCACCTTCAGAGCTGGCTGCAGAGCCCATCTGTTTCTGAATTATTGGGAAGGAGGTGGTTTGAAGGTTAAGGATGTGGGGGAGGAGACTGAAAGATTTACATTGTTATTAATGGCTGGATATGATTACACAGCCTTGGTGAGTTAAACAGTCCGTTCCCTTATATTTTTTATTTTATTTTATGACCTTAGGTTTTCTTTAGTAGCCGTAGCTCCAGAGGTGCCCAAAAGCAAACTTTAATTAAAACCACACTTTGATACTTTTTCTTTTTCTTTCAGGGTTATTCCCAGTACTTCTTATATACTAACAACAATCTAGACACGTTTGTGTGTAGTAAAAACACTTGTTAAACCTCTTTCCCTCTACCTCTCCCTCCTCCCTTCCTCCTTCTCTCTCATCAAATTAACATACGGTACATTTTTTAGACATTACCTTTGCCTGCTCAGATTTAGCATGCCAATTCTAATACAGTCATACTTTGGGTTGACGTAGCTTCAGTGTTACTTCTGGGTTTCGCCGCTCGCGCATGCACAGACATTCAAAATGATGTCACGTGCATGCACAGAAGCGGCGAATCATGACCTGCGCACGTGCAGATGTGCGCACACAGGTTACGTTCGCTTCAGGATGCGAATGGGGCTCCGGAATGGATCCCGTTCACATTCAGAGATACCACTGTACAAGAAAGAATAATAGAACTGTAGTATTATTATTAGTTATTATTATTATTAGCTATTATTATTATTAGCTATTAGTAATCTGATTTAATAGTCGGCTTGGAACTAATTGCCGCTTGAAGCAAAATAGGGCATTTGGAAACCCTCCAAGTGTCCCTATTTCCCAGGGACAGTCCTGGATTTACAGAAGTCATCCCAGTTTCTGATTTGATTCCAGAATGTCCCACTTTTCCTTTGGACTTCCCTGTTTTCCTCAGAGAAATGTTGGATGGTATGGAGTTATCCAAACCCTAAGCCATCTGAAGGCAGCCCTGTATAGAGAAGTTGATGGATGGGGAAGAAGAAGAAGAAGAAGAAGAAGAAGAAGAAGAAGAAGAAGAAGAAGAGGAGGAGGAGGAGGAGGAGGAGGAGGAGGAGAATAGGACATCCCTATTTTCTTTGGAGAAATGCTTCAGGGTGCGAATGGGGCTCCGGAATGGATCCCGTTCGCATCCAGAGGGAGCACTGTTCAAGAAAGAATCATAGAACTATAGAGTAGGCAGGACACAAGGGCCCCTGCAGTGCAGGAATCTCAGCTAAAGCATTCATGACAGGTGGCCATCCAAGCTATGCTTAAAACCATCCAAGGGAAGAGAGTCCACCACCTTCCGATGGAGTCCGTTCCTCTGTCGAATAGCTCTTACCACCAGAAAGTTCTTCCTGATGTTTAGTCAGAAGCAAAAGGGAAAAAGTATCAGATGTACTTGATTCCCCCCCCCCATGTATAAATCACAGCTTAGTTTGAGTGTTTGCAGTTCATTTCAGTCGGCCAAAAATAGCTCATCAAAAAGAATACAATGGTGTTGCTTTGCTGTCCTGGAAATAGCTATTGTGGTTCGAGGGCCCGACCCCCGCGAAGTGAAATGAAGACACAAGGACACGTGATATAAGGTTAATGGGCTAGAAAAGGCCACAACTTTATTGATTACAGCAATGAAAAGGTATTGGCTTAGGCATTGGATCGAAACAAGTGGGTTTATTCACCAGGGGTTCATCACCTGTTGATGCTAATCCAACTATAGGCTCACCCCTGCTGTCACCGCGGGTCGTGCCATGGCCTCCCGCCAAGCAGGCATCGGACAGAATACACGACTGCCAGATTCCTTTAACGGAATACCCCTAAAAATTGAAGGCATAGGCGATGGCCACACCTAGCACTTCGACACACCACAACACATTATTCCAATGCCTAACCTACCCACCAATACCACAAAAGTTGTGACGATTGCTACGAAGTAGGCAAAAAAACCAAAAAGCCTACTGCCAAATGGAAAAACTCCTACCAGGCCCCCCGGGCAACCAGGGCGACCAACCTAAGGTCCATAGCAAGGCCAATGACCTAAGCCCTAACTAAAAGGGAGTGGAGGGTGGGTGACTCGTGACGGGACGACGATGAGGAATGAGGCCAGGGAAAGGCTGGAACTGCAGCAAAAGGCTGCTGAACACGCCCCCACCACGGCACCTGGTTGGGTGGCCACCGGGGGGGGCGTGAGTGCCAGCCAGGTGAGCTGGAGGCAGGGGGCAATGCCCCCTGCTGGGCCGTGCTCGGGCTCCCGCCCACAACCACTCCCCTCTCTTTCAGGGAGGAGAGTCTCTCTCACAAATGGTTTTCCTACACAAATATGGGAACATGGTAGGAAAGGGCTCTAGGGAGACTGTGGCACTGGTTCTGGGATGAGAGAACTTGCATCTAGGAAGAGTCTTCATGCCTTCCGACTTTGCCATCCATGCCATGATCGTAAGAAGGAGATAATGTTGATGTGATATCACTTTTGTTTTTATGGAATATTTGAGGATGGGTGATATTTCCTTCTCTAATAAGAGGCAGTATACTGATTAATCAAATGTTGATTATATTTGACTAGTCAATATACAGTGGTACCTCAGGTTAAGAACTTAATTCATTCTGGAGGTCTGTTCTTAGCCTGAAACTGTTCTTAACCTGAAGCACCACTTTAGCTAATGGGGCCTCCTGCTGCCGCCGCGCTGCCGGAGCACAGTTTCTGTTCTCATCCTGAAGCAAAGTTCTTAACCTGAGGTAATATTTCTGGGTTAGCAGAGTCTGTAACCTGAAGAGTATGTAACCTGAAACGTATGTAACCCGAGGTACAACTGTAACAGTGTCCTACTCCAAAATTTGTTTACCAAATGTAACCTTTGCATGTGCTGGGAAAATGCCCCCTTTTCCTTTCTCTCTTTTTTGCTACTCTGTCAATGAGTGAGACAAATGCTTTTATACTGCTCTATGAGTATCTGCATAGAGTAGTGTTATCCTTGTTAGACCCATTGGACAGTATAGCAAGGAGTGGAACACAATGCTGGAGTAGCAATACCTTTGTATTGGTAGGTCCTTTCCATGTATGGGTAGCAAGACTCCATTGTTGGTTTATACTGTAGCATCATAATTTGGGGTAGTTATTTCCTAGGGTACTGTGGGAGTCTCAGTGTTCCTCTGTTATTTGTATCACTGCTGCACTGTTGACTCTGATGCTGGGTGTGCATATGACAGTGATCACATGATGATTACATTACTAACATTGATGTAGTGCTAAGGATATCTGAAATACAATGCAAAACGTCTCAGTTTGCCCCCCTAAAAAAACTTTAAATATGCATTTTTCTTTAATATGATTAGCCAGGTTAATTTTGATTAAAAATATCCATGAGTTCTTTTAGCTTATTATGCTTATCAAAACATTTTAGTTGCTGCTCCATAAAAATATTTAACAAAAAATAATAATTGCTTTTATTGAAGTCTATTTCTTCCTTGCCAGTATATTTCTTTGTAGCTTTTTGGAAATGTGTGTTCCAGAATATTCAGATTTAATTTTCAGACTGCGTTAACACATTCTTGTTTGCCTTATTTTGTTGGATAGCTGATACCTGTCATAAAAATTTGAAAGCATGGGAGCTAAACATGCTACCACTACCTAACCCAATATACTGCTTCACCATTTACTGAACTGTATGTAGCCTGCATGTAAATCAGGAATATCTGAATAAAAATCCTGAATATAGGTTATGAAATTTCACTTTTGCTGATATTGAGCAACAGGGGAGAGAGAGAGAAATAAATGCATCTAACATGGGATTTTCTAGAACTTTACTTTGTAGCTCACCTTTCCTTAAGGACACATTTAGCTTTACAAATTTTGACTTGCCATTTACTCATTTTGAATAGATTTTCACTCACACCTAGCGGAGAAAAGCCATTTGAAACCAGGGTCAAATATTGCAAACATGAATTCTCTTTAAAAGATTGCATTTAGAATGTAAAATGGTTAACTGTATGCCATTCATTAAAGAGGCCCTTGCTTTCATAGTAATGTGGAGTGGGGGATCCACTCTATTAACTTGACAATTCATAGTCTCATATGCTTTATTATAATACTATTTGTGAAAAGAAGTTAAGTATCTGGTTGTTTTATTCAGGGAATGGATAGTTTTTTCTTGTTTTAATAACCAACAATAATATCAATGACTATAATAATGATGATGACAGTGATGATGTTTTTGCTGATCATGAAAGGATTTTAATGTTTTATTCATTTTCCAGGCCTTTTACACATTTCACTATGTACCAGCCCATTCTGATGTAATCGAGTTTTGTAAATGAGACGCCGTTTAAGGAGAATTCACCTTGAATGAGATGTCCTTATTTGCATCTAATAAGAGTGTGATTTAAACTCATAAAAAAGATAAACTATCGTCTGATGAGCACTAGTAGGGTTGTCCTTAATCACTTAATTGTTCAGGGCAAGGGAAGAATCATCAAGCCAACATCTCCTTTCATATATCTGAATATCATTCAATTGGAATTACTCTGTGAAAAGTAATGAGGTTATTTCCATCCCTGCTTTATAACTCTCTTCCCTTTTCATTTTATTTTGTTTATTACTTCAGTTAGGTCCACCAAAGAGCTATTAGTAATCTGATTTAATAGTCGGCTTGGAACTAATTGCCGCTTGAAGCAAAATAGGGCATTTGCAAACCTTCCAAGTGTCCCTATTTCCCAGGGACAGTCCTGGATTTACAGAAGTCATCCCAGTTTCTGATTTGATCCCAGAATGTCCCACTTTTCCTTAGGGCGTCCCTGTTTTCCTCAGAGAAATGTTGGATGGATGGGGAAGAGGAAGAAGAAGGAGGAGGAGGAGGGGGGAATAGGACACCCTTATTTTCATTGGAGAAATGCTGTAAGGTGTGCATTTGCCTCCAATATAATAAGGCAGGGGTGAGGGATAGTTCCCACCCCCCGTAAAGTGTGAAGCAGGTGGTAAAGAAATTGACCTCAGAGAAAAAGGTAGGGTGTGTGTGTGTGCGTGTGTGTGTGTCCTCCAAACTCAATACTCTCCTTTGGAAACATGCCAATGCCCCTGGTTTAAGCAGAAATTCAATATCATCCATCCCTCAAACTTCCTTCATGATCACCTAAGGAGATTACACATGTATCAGTACTGGCTGGATCAGAAATCACCAAGGTAAATCAGATTAGGCACATCCAAATATGCACCTGAAAGCTTATGCTTTACTTGCACTGAATTGCTTTCAGTTGAATTAATATTTGGATCCATGCCAAATACTGTGCATCTGGAAATGTCCCTTCCCCTGATATACAGTGTGGAATGACTATTAGTATTCAGAGGCACATGTGAGCACTTTGACACTTCTGGCTTCACTTTGGGGAGTGCTCATGAAAGAGAAAGAGGTGTGTGTTTGGGGCCAGTGGTAGAGCTCCATGCTCCGGCACCGGGGGGGGTGGGGTGGAGAGCAGGTGGGGGTGGGGCTGGCATGCATCCTGGGGCGTGGTGCCCAGCGTGGGCGGGGGACAGCCATGATGGCACCCTACTGGGATCACACTGCCGGGGACGGTGTGCTCCCCCCCCCACTCCTCTTCCTCCGCCAGTGTTTGGGGCAGGAGGAGGAAAGTTGGATAATGGATGGCTAAATGGCTGATGGATAGAAGAAGAGCACAGGGGGAAGAGAGAGAGAATGAATGAATGATTACTTTTTATCGGAATGCATCCCTTCACCCCAAACAGGTTGTCTATCCCTCTATATATTTCTTCTGAAAAAGTTGGGCATATTCTAGATTTAAGGAATGCATATATTGCTAAATTTAAGGGTGCTCTAGGAATTAAGCAGCAGATAGTCACGTACAAGGGCAGGGGGGAAGCTGTTCAACCAAGACAGTCAGAAGCAGGTCCAAGGTCCAAGACAGGTATCAGTTCTTGGTCACAGCTAGAGATAGAAAGAGGGTCAGGGAGATGAGTAGCTTGGACCAAGGAGGCTAGAGCTCTGCAGAGCCTGATAGACTAGTTTCACCCTTGAGGTCAGCTGTCTGAGTACTCAGGCAGCCTGGTGTTTTCGAGCAAGGGCTAGGCCTGTTGGGGTTGCCATGGAAATGGTGGACTAGTCGCCCTGGAAATAGGTTTCCTAAGTTGAGAGTCATAGTTTGAGAACCTTCTCCCTGTGCCTTATAACATGTTTGCGTGTCGAGGTCCCCAAGCCACCCCCCAAATAACTCACAACGCACACTTAATTTTTGTTTAAGGTTTTTGGCATAATTTTGGCCACAACTTTATTTAAATACAAAACCGTGAGTGGTTGTTTAGGTATTGATTAAGACTATCTGTCCCCCCGCCTGGGGACAGAACTGACTTCCGGGCACCACCGAAAGACAGTGCGGGGGAAAGCAAGTCGGGGAGAAATGGAGCTGAGTCACAGACCCTCAATTCTCATCCGCATGCTCCCCGAAGGCTTGCCGGCCCTAGTCCCATTCCAGGGATTGGACGAAAAGATGGCAAGCCCCAGGATTCCTTTAACGGAATTCCCTTTCCGCAGCAACCATGGAGGGGCAGGCCCAGCCTATCCTAACCCCTCCTCCACCAATTTATAACCAATGCCTAACCACAACCTTACAAGTTGTGACGATTTGCTAAGCAGTAGGCAAAAACCAAATGGCCCAGCCAATCAGCCAGGTGGACAAAATACCTACCAGGCCCCTGCCCCAACAGCAGACGACCTCATGACAGGCATAGCAAGGTCAATGCAACAACCCCTTACTCAAGGGCGGGTGGGCGGGTGATCCGTTGCACGCAGCAAAGAGAAAGCTCCAGGCTGCATGCAGAGCATTTAAACATTTTACCCCTCCCACCAAAACTGCAACATAACTTTTACCCCAGCAACCCAGTGAACCAATCACTGCCCCAGGCCATCTTTAGAGACCCTGCCTGGTAACAGAGGGGTGGCTCAGCAGACCCCACCGCAACACGTGCTCTCCATGAAGAAGAACACGCTTTTTGAAATGATAGAAGAACAATTCACAAACATTGCAATTCACGGATGGCTCTGCAGTGCAGTGTAGTAGTTAGAGTGTTGGACTAGGACCTGTGAGTCTTTTGTTCAAATTGCCACTCAGTCATGAAGTTCACTGCATGACCTTGAGCTGCTCACTGTCTCTCAGCCTAACCTACCTCACAGGGTTGCTGTGAGAATACAATTGGGAGGGGAAAACCATGAACACAATCTTGAACTCCTTGGAGGAAAAGTCACAATTCTGTCTTCTACATCCTAGTTAGGCTGAAGCAAGAAATAAATAATAAAATAGAATAAATATAACATGGAGCATTTACAGCTCTAAAATTCAGGGACAAGATGCACAGCTCCCGACCCTGCTTAGCTTTTTCAAAGTCATCAAAACGGTTTCTCCTCTTTTGCTTACTAAGAACCATGATATAAATCACTGCTCCCTGTGCCATTCAGAAGATACAAAGTTCTTTCACCATACCCCCCTGAGGATACGTGGTGTGATATTCCTTATAAAAAGTCAATTCAAAAAGTCGGCAAGTTGGCTTTATGGGCCTTGAAGCAGGTGCCTCCGATGGAAACAGATTGGAGCGCATGGTTTTGTTGGGGAAATGTGGTCTTTTCACCTCCGAAATGCAATATTGAACTCAATTCTGTCTTCATTTTTAGTGGGCATTAGGTCAAAAGCAATACTAATCAAGCAGCTGCGCACAGTATAGCACATGACAGACCAATAAAGTTATTATCACCTCTCCGTACACCGAGGGACCAAAGAAAAGACTGGGAGAAAGCTAAAGGTTAAGAATTTGTTATCACCTGTCTGGGGAGAAGGCATCACTCTGCTGAATGATATAATAACTTCAGAATCTAATGTAGCAGCTAAGCCACCATTTTTCTCAGAGACCCACTCTTTCTGCTTCCTGCTGCAAAACATAGAGAGGCAGCAAAATCCTGTTTTATACTGTTTCCTGTAAAAAAAAAAAAAGCCTTTCAAGGGTGTGTGTGTGTGTGTGTGTGTGTGTGTGTGTGTGTGTAAGGTAAAAGACCCCTGGATTGTTAAGTCCAGCCAAAGGTGACTATGGGGTTGCGGTGCTCATCTCGCTTTCAGGCCAAGGGAGCCAGCGTTTGTCCACAGACAGCTTTCTGGGTCATGTGGCCAGCATGACTAAACCACTTCTGGCGCAACGGGACACCTTGACAGAAACCAGAACGCATGGAAACACCGTTTACCTTCCCACCGCAGCGGTACCTATTTATTTACTTGCATTGGCATGCTTTCAAACTGCTAGGTTGGCAGGAGCTGGGACCGAGCAACGGGAGCTCATCCCCTCATGGGGATTCGAACTGCCAACCTTCCAATCAGCAAGCCCAAGGGGCTCGGTGGTTTAGACCACAGCGCCACCTGCATCCCTTTATATATAGATATGAATGTCATTTGTTATTTTTTCTTCTTGGATTTTTGTGAACCTTCCTGAGATCTTTTGATGAAGATATTTTTTAAAAAATAAAAAATAAATTTTGATTATAGTAAAGAATTTTGGTAGGATCATGCAAAGGCCTGGTGCAATCTAGCCTCCTGTTTTCACAGTGGGTCCTCAGATGCCCTTGGGAAACCCACAAACAGGATTTGAGCACAAGACCACTCTGTTAAAAGTTATAAGGCACTGATAAAAATGTAATGTTTGTATTCATTAAAGTGAAAACTTCTATAAAGGTGTGCATTTGCAAGGCAGAGAAGTTTACACTAAGGGAGAGGTTCTACTCTAGGTAGAAATGGAAGGCTGGTGTTTTTCTACTTCACAGGGTTAGGCTACGTTTTCAGAATTACTGTTTTCTTGTACATCAGCCAGACAGAAGGGTTTTATTTTATGCTTCTTATAATGTTTAGTGCTGCCTTTTTAAGCATTTTTTTATTTTAATTCTTAGGAGCTGCCAGGGTATTGGAAAACCATGCAAATATAGTAAGCAAATAAATAACATGAGTTCAGGGCTAAATAGCTGCACGAGAAAATCAAGGCCAGTCTTTTCACTGAAGCAAGGCTTGGGAAAGAAATAAAGACCATCTTCTGCATAAGCAACTCTTTGTTGTTTTCCCTGGTCCACCACACTTCTCTGCTTTTTATTTTCCACTCCACTGTCCACAGGTGTCTCTTGCTGTTCCACTGTGGTGAACATGTCTCCAGTACACAGTTCTGCTGTATAATACTGACTTGCATCAAGCCAGGTTTGGGGAGGGAGAGAAAGAGCCTTCTTGCTTTTCTATATTTCCATGATCATTCCTCCTTTCTACCCGCACACAAAATACAGGCTAAGATGAGAAGATGTGGTTTGTGCTACTTTCCCACTTATACACCATGCTATCTGTGCAATGTAGTGGAGACACAATGGCCTGGATCCACAAGTCCATGGGTAGATTTCTACCCTTTGGAATGGTGCTTCTTCCCACAGTACACTCCTACATCCCCTGAAGATTGGGGAACTCATTGGAATGGCATGACATGTGAAAAGAAGACCTGCACTAGGAAGAGGGAATTGGCATAACTTAGGGAAACCCCATGCAAAGCAGGAGTACTTCCTCTTCATTGTATCACTTTCTTGCACCCAAGCCACTGTGTGTTCACTGCCCCAGTTTCCAGATCATGTATTAAGCAAGGACTAGGCCATATAGTACTATCCATATGTTATTGGACCACAGTGATCAGCAGCAAGACCAATGGTCAGGGATGATGGGAACTGTAGTCCAACAATGACTGGAGAACACAGCATGCTGCTGCTGCTGCTGCTGCTGCTGCTGCTTCTTCTTCTTCTTCTTCTTCTTCTTCTTCTTCTTCTTCTTCTTCTTCTTCTTCTTCTTCTTCTTCTTTGCATTCAAGTACAGCTTCATTGGACAGTATTGGCCTGCAGTGATGGTCTTCTTCTGCCCAGCTTTACTTATCCCATGTCCAGACATGAAAGCTACCCAAAGTTTCAGCGGTAGCCAGTGAAACCTCTCTCCCTCCATTGCATGGGGCATGTATGGGGTGAGGAAGAGGCAGGCAAGGCACATAGCTGGGCTACCCAAGAAGCTGTTGGATCGTAAGCCTACCTAGCTACAGGCAATAGGTTTGAACAGTGTTGATTTTGTTGTAGCTGGAGCTGGTACAACAAAAGATGGGATGTATTGCCTCCCAGCTTCCACCCTGAATGGTATGAATAGCATTCATAATGGTTCAGCCCCAAAGGTCCCAGACAGGAGTTAGGATTGTTCCCTTAATTATTCTGTACTGCGTTTTTTAAATATGGTATTGTTAAGCCAACCAGGGATTAAAGCACCCTTATAAAGTTAATAAACAAATGTTCTTATATAGGACAACATTCAAGCATGTGGCTCCCCATGATAGCAATCTGCTAGCCAGGTCCTAAACATGTGGAAACAAAGCTTTCTGAGTTCAGTCTTCCTAATTATTATAGGTGGGGTTAGGCTTTGCTGTGGTGGGTTACATGGAAACAAGTCCACATGTCAATTTCTTCCTGTGCACAAGTTCAGAATGGCTGGCACCAGGGTGAATCTCCTGATCATGTAGCTTGGCTCTTATGCTACAGGTATGCAAATGAGAATAGTTTCTTGGAAAATTTTGCTATCACGTCTTTGGAAATTCTGAAGCCAGCGGACCAGTGTCAAAACTGATTAGGTCTCATGAAGCTTTGGAAGTTTAGCTACACTGTCAAGTCCTCAACAGTAAATGGAAAGAGAAGGTTTTTCATTTGATACAGCTATTTCAACAAAATACTTGGCTAATTATTGAAACACCCAACTATCAGCCATCCCACTAACTGACATAGCAGTTAAAAGCTCCTATGATAGCAAAGTCCAAGTGTTAGAAATTAAAAAGCATATTGGACTACAATTCACCAAGGACCACTTAGTTGTAATGAAACCATAAACTAAGTCTTTTGTTCACTTTGTGCCTTTTAATGAAAAATCTAATTGTGTCACAAATAACAGGTGCTTGAAGCATTTACTGCATTATTTCTCTAATCATCAGCAGAATAGAGAATCTATTTTTTTTACATATAATGATGCCCAATGCTTTTAAAGATACCATCTGGCTGCAATCATAGTCTTCAGGATGTCTGGATGAATTATATCTTAGGAGCTTTCTGAGGATGATTTGGGGAATATTTGTGTTAGAACATGCAGAATTAATATCACGCGAGGCCTCAAATGAATCAGTTATATTCAGTGACTATAAATTATAATCTAACATTCTTTAGTCAGCACAGTGGTTTTGGTCCTACAGGATCCTGGGCTATCTCAGCATTCACAGTTGTCCTATGACTCAAAATAGAGAACAGCTAGCTTCCCTTTCATGGCTGAAGTAGATAATACAGATGTGCACTGTCTTTGTGTGTACCCTAAATTACAAAGTGAATTGGGGTGATGTATGGAAGCTTTTCAAGGGACACGGGTGGCGCTGTGGGTTAAACCACAGAGCCTAGGACTTGCCGATCAGAAGGTCAATGGTTCGAATCCCCACGACAGGGTGAGCTCCCATTGCTCGGTCCCTGCTCCTGCCAACCTAGCAGTTCGAAAGCAGCAAGTAGATAAATAGGTACCGCTCCGGCGTGAAGGTAAATGGTGTTTCCGTGCGCTGCTCTGGTTCGCCAAAAGCGGCTTAGTCATGCTGGCCACATGACCCGGAAGCTGTACGCCAGCTCCCTCGGCCAATAAAGTGAGATGAGCACCACAACCCCAGAGTCGGTCACGACTGGACCTAATGGTCAGGGGACCCTTTACCCTTTACCTTATAGAAGGTTTTCAAGTTTCTAAATTGGTCTGTTTCGTTAACAAGGCTTCTTGAGAGAGATAATGGGGTGGCAAGAAGAGCTAGTTCTACTTAGAAGATACTTCTGGGACAACTTAGTTTCATTAATTTCAATAGGACTGAGTAGGACTTAGTTGAATACTACCCAGCAACTCCTTAAGCTGCCAGGTTATCCTTTGGCTTTGACTGTCTATCTATCTATCTATCTATCTATCTATCTATCTATCTATCTATCTATCATCTATCTATCTATCTATCTATCTATCTATCTAATCTCTATCATCTATCTATCTATCTATCTATCTATCTATCTATCTATCTATCTATCATCTATCTATCTCTACACACACACACACACACACACACACACACACACACACCATCAAGCAGGAAAACGCCCAAAGCTTGAAAGGGGAGAGGGGAGAATCTGTCATTCAGATGGACACATCTAGATTTTAATCACAATGAACAATTTTCCCAGTATACTCCAATTACAGTGATTTAGGAGAAGACGTAGAAACTGTTTGTTTTTCATGTGGAACTACATCTTCCCATATACAAGTCATGAAGAGCTATTTATTGTATCCCCCAAATTTCATGGGGAGGAAAGAGTCTGCCACTTACCAATGAGCCTAGAGATAACAACATCCTTCCTAGGGCTGACCCCACCCTGAGCTTTCCTGAGAATTCTAGATAGATAGATGCAAATAAAACCTGAAAGAAATACAAATTAATAATAGGGCTTAACAATGGAAGAGATAGGGGAAAGCCTGCAATATGCACCAGAAACGAAAGGTGTCCAAATATTACATGAGAGCATAATGCTAATTAAAGTTGTTGCAAATACTAAAGATTATGGGTATGAGTAGAAATGTTTAATATAGCTATTTGGTTCACTTTACAATAATTCTTTTTTAATTCCCTCTGCAGCATACTGAAATAATTTAATCATAAAGCTGTCATACATATTACTTTATAAGGAGCAGGAAATGTTATTAGTTATGGTTCTGCACAATCCCTGATTATGCTTTTATCTAAAAGACTCTTAATGTATCTTCCACTGGCCTGGTGTTTATTTCTCTACAGCATCTCATACCTAATTAATTCCAAGTTACATTTTCACTACAATTAGAAAAAAGCATGCAACAATTCAGAAAGGCACTGTTAGGGACGATAGCCAACTAGAATGTAACTGGCATGTTTGACTTCTTAATTAACGGTTTCATTTAACAGATCCACAGTGGTCAATTAAAGCTGTTGCCTTTCAGTAGTCTGATGCCTGGAATAAACTGTCACACATTACGTATTACTACATTATATGTAGTATATAAAATTGATAGCCAATGTCGAGCTCTATAGATGTCGTTGGACTCTCAGCTCCCATCATTCCTGTCCATTGGTCCTGCTGGCTGGGCTGATGGGAGTGCCACATTGGCTACCTCGGATATAAAATTTATAGCTTATAAATTTATGGGCTGCTGTTGTAGTTTACCTGCATTGGGTACCGGTTGTATAAGTACATAGCATAATATTGCTGCACAAAAGCATTAAGGCAGTAGCGGGGAGGGGGAGGGGAGCCACATGAGAGATTTGAAGCATCAGTAGTTTCAATACTATGGATGCTGAAACAGATATTATATTTTTCTTGTGTTGAGTTAGGTGACATTTATCCACCCAGTCTTAAAGCCCAAGAACTTATTATGACACAGCTTATGATCTATAATATATAAGGTACACCTATAGAAGAGATATCATGACCTTTCATATAATAAAACTTCAGATTATCTCTGATGCTGAATGTGAGGGTTCAAATATTCCAGCCTTCTGTAATAATGTCCTGACTCCTGCACCTCAGAAAGTCTGCATTTATTTATTTATTTGGTATTTTTTCCTAAACAGCTTAGCTGGTACAGTGGCACCTCGGGTTACAGACACTTCAGGTTACAGGTGCTTCAGGTTACAGACTCTGCTAACCCAGAAATAGTTCCTCGGGTTAATAACTTTGCTTCAGGATGAGAACAGAAATTGCGCAGCGGTGGTGTGGTGGCAGTGGGAGGCCCCATTAGCTAAAGTGATACCTCAGCTTAAGAACAATTTCAGGTTAAGAACGGACCTCCAGAATGAATTAAGTTCTTAACCCGAAGTACCACGGTACATACAAGACAGGAACCATCAGAATGCAGGCAGAGAAGGTGTGTTTTGAAACCATTTGCATACTATAGAAACTTCCAAATGTTCTTTCACCTTAGGGAATGTGTAGGGGAGTTGTGATAGGCTGCCACCCACACATCACTTCCCTGGGAACACGCCCCATTGAATTTAATAGGGCTTACATCTGAGTAGACATGGCTAGAATTGCACCACAATAGATTCTCCTGCTTCACAATGGACACTTTTGTGGTATCAGCATTTTTCCAGTCCCACACATGTATCAGATCTATTTGCACGCCATGTCTGACGTTTGAAATTGGGTAGGAATATGCCAGTGGAAACTGACACAACTGCCATTTGGAAACGTACAATGAGTGTCGCTGAGCAACCTAATGGAAATGTTCTTGCATTTACTCTTGGAGTAAATATGTGAACTATATGAAAAGCAACTGTAATCAACAGATTACACTAGTAGGATTGCAAGAAGTTTTGTAAGGAGAACTGTATGAAATATTGCAGAATAATTTATGAATAGAAGTATTAATTAAGGAGTATAAAAAGTAAAAGGAAATTACCGAAATGCAGATTAAGTGAAAAAGATTGAAAAATCTTCAGATGTAGTTGCTTGAAGTCCAAAATAATGTATAAGATATGTTATATGATTTTTGGAAACTATTTGTAAAATTGAATTTAAAAATTAATAAAAAAGAGAGAGAGAATTTGGTATGATCCTCCATACTTCAATCTCTAAGGGGAATTTCAACAACACTGGGAAGGTCACATGTTTCCTATTTTTTAATGTTTTAATGTTGTATTTTAATCTAGTTTTTTAAGTAGTATTTTAATCAACTTGTTTTTATTATTGGTTGTTAGCCGCCCTGAGCCTGGTCTTGGCTGGGGAGGGCGGGGTATAAATAATAATAATAATAATAATAATAATAATAATAATAATAATTATTATTATTATTATTATTATTATTATTATTATTATTATTATTATTATCTTGAATGTATGGACTTGCCCATGTTATGGCCATGTTTCTGTTTCCATAAGGTGAAAAATCTTGCTAACATGATCAGTTGGGTGGGCTTACAGCAAGAGAGGGTGTCAATTTTACTTATGAAATGAATAGTCAAGCTAACAAAGGAGCACTAAGCATCTTGTCAACTAAACTTCAAAATATGAACTTTATTAATGGGATCACCAAATTTGCTTTGATTTCAAACATATAAGTGATTCTTTTGAATTGGAGTTTGTTGAATGCTTGCTCTGGAGCTTAACCTACCTCGAAGGCATGTGACCCTGTTGCTTTCAACATCAGCAGCAGGGTTGCAAATCTATCCATACAATCTGAATATCATTATTATATTCATGATAATGTCTGCAGCATCCATTAGGATCAAAGCAGCGCTACCAATGTATGGTATTATTATGTTGTTGTTGTTTGGGTCAACATCTTTTTAAAGACTTTACCACTAAATGGAAAAAAGGCAGCTGAATGCCACTAAATGTAAAGTAATCATTTGAAGAGAAGTGAATCAAAAGAGAAAGCACATTGTGTTTTCCTTGGTTTGTCTTGCTAGATTTTTCTAAAGACTTTAAATGTTAGTGTAAAAATGGGTTTGAAGTGCAATAAGCATTACAGATCTTGCTTTAGAGAGCTTTCAAATGGCAATACTGTTATTCAACGCTGTTTATATCTCATCATGATATTGCAATAATCTTTAGTTACAATTTTTCCAGGCAAATACTGAATATAAGCTATAGTTCTTGGTTCAGATAAGATCAACTTATGTTTACTAACACATCTTTTGAAAGTAAATATACCTAGAAATAAGTGTCTTGGGAAATATATGGTCAAAAATACCTATTTAGATATTTTTAATATTAATGGTCTTTTTTTCCCTTGAGGAAAGCAGATTAATGTGGGTTTGAGATGGAAAAGATTTATAAATGAACACATACTAAAGTCTGAAACGACGCATGTATCTGTTCTACCTGACTTGTGAGATCTGCTGTTGTACCAGACTTGTGACATCTACTTCATTTTCAACTAGGACTGAGCAGGACCTTAAACTAAAAAGATTCTCAACCCAGGAATTTGTTCTGAGCATCAGAAGTGGATGGAACTCATAGTCTTTCTGCCCCAAAATCCACTCCTGGCACCCCTGCCTGCTTTCTTAATTTCAATAATGTAATTGTTTAGGAAAGTCATTTTGTTGATATTGTTTATCTATCTCACATCACCCAGATTTATTTTTTTCCTTTTTGCATTATTTTTCTAAGGAAGATCCCAATCTACTTATTACCACCCCAGTACAGAAACCCCACCCCCAAACTCTCTCTGCATGTTTAGATAATACCATCTGTCCATTGCACACCAATAAAGAAACCAAATGACTCGTTTATGCATGCATATGCAAACATGCACACTCACACGCACTGCTTAAGATTAATTTAACTTCTGAAAGCTTTTTAAAACAAAAACAATTCTCCCACTTTCTCCTGGTAGTCTAAATGTAATGATTCACACATGAAAAAGAAATCAATGCAAGATGCCTACTTAATTTGGGCCCTGGTAAAAATTCAGTTTCAGCATGTACCTGGCCAAAAGAAATATAATGAATCTGTAAGGATAAAACAACAGAACTAATTCAGCACAAGGTCTGAAGGTAATTTTGCAGACTCTACAAGGAGTTGTAAAATTTCATGAGTTTGTCATAAATATCCAGGGCTGTTACAAACTGCTTGAGTCTGTATGTTTGGGAAAGAAACCTTATCCACAAGGGGCACAATCTACTGAGGACTCCACGATAATGCAAGCTCTACGATAATGAATGGGAACGGCACAAGATCACATCTGGTTTCTTGCATAAATCCTGTTCATTTTAGCTGAACTAATGTGGTAGAAAGTCTGTGCCCATTGTGGTTGCAAGTGAATCAAACCAAATATACATTCGTAAAAGTGACAATAAGCTTCCTCAAACATACAGGCTTATTAGAATGAATATTACGTCTAAGGAATGTGAAGAGCTGATGTGGAACGGTAGAGTGTGGTTGCGTACCTTTCTCACAAGAGCTACAATGTGCTTAGGGATTCTCCTTTTATCTCAGTAATCCTCACAACCTTCCCAAATGATTGGCAAGTATTATCGTTTCCATATAGTTGGCGAAGGAGAGAGCAGGTTTCTTTATTACCACCTCATGAGTTCATGGATGAGGCTGTAGGCAGGGCCGGATTTAGATTTGATGAGGCCCTAAGCTACTGAAGTTAATGGGGCCCTTTATATGTCCAGCTGTCCTTTGTCAACAACAAATTGTCAGTGTTTTTGTGTCAAATATGTGCTATTTGGTAATTTATGGACCCAAAAAGCCATTTTGCTTTTTATCTTATATTTTGGAAATGTACATCCAGGTTTTTTTTCCTTTAGCTTGTTTAGCTTATACGTAAATCTAGCACTGGCTGTAGGGTTTGGAGTACAAAGTTATGTACCTTGCAGGACTGTTTCAGTTCCATTTCAGGAACCACAAGAGTAGCCCTGCTTTTGAGGGACAGAACTTACAATTCTGGTACAGGAAGGAACTTCTGATTCCCCACCAGACTCTTCTTATTTTCTGTTAAATCCATCAAAAGCCAGGGTCTGCCCTATCATTAGGCAGAGTGAGGCAACCACCTCAGGCAGCAGATACCCCAGATACAACAGCAGTTCTCAGCCATTTTTCTCCTTTGCCACATGGCATGTTCTGGGGCTCATAATCTGGCCTGCTGCTTCAGGTGTGGTGGTGAATACTATTACATTACTAGTTTTGTAGTCAGTGGTGGCCTGTGCCCACTGACAATGGTAGAGTAGAATGTAGGGACGCTAACAAGAGGTGGAGTCAATGACAGGAAAAGCCAACTAATTCCAGCTTTGTCCTAATCCACCTTTTCTTGCTGAGTTCAGGGCCAGCGCTGAGTGAAGCTTTCTATGCCACTGCTCTTCATTCCCAGTGGCACTAGAGAAAGGGGGGGGGCAATTTATTGGAGGTGGCCTTTTCAAGCCACCGCTGTGGAACAGAAATGCTGGTGTAAATGGTAGGCAGATAGACAAAGAGGGAGTAGAAGATCTAAAAGGAAGGGAGCAGGAATTAAACAAAGTGCATATGTACAAGGAATTTACGTACAGTGGTACCTCGGGTTACATAGGCTTCATGTTACATATGCTTCAGGTTACAGACTCTGCTAACCCAGAAATAGTGCTTCAGGTTAAGAACTTTGCTTCAGGATGAGAACAGAAATCGTGCTCTGGTGGTGCGGCGGCAGCAGGAGGCCCCATTAGCTAAAGTGGTGCTTCAGGTTAAGAACAGTTTCACGTTAAGTATGGAGCTTCGGAATAAATTAAGTACTTAACCCGAGGTACCACTGTACTTCGCAAAGAAAAGTGGATACTGCTCAAATTTTCTTGCTTTTCACAACCAAAAGAAAAGGGGAGAAGAAGCATTCATTGAAGCTTTCTGTTTGTGCGAGTTCATCTTTCTTCCTTTTTTCCCTTTTTTTGCATCAATTTCCAAAATGTAAAACTATTCCATCAAATGGGCCCTTTCAAAACCGTTTACATGATGAGAAAAGATTTTCACAGTAAGACAATAGGTTCATTTTGATGCTTGGTAATAGTATATTATACCCAAGAGGAAATAATGGATATTTTATCTAAGTAGCTTTGAAACATTATTTAGGCATTTTCAGAATTTCCTCCAAGCCTCTTCTGCCCCTCCCCTTTAAGTCGCAGGAAGTATGCCCTTGACAATCCAAAACCCATTAGCCAGGCTACAGAACTATTTGCCTTCTACCTGTGAAATGATTTGATGTTGTCATCACTATCCAGAAAGATGTAAAAACCAGTTATCTGTCCCCATTATTATTCAAAAGAAGGGGGAAAAGTTATCTAGATTAGACAAAGAGGGAAGATATAATGTAATATACTTTGTCTTTCACCAAAAGGGAAACATCTTATCTTATCTTAATTCTAGGTACCACTTACACTGGATATAGCTATAATGGAGAGAACCATGCATAAATTGAGATTTTGACAAAGACCACAACCATCAGACACTTTTATGTGATTTGACATTCCTTTATGACAGCAGAAACATAATTTTCCAAGACTTCCCTTGTCACAAGTCTGATAAATCTGGAACTATAGTTGAAGATCTGATAAAGTTGATAGTCTTTCCTTGGACTTTGTTATTTTAACTCATGTGCAACTACTCATTCTACGTGCTTCATTTATTGTTTTGTTTTTCATCTTTTAATTTTTGTCAGTTGTTATAATTGTTCTCTCTGTTTTATATATGTTATAAAATGAAATTACAAAAAATCTTTGCCAAAAGAAAATCTAGCTCTACCCATTTCTTATTGTTTGCGGACCTGAGAAGATTTCTGTGTACCAGAATTTCCAATATTTATGGAAGATATTGAGAGATTTGTGATACAAAATTTTCAGCTTCTGTGCATAACACCTGCTAACTATTGATAGGCAGTTACAAGGGATGTGTACTTCTTGAATAATGAGGTGGCGAGGGGTGATTTCACTGTTGACGTGTCCATTCCACGCACAGGTCACGATTTGGCACTTCTGCACATGAGCGAGCGCCGAAACCTGGAAGTAACCCATTCCAGTACTTCCAGGTTCGGTGTGGTGTGCAACCCGAAAATGCGCAACCTGAAGCGTCTGTAACCTGAGGTATGACTGTAGCAGGCTAACACAGAAGCAGAGAGAGAAAGAGAGTAAATTATTTGTGATGTCTTTCCTTTTGTGGCTTTTTGTCAAAAGGATAGAAATGACATTTTAAAGCTCCCATAGGTCACTAAATGTGTCTTTAAGGTTCACTTCCATTTGTCCACATTCTTCCTCTAGTATTTGAAAATACGCTGCGGTCAGCAATGCTACTCCTTAAGCTGGTCTACTGGCCAGTCTCTATTGCTCAGTATACACCAATAGTGACCATTTCTCTTTGTGATCACTAAGTATGAGGCAGGGTCTAGCTCAGTGCTAGAGCATCTGCTCTGTTTGCAGAAAATCCCAAGTTCAACTCTCTGCACTTTCAGGTTGGTAGAGCATGAGTGTCAGGAATGAGCCAGCTCCCAATGGAAGTTTGCAGCTAGCTTCCAGTGAAGGTTTGCAGCCAACTGGAGAAATAGGAACAGAGAGGGTTAACTTTCAGGCAGGATGAACAGCAGAGAGAGCCAACTCCCCCGCCCCTTGGAATGCCGGTTGATAAGGGAACCACTGCGAGTGGGCTGGAACCCAACCAAAGCTCTCGGGATGTTCAATCAGGCAGGAACAGGGAAGGAAGTAGTCTGTCAGATTGGGAAGAAGTTGGAGCTGATCCAGTCTCTCCTAAGAGTCAGCTAAGGGGTGGGCTGTTAAACCGGAAACAAAGCAAGAGACGCAAGGTTCGAAAATTCCATTTCTTCTGTAGAACCCGGAAACAGTCTTCAGAAGGGTCATCTTGATTGATGATGCCGGAGGCTATGTTACAGCCTTCCGAAGCTATCTGTTTGTTTTTTCAATAAATCCTCCTTTTTAATTAACGACACTTACTGTGTTATCAAGCTGGGAACTTGGATGCATGACAATGAGACTCATAATATCAGGGTTGTGAGTTTAAGCCCCACCTTGGGCAAAAGATGGTTGTTGTTGTTGTTGTTGTTGTTGTTGTTATATAATTCTATGATACCCTCCAACGTTCCTGCGATGAAAATTGAGATGTGTGTCTTTGGTGCTGCGCTCTTGCAGGAGCCAGTTGAATTGTGTGAGAGTGCAGCACCACTGCAAGTACCAAGGCTGTGTCAGGGACTGTGCTGAGGAGGGCTGCACTGAGGAAGAATGGTGGTAGCCACCATCCTGGGAGGACAGCATAGATTTGAAACAATGGTTTGCGGAGGGGCATAGTTCAGAAGGCAGAAGCTAGGAAATACTGGATGGGGAACAGCTAGCAGAAGGAACGCTAGAAGAGAGAGAGTTAACAGATTCACAGTCTCTGGATAGCATCCATCCCAATCCCCTTCTCCAAAGTCGCAGAGAGCTCAGAAAGTGTCAGAACAGAAAGCACAGTGGGTACAAACTCAGATTACAAGACCTAGGAGTGATGTAGATTAGTAGGAATGGAGGGGTGGGTGCCCCTTTATTGGGATCACCGCCATTTCTAGGAGACGTGTTCTTTGTTCTCCTTCTGTGATTATTAAAGATTCTAACTGGTAACATGTTCCTTTTGTTTGATCTCTCATCTACAGGGGGAGGATGCCGATTCCCCAAACCTTGACAGGCTGGCTACATGCACTGACTCATCCTCTCTGAGCTTGGCTGCAGGGCTGCAGCGGGAAAATGGGACATTCCAGGATCAAATCAGAAGCCTGAATGTCCCAGGAAAATTGGGACACATGAAGGGTACGGTGCATGTGCAACACACAAAGGAACATTGGAGGCTTACCTGTGCTCTTTCTTCCCCATCTATGAGTGATACACAGTCTATGTACATGCCTGAACATGCCTTCTATCACTAATTCTCCTCTGCCCCTCCAAAATTCCCAATTAAGCAAACTTTTTCATATGCCTCTGGAAAGCACTCTTGCTAATGTGGATTGCTTTTGTAGCCCAAAACAGACCATTTAGAAGAATGCCTTAGTATTAAAGCATCCATCAAACAATTCTATTAAAATAATGAGTTGATTTAGTCAACAGATTCACCAACTAAGCAAACAGGCTGGCTTTGTTGCTATCCACTGGAATGCATTTATTTAAATATTTGATTAGTGCTTAAACTTGCTTCATTATGTGCTTTCGCAATATTGTATAATGTGCAGAATAATAGTTGGATATAGCCTTGGGGTCCTGTATAGTATATTAAAATTGCAGTGCCCCTCAGGCAGAGAGAAGCATGTGATGATTCTAGGCCTTTCGGAACTCTATTTCAAATTGGAAGCTTACAGATAATTAATGAGGGATTTGGAGGTGTATACTGGGGAATAAACAAATAGCCACTGTAAATAAGAAAGCCCTCGTGGTGAGACCCAACTTAATCTTTGCCCTGTAGGGCTCTTTTACTATAATTAAATAATCTTTGTGGAATTATATTAAAAGGTATAAACGCTGGGTTTCTCCCCCTGTACTATGAAACCTGAAGTAATGAACTCAAAGATAGTCATTATTGTTCTGGCACATATATTATATTGAACTGTGCATTATATTTACATGCTGGTACTGATGCACATTTATCTAAGTAATACACTGCCTAGAAAGAGAAATGTTACTAACAAGCTAAAGCAAGGGGCGGGGGGGACTAACTGCATAACATGTGTTTTGTTCCTACATTTTGGCTAACTTGATTTTGCTGTTAACCTAACTTTGATTTCGATAACTCATCATTTAACTTGATTTTGCTACTTTTCCCTTTATTGAAGAAGGTGGCAACAGAAGCCCATCTGTGCATCTGGCTTTGTGTTGTATTTACTCCCCATTTGTGTTTCAAAGGCATCAAAAATACTGACGGATTTTAAGAGATCGGTCTGCAAATATATGGGATGCCCATCCACACTCTTCTTGCAGCCAGCTGCCATTCCTGAGAAGTGTTTGTCAAGATGAAATGAGTTTGCCCCCCGTCCCATTCTCAAGTGCTTTGACAGTGAATATGTGGTTGTGCAAAAAGTTTTGGATATAACTTTTTTCACAGATGTGCAGGGATGTGAATCATAGAACCAAATAAGTATACAGTTGGAAGGGACCCCACGGTTCATCTAGTCCAACCCCCAGGCATTGCAGGAATTTCAACTAAATCATACATGGGATGAGACTGGGGTGAAAAGAAGCCCGCAATCAATGGCTGAACCAGGCATAGAAAACATTATGCCCTCCAGACTCTATTGGGCTACAATTGTCATCATCCCTGATGACAGCTTACTAGGAATGATGAGAGCTGTGGTCCACCTCCATTGACTACCTCTGGGTTGGGTTGACAGCATTTTTCAACTTTCACAGTCAGGGTGCTTACATTTTAAAGAATCAGCTCAGCAGATGGTTCTTTTTCTTTATACATTCCCGCTCCCATGGTAAAGTGATGCTGGTACGCCTCACAATCTCAGCCCACAACGTATCTGAGAAAGCATGCTATATTGAGAAGACAACATGACTACCTCCAGTAGGGCAACCATATCCCACCCCTACATAATGCACTTTGAAAGATACCATATTGTGACATAGCATCCTTCATCAAAGGCATGATGAGATGAACTCGGAGATCACTAGGAGCACTGCTGTTAGTTTGTTAGTCTGCTGCAGTGACAAACAAACAAACAAACAAACAAGAGGTCTTTGCTGAATGGCTGATTTCTTTTTTTAACTGTACAGTGGTACCTCGGGTTACAGATGCTTCAGGTTACAGACTCCACTAACCTAGAAATAGTACCTCGGGTTAAGAACTTTGCTTCAGGATGAGAACAGAAATTGTGTGGCGGTGCAGCAGCAGCGGGAGGCCCCATTAGCTAAAGTGGTACCTCAGGTTAAGAACAGTTTCAGGTTATGAACGGACCTCCAGAACGAATTAAGTTCTTAACCCGAGGTACCACTGTAATTCAAAAATGCAAAAGAGTTTTGCTTGATGGCAGCACAAAGTGTGATGGTTAAAATGGGGTAGGATGTGAAAAGGGCTGACTTTGATCACCTGGTATCAGCAAGTCTGGCAGGTTGCCCTGCTACAAAAACTAACCAGCAAAGGTAAGATTTTTTGAATGGACAAAAGAGACAAAAAGAAAGAAAGAAAGAAAGAAAGAAGGGAACAGTCACATTTTGCTTTAGTGTAGCATAATTTTATTCAGTATATAAATTGTACGTCAGGAGCAAAGGCACCACCAGTGACCCATGTGTACCTCTGGTGACATGAAGATTAAGGAGGGCTGGTGTTCTCCTTTCACTGTGCTGGCTGCCAGCCTCCTAGTTTAAGCATTTGGAACATAGAACAAAAGAATAAGGAACAATAAGTAATCGTTCTATAGAGTTTCATCTTTATATACAAAGAATGCTTGCTTACCTGAAATGCCTCACTACTTATATTTTATCCCTGAGATCATTCTCATTTTTGGTGTGTGTGTTTTTAACAAGATTTTTTAATTGAGATTTTCCCATAATACAGTAAAACTACAGCTACAAAAGATAAAATAATAGAAATAAAGGCAATAGAAATAAAGAGAGGAAAGAGAAAGAAAAAGAAAAGAAAGCAAAAGAAAAGAGACATACAAAAGTGGCACTTCTGATTTTCCATCTGCTGTTTACACGAAAGAAGAAAATATATATAAGCATTTAAGTCCATGTGAACAACCATCTTCTCCACTTTCTTTTAAGTTAAGGTGTCTCGGAATCATTCATGTCCTTTCCCATGAAAAGTTCAAGATAGGTTCCCCAATTGTTATTATTAATAAATGTTAATCATATTTTTATTTTAAATTAACTTTTATTAATGGAATTCTTCCATCTGTGTCCATATTGAAGTCTCTCCACTGTGATAACACATTGGGCCAATATTCCATTTTTGTTTCCCTGAGATCCTTCTTGAGTAAACCTTGCACCCACTATTGTTATTAGTGTAACTCTTCTCTTATGGTTAGGGAATTTTGTATTATTATTTTTGTATGTGTTTAGTTCATGATCTGAATGTTCCGTTCTGCTTGTATATAATTCCACATATCTGAGCTACATATTTTTAATACTTTGGAAATAGCAGACAATAGAGGAAGGCTTAAGTTGGTTTTTAAGCCTATTCAGGTCAGTTACATGACCAGCCAAGCCAATCTCAATTAAGATGGCAAAAAGGAACTCAAAACACTATTTTTAAAGGATTTGTCTGCCAGGCTTCAATCCCCTCAGCCAGTGGCAACTGAACTACTGAACAGAGTTTGGTCTGGTCTGGTGTAACTTTACTCTGCCTTAATTTACAATGACTTGGTTTACATTAGCTTCTTGTATACTGTATAGGATTGCTATTCATCAATGTCATATATTCTACATCTGGCATAGGCAAACTTGACCTTCCAGATGTTTTGAGACTACAATTCCCATCATCCCTGTCCACTGGTCCTGTTAGGTAGGGATAATGGGAGTTGTAGTCCCAAAACATCTGGAGGGCTGAGTTTGCCTATGCCTGTTCTATGCAGAGCTGATTTATAGTTATCCAAATGTATCATTGGCCATGCATATGAAATATATCATTCATTCGTGGTGTGGACAACCTTTGTCTCACCAGATGCTATTGGACTCCAACTCCCACCAGTACCAACCACCATGGGCAATAGTCAAGGATGATGGGAGTTTGAATATATCAACATTTGGAGGGCCAAAGGTTCTCCACTTCTCATTTCTTCCTTCTTCTTTTAGAATATATCTTCCCCTGGGTAAGTTCAGTTATGTTTTTTGTGGTTAAAAAAACAGCTTTGTGTCTTGGTATAATCAAAGCAGAAAAGAAAGGCAGAAACAGAGCATCCAGGGTCAGAAACAGCGGTTTCTCACCCACTGGTATTTAAAACCTTCAATTAACAAATTCTATGGTAGTGACTCATAAGGGTGAGAGGAAAGGGTCGATTCAAATTGTGCCTGCTGGTTCACATAATTTAATTGCTCTTGATCTGAGGCTGACCCGTCTGGTCAGCAATACTGCCACAAAGTAAGGACCTTAGGAAACAGAGTCACATGAGCAGCAATGATATTACCAGAGCAAAATAGTCGTAACCTATTTTTCTCGCCGAGAAAGTTTTCAATCATTTAAATGAGAAGTTGGTGCTTCTAACACACAATCAAGATGCTGACTCTTTCTCTGAAGCAACACTAAGGAAGCATGTACTGTATAAATACAGAGCTTAGAAGAACAGGGGAAAGCCCATTATCTGAAATATTGACAAACAGGAATCAATTAGCCACTTTCTGTTGGCTAACTGCATGTGTCATTGGACTGAAGACCAATATCATGTGATAGTCAAACTCTTGGACAGGACAGATGGTGGTCGCTTCTAGGCAGCCTGTTTATTAAGCATATATCCAGAATGCTTTGCAGGGAGATTTGATGATGTTGTGTCAAATAAATATTTTGGCACACTATTCAATACATTGTCCCATCACTTTCCTTATCACTAAAAGTGCAGAGATTTGTTGTACGGAATGGGTTTGTTGTACGAGGTCACCAAACTAGTTTTAATTCCACAACCTGAGTTTGCCAGTATGAAAATAGCGACTGTCTGGAATGCCCACAGATTCAAATCCTTGCACAGCAATGAAGTTCACTGGGCTATCTTGGGTGAATCACTATCTCAGCCTAGCCTACCATACAGGGTAGTAGTTATGAGCATAACTAACCCATGTATATCATCTTGAGCCTCACTGTAAGATGAGGATGAAGATGCTAAATCTTACTGACAAATTGTGGATCTTCAGAACTTGGATGATCTGCTTCTGCACCACAACCAAAGCTCACACACACCCCTCTTGTCTTGTTGTACATCTTTCATAGGCAACATAGCATTAGTTTACATAGCATTTTGCAATTACTAACCGTCTTGCTATTCTCCATAGCCTTTGACATTCCAAGCTACTAACTTAGCTTAGACCCATTGAAATTCATGAATGAACTTAACCATGCTCATTGATTTTAATGTGTTTGAGTAGAACTTAGTTGAATACCACCCACAGATACCTAAAAACTAAACTTCTGTGGGCATACATGTAACATGTTTTTGCAACATGTAACGTATGAGTTGATGAATCTGTGTTAAGAGCAACAGGCCCATAAACATTGCCTAAATATTTTACTGCAGCATCAACAGAGCTTGCAACATTTCAGGCAAATAGGGAGGGCATAGGTTGATAATTTTAGCTCCTAGATATTTACCAGGATTTTCTTTCTGCTATCTAGCAAGGACATGTTCAACTTGCCACCTGGCTCTCCAGCAAAGGAAGGGTTAATTCTAGCAAATACAACTGTGGTATAGCACACAAAGGATTAACTCCATCAGCATCTTATCTCACTCAGCCATATGGCTGACTCAGCAGAATGCCTGAGCTAAACTTTCTATTTCAAAGGGAAAATGTATGTTCTTGTGCAGCTTTGGCCCTCAGAACATAGACCCAACCCAATCCAAATTAGGTTGCTTCCAGTGTTATCCAGGAGCTCTGTGCACAATCTTTTGGTGGTTTCTCTTAGCAGCTTTTGGTTTGCTAAAGGAAAAGGGTGAGAATGTAGTTACTATTTCTAGCCAGCTGAACCTATTCTTTTGCATATTTTTGGCCACCTAGATTTCTCTTTTTGTTTATTTGTTTATGTACCTTCAGGATAGCAGGTGATATCTAAGTTGCTCTTCTTCTCTTCCTTTCTACTCAAAAATCAGTTTCTCTCTAAATTAATTTTCTAAAACTGGAGTGAACATTTAGTTTCACATTATGAAACCATTTTCAATCATTCATTCATTTCTTTTCATTTCTATGACACCTTTCCAAGGTTAAGACCATGCTCGATGTAGTTTACAAAAAATTATTTACTTAAAATCATAACAAAAATAGTCCTAAACAATAAATGAAACATCAAAAAGAACACACTGAACAATTTCCACATAAATTATAAGATCTAAATTAAAGATACAAACTATTAATATCAATAACAGCAGCAAATCACCAGAAAACAAAACCCAGCCCAAGAATCTTGAACCTGACCAGGTAGTAGGTGGACAACCAGTGCACATTTTAAGAATGGCATCACATGCTGTCAGCCTTGTGTCCCCAACAGCAATTTGGCTACCACTTCCTGCATCAGCTGGGGCTGCAAACCTAGGCCTACATATTGCTCATTGCAGTAATGCAGCCAGGAAGTTAACCATGCCTGGGCTACGGTGGTCAGGCTAGGAATGGTTGTAGCTGGTAAATCAGCAAAGCTGGTAAAAGGTACTCCTAGAGGGTGCCCTAGAGGATGCTTGGGCCTCTAGTGGCAGAGACATATCCAGGAGTAAATGAAGAAAGGGACTTGATGAATTTCACAAGACAGTGAGTTTGATTGTGCCATATTGCAAAGATTTCATAAAATCACTTAAGTGATGGGAAAGTCATCATTTGGTTGATTTCCACCTTAAAAACACTAGTGGGTCTACCTGTTCTGCAATGTAATTTATAGCATCTTCAGGCAGTAGGTACAGCTAGATTGGAGAATCATAGATTTGTAGAATTGGACATAGGTCTGCTATTTCAACCGCCTGCAATGCAGGAATTGCACCTAAAGAATCTCTGACGTGTGGCCATCCAATCTCTGTTTAAAAACTTCAAATGAAGAAGAGTCCTCCACCACCTGAGGCTGTCAATTCCACTGTCAAAAAGCTCTTTCTATCAGAAAGTTCTTCCTAATGTTTAGTCAGAATCTCCTTTCTTGTAATTTAAATCCATTGGTGCAGGTCCTACCCTCTGGAACCGGTGAAAACAAGCCTGATCCATCATCCATGAGACAGCCCTTCAGATATTTGAAGATGGCTATCATATCACATCTCAGTCTTCTCCAGGCTAAACATACCCAAATCCCTCAAACGTTCCTCAGAAGGCCTGGTTTATGGACCCTTCATCATCCTGGTCACCCTCCTCTGCACACGATTCAGCTTGTCAATAGAACAGTAACCTCTCTAACAATAAGGATGGTGGGAGAAAAACCTTTATATAAAGGCTTTTTGTTAAATCATGTTACTCATTTACCGTATCTGAAAATGGCCAACGTATCTTCATTTTTATATTTCTATCTATACAAATGTATGTGGGTGCTTTTCGTGGAAATAGACATCACAAGTTGAATCTTTACATTTTCTATGACCCTTAATTAACTGTTCTTCCTTTATCACACAGAATGTATTTGCTTGTGATATTAGTCAGTCTTTTCCATAAAAATAGGTCAAGTGCTTTAAACAGCAGGCTTTTCAGCATTACATTAATGAGTATTCTGGTAAGTAAAATCAAAGACATCAGGGAGGTGATGGTGGGGGCGATATGCCACCTAATGGCTTTGCGTTCCAGCCTTGTGCTTCTAATAATGTTCCACTCATGTTATTTGTTTGAATGAATAATATTGGTCCCAGAATTCCATATGTGTCTTTTTATATTCGTGCATCTCTGCAATTACTGGAAGTACATTAAGCTTGGCTACATTTAAGAAATTCTACTTGTGTCTCAAAATGCTTGCAGTCATTGTGGGTTGAGATATTAAATGTTCACTGAAAATAATGCATGATAATAAATGTGCATTATGGTTGAGTTGTTTAAGACCACATAGTGCTATAAAAGAAGTATGGAATGTTGTTGGTTTCAGAGTAAATATGCATCGTGAATATCCATTGCTACTAACTGGAAAAGGGGAACATGGCATCCAGAAACACACTCTGCTGATCTCAATGCTCCTCTCAACCTTAGGCAAAGCATCTGAATGCTCTATTTAAGGTCAGGGTTCCAGTGTTTCTCCCCTAAGGTCAGGAGTCTCCTGTCCTAACTCTACTCCCTGCCTGTTTGACCCACCACTGAGGTAATAGCTCCCAGCAGGCACACCAAACTCCCCCAAAATCCTGTGGCCCTGCTCCACCTCCTCCTCCCTGCCGATGTTTCGAAGTTTCATGGGCAAGTGGGCAAGAGAAGGCCAAGTGGGGAGCCTGGCAATCCTATTTCATCTCCTCCTGCCCACCTGATGTCGCTCTGCGCTCCCCTTTCCCCACCTGGCACGCAAACAGCATTGTGTCCTGGCCCGGTGTGTAGGCGTTCAAGTGCTAGGTGGTGGTGGGACACATCACGTGATGCACCCCCGCAGTGTGGGAGGCAGGTCAGTGCCCTTGGCTCCCAGACTGTTCTACATCCTCCTTGCTAAATATAATAGATCTAATTCACACAGGAATTTAAAATGTATGTGCATTAATGAAGGTTTAAAATGGAAAATGGCTAACTGCTTTGCTAACACTGGATAAACATCTAAGGACTCTGAGCTCTTGTAGAGTTGATAATTAACTGATTGTTCTCGGGTAGCTAGCATGTGAGTGTTGTAACCTTAGATCATGTGATGAAAGTTTTGTGTTGCAAATCTCCATTTTGAAGGGAGTTGGCTTTGAGTCTTTGTCTCCCAAACTCCATGGAGTGAGGATGTAAATGAAGCTGCCATGAAGGGGAGAGTAAATAGCTTGGAGACTGGAATGCAGACTGTGGGGAGAGTGAGGCCTTTGCTTTTAGGTCTGTTCACATTATTGCATATTTTTTAAGATGCTGAGCCTGTGCTGGACAGCAAAAGACATTGCGTAGATATTTTGGTTGTATCTTTGAGGCTTAATCTGCTCCACTTCTGAGCGGGACAGGGTTGTGGTTTGATCGCATGACTGCCTACTGGTGTGAAGATGTGGAGAATGTCCCGTGTCATCAGAGGACCTGGCCATGTCATTGCACGGCTGCCAATTCAGCTGGCCAGGAGGCATGACCGGGTGCATTTAAATACCAGCATGAGCCAGGGAGCTTCCTCTGGCTCATGTCTTAGATCTACCTCCCTCCCCTTTTCCAGGTTTTTTCAGCTTTGGCCTTGCTATGGACTGCGGTTGGTCGTTGTTGAGGGCTTGGTAAGATTTTTCTCCATCTCGCAAATTGGCACTGGCCATTTGGTTTTTGCCTACCTCGTAGCAATCGTCACAACTTTGTAACGTTTGGCAGTTAGCCATTGGTATGACTCAGTTTGGGGGAGGGGAGGTGTCAGGGAACTGCCATCAGGGCCGGAAGGAGAGAGCAAGCTCCAGAGGGATTCCAGAGAGCGTCCCGGGATGGAGAGAGGCAGCCCATCTTCTGGGAAAGGGAATCAGCGTAGCACCAGTGGAGAAGGGGGGCAGATGGGGGAATCGGCGAGACGGTCCCATGACTCCTTGCCGGGAACCAGCGGGGAGAGTAAGGGCCCTCCGCTGCCAACACTCTCCTTGTGCAGAAGGCTTACACGCAGGGAGAGTAAGCGGAGACTAGGCGTCAAAGAGCTTCTTTGCTGGAAGAAGTTCAAGAAACGCCCACTGACGGATTCTGCCAGCGATTGAGGCAGCCACGGGCGAGTGGCTGTCCGGACAGAAAAGGTTCACTCAGGCAACCCAGCCAGGTGTGGCGCCGGTTTACGCACGAGCAACCCCTAGAACCATTACAGGAGGTGTGGCCAACACCTGCCCCTCCATGTTGAAGGGTATTCCATTAAACGAATCCAGGGTGTGCGGATCTTGTCTGAAGTCTACGGAGGGGCTAGGACCATGCCACGACCACACTGGGAACCATGGGGGAGCTCGAGTCAATCTGCATGGGTGGAGCTCCCCCTATTGGTGTTTTACCCTTACAGGACGCCCTGCACGGCGAGCAGGAGTCGGATATAGTCTGTTCATTTTGCAGTGCCTAAGCCAATACCGCTCACATTGTGTAACCAATAAAGTTGTGGCCTAAATTTTGCCCAATAACCATTACCCTAATGTATTGTATACATGTGTCATTATTCTTCACGGGGGGAGGCCTTGGGGTCTTGACGTGCAATGTTCTGTTTTTAAAGAGTTCTGCTAGTAAAATTTGAATCATATGTTTATGGGTCTAGAGACAATACTTCATTTCAAAAAAGAGACAGTTTTATGCTTCCAGTTGCTTCGAACTTTGCAATATTAATATCTGCAACACGCATCTCCCTTCCTCTTAACCTCTTAAGTAGAGCTTGCTGGCTATTCTTTCTCACAGCTCCCTAGTAGTTCCCAATTTCTTCACTCCAAGCACTCAGCTTTCCCTCTCTCCACACTCTGTGATAACAATGCAGATTCCATTCCTTCAGCTTTCTCCAAGTCAGGGGCACACAACCCCTTTGCCTGTCCTCTCACGCTCCCATTCTCATCTCCTCTGATATGCACTCCCATTATCCCTCACCACCAGTCATGCTGACCGGGGCTAATGGGATGTGGAATTCAACAACATGCAGATGGCACCATAATGGATACCCTTGCTACAAAAAGTGAGCAGATACAGTAAAAACTAAAATTCAGCGAAGTCCCGCACACACAGAGAGATAAATGTTAAGCCTGCTCATGAGTTCTGTAGTTCCTGGCAAATACATTTTAACTAATAGTTGCTGTTGTTGTTGTTGTTTTAATTATACTGCATAAAATGTAAATAGGTCAACTGCAAATGATAATTGATATTTATTAGAATATAAATTGAAAGGGGTTGATTGCTAAATAAAGATGAATCCTTCCATGAGAACCACCTCTTCTCACAAGCCTTTCTTCCATTTTTAATTCCAACCTCTTTGGGCTTTCAAAGCAATTCAGAGCCCTATTAGCCGAAACAATGGGGATAAAATATTTGTATCCCTACAGAGATCACCTTTCCTGACTTTTCCTGTGAACAAACTGATTACAGTTTGGCCGTTGGGGTTGAGGCACTTGAGTGAAATCTTTAAATTGAAATTAAATGTCAAACTGTTTTACCATTTTAATTAGTTTTCATCTCCCCCCACCGCCCACAATGGAATCATGTGTAACATTCTGTAGCTTATTATCTAATAGATAAAGTCGGAGATAAAACTGGGACATATGTTTCCCATTTTTGAAAGGCCTCAGAACTGATGAGAAACAAAAATGTTCTTTAAGTTTTAAATTCATAGGAAGTTCAAATTAATTAACATCAAGTTTTGTCAACTGGGCCTAATAACAGAGGACAGTATTCTCTGATTTCTCTGTCCTTCCTAATTTCCATCCTCATGTTTGTCCTCTCTACCCCCCTCCCGAAGATTGAAATGATATGAGCTGTCATCCTAGGGCAGAGGTAGCCAATGTGGAGCTGGGGACAGAGCAAGGGGACATTTCAGAGAGGATTAGACAAATCTATGAAGGTTGAGGCTAACAATGACTACTTGCCATAATGGCTACAGTATATATTCCTTCCAGTATCTGAGGCCATATGGCCCTGAATACCCAGTTGCTGAAGATCACAAGCAGAAGAGATATATTATGCTTAGCGTAGGTGGCTAATTGGCAACTGCAGGAACAGAACTATATAGGACTTTAAATTGGTCACTCTGACATCTCTCTAGAAAAATAGCACTGAACGTCCCTATTTTCATCAGAGAAATGTTGGAGGGCATGTCCCTGTGAAGAGGGCTTGCCTGTTAAACCACTCTGGGAGGGGAATACGCGTCTCCTAACAGCTCTCAGTGAGTTTGACCAAACTGCGGGAGGCAGTGGAAGACAGGAGTGCCTGGTGTGCTCTGGTCCATGGGGTCACAAAGAGTCGGACACGAATAAATTACTAAACAACAGCAACAGCCCTCAGCACCCTTAACAAAACTATATGGTTGTTTAAAGTAGTATGTTTAAGTGTATGATGTGAACATGGCCTTTGATTTAATCCACCAGGGCTCTTCTAATGTTCTGAAAGCAATCTAGCCCAAACAATCCCCATTTTCTCTCAAATAAGTAGATATATTTAAAGATCTGGGGAGCATTTATCACAGTATCTATGTCAAAAGTTAAAAACTGGTGTTAAATTCCTTTTTAGGCCCCGATTTGAATTCAAAAAACCAAATGCTTCCTACCCTATTATATAAAAACTTTATCGTGGTCAAAATTAAACTGACTCACCAAAGTTGCTACTTTTCACATTTCTTTTGCAAAAGACTGGAGCTGCACTGCAGCAAGAAGCAGCTTCGACTGACATGCTCATTTTGTCTCCTTTTCCAAGGCAGCATTATAGTTTTAACAGTTACCGTAGTTTGCTCTCTGCTATCAGGGAGACAGCCTTTCCTGTTTCTTATTCACTTTAGAAAAAGAGGAGGGAAAGAAAGAGGTGGGAGGATGACAATATGATGGGGAAAGTGTCAGGAAATATTGAATATGAAATGGATGTGTTATCCCAAAGGGAAATCCTACTATAACAGGACAAACAGCAATCTGTACGGTGGGGTGGGGATGGAAGTGATCTGCATTTGTGAACTCCTCATAAGTTTACCCAAGAACACTGTGTAGATGCATGGGTTCTTATTTGTTAAAGAGGTGGCTAGCTGTGAAATAAATAGAGTGCACATGAATCTAGAAAAAGGAAAATAGAATTGGCCTTCTTGTTTTTGCCCAGTGCTTGTGACTGAAGAAAAATGACATGCAGACTAGTGAAGGGAGAATTGCAAAATAACTGAAGATACAGAAAAGAAGAGGAATTAAAATAAAGCTCAGAGAAATATCTGCAACAGCTGTTGTAATATAGAATATAGAATGCAGGGGCTTCCAACCTGTGCAGCCTGGAGGAGCTATTAGGGACACCGAACACATATTGTAACATATAGGTGACCTATTGGTGCCAGTAGTTTGCATGTCTAAAGCCTTTTTTCAAAAAGACAGGAACTTGTAGATGGCACGGAGGGCTTTTATGGAGATATGTGTGCCTTGACCCCTGATATAGATAATGCCCATAGTATAGCACCCTCACTTAGACACATTGCTAAGACATTCCTCTTTAACCAGACCTTTGGCTGATTGACATCCAAAACCCTATTAAAATGGTGGGTGATTGGGTTCTTCTTTTATTTTTTATTATGTATTTTGTGATTTTATATTGCGATTTTATGTTGTGATCTTCCCAGAGACCTGCAAGTATATCAGGAACAGAGGTAGATCCCAATATACATGTAATATGACTTCAAGAATAAGACTTGTTGCAGGAAGACTACCCAGACATATAATTTTAGCATGCAATATTAACATGCAATTCTGTGTCTAATTGTTTTGAAATTACATTTAAATGTGCCCCGTGTTATCTTTGCTTTTATCTCTTTTTAAATGAATATTGTAGATGTTTCTTTGTAAACTGATTAGAGGTTGTCTATTGGGTAAGTGAGGCATATATGCTGTTAAGCAAGCTAACTAAATATTCTACAATAGATTTATAAGATTATATTGGGCATGGGACATTGAATGTAGCATACTAGTCTCTTGATACATTATTTCTATCATTATACTGGCTATTTCTGAACAAATGAGGAAGATATGTCCATGAGCAGGCCTAACTGTGGTGACAGAATTAATCCTAGGCAACGTGCTGCACAACCCTATACATGTCTACTCAGAAGTAAGCCCCACTGAATTCAATGGGAGTTACTCGCAAGTGGACACAGGATTGCAGCCTTAGTCTAGCATAGAGGTGGAGGACCGGTACCCCTCAAGATTCCAACTCCCATCACCTCCAGTCAGCATAACCAAGGATCAAAGATGATGGGAGTTATAGTCCAGCAAATTCCCAGGTTAGAAGATGGATGGTGCATGGCTCTTGCTGAAAACAGCACAACCCCATCCCCTCCTCATTACTCCATCACCAACGTTTAGAAATACAAAGACTTTGTAGTGCACTCTTGGTACACACTCCCACTTATTTTCTTTGAATGGATGCATGAGGTGATTGAGAGGAGGGCCATGGAATCAGAGTGGCCTATGGGATCCTCTTCTGCACCACTTGACTGCACTGACTCACAGCAGCTCTCCGAGATTTTTGCCCTGTTCTTTTGTTGACTCATTCAATGTTGACATTTTAATTGTAAAGTCTTGGTGGCAAAGGCTAGTCAGTTCTCGTTTCTTCCTTACACTGAATGGTAAGCTATACCTTGATGGTGCAGCATGGATAAGAATAATAACTCAGATAATTGCTGTATTGAACATTTATGAACACTGTCCCTATTTTAACCTCAAAACAGTTAGAACAGTGACATTACATTTTATTTTATTTTATTTTTTTAAAAAACAGTTATCAAAGTATTTCAGCCAATATTTCTCAGCATGTACTTGTAATGCAATCCCCTTGCTTCCAGTAAATGAATTTTATAAAGGCAGCTGAAAGCTACAAAGCAGATTCTATATAGTTATTTCCATACCAGTTACAATTGTTTTGACACACAGAAAGAAATAATATTATATATAAGCATACATAGATCCTTTCTGAATGTATATTCATAACAGAAAACACAAAGCATTCAATCTAAAAGGATTTTGCTTTTTTCAGTAGCTTAAAAACATATTATAGGTTCTTTTTAAATGTTACAAGATGCAATCCGATGAGTACACCTGCTGTAAGTTGGTGCTGAGGCATGGCAGTTCATGCTTGTGATCTTTGTTGAGAAGAACATTGGTTTAGACTTTTCCTGGCTGCAGAAAATAGAGGCTTAACATACTCATGGAAACATACTCATACATTGGTTTTTGCTAAGTGAGGTATCAATAATAGTGCTGAGAAATTTCTTCTCATCAACTCAGGTTTCCCCCTAACTATCCTTGCCTTCATTTTTTCCAATATGTTGGGAGATATGTAAAGCCAAGCTGTGAAGGGAGAGGAAGTTTGGGAGAGCTGTGAAGGGCTGGGTAAAGGGAGCAGGGATTGGTGAGGTGTCCTCCTCCTCCTCTTCCTCCTCTTCTTCTTCTTCACAGTCTTAATCAGTCACAGTCCTCAAAGAATGGTAGAACTAATTTATCCTTCTATCAATTTTGGGAGGCATAGAATTCTCCCTCTTCATCAGAAAACTTTTTTCCAGTCAATGTGTGACCAAAAATTTCTGCTTAGCAAGCCAATCAGAAGTACCATTGTACAACCCTCTGAATCTGAAAAGAGTATCTGTTTCTCCAGACCAGCCTTATGTAACTAACTAACAACTGCCAGCCAGCAATGAATACTTTGTATTTTAAAATTAGTGAACACCTAGTGAACATTGTATATCTAAAACAAATGCTGTCCCATTAAAAACATTTTAAAAGGTAATTTCTCTACAGAGGGCCAGGAGGCTGCAAGCTATTGTTGTAGGCCTACCCACATAAGCACCAATGTTGTTTCCCCTCCATCCATACCCATTTCTTTTTTATCCATTGTCCTACCATCTTGCTTTGAAACTCTATTCTGGAACAGATGTCTATACATCAGCCCTATTCTTATTCAAATGGCATGGTTGAATGGACAAAGCCAATCTATTTACATCCCTTTAATCCATTCTATCAGCAGAGTTATCCCCAGTGCATTTTGTTGCTATTTCCCTTTTTTCCTTTTCCTTTTTTTACTTACAGAACACTTACATTAATCCTATCAAATGCTTATTAAACTGAATTATTTGGGAACTAAGTGAGAATAAGTGCTCCATTATGGATAAATTACTATGGATGGTAGCTTGGAGCAGTCCTTGTAAAGTAAAGCATTGCCATAAACTTTATTAACCTTAGCAAGTGCGTGAGAAATTGTTGGACTCTGAAGAAAAGGGAGAATTATCTTCAAAACAAATGCTACAGACTCATCAACTTCAGACACCTCCACTCTGCAGCTCATAACATTATTTTTCAAGGAAAATCTTTTAGAACTTCATTTGTAAGGCACAGTGCTCCGTTGCATCAATCTTTCAAACAACAATGACCTATCTAGTCCAAGGTCCTGTTCTCACACCTGCCAACCAGATGCACATGGAAAGCCTGCAAGCAGAACCCAAACAGAAGAGCATTCTGCCCTCCTGTGGTTCCCAGCAGCTGCTTTTAAGAAGCATCCTGCCCCCAGTGGTAGAATGTGCTTTCCTGCTGCTTTGGGGCCCTTGTAAATATGGTGGACTATGGTGTGGGGTGGTGATGTTGTGTGTGTGTCCCCAAAGGCTAAGGACTAAGATTGTGTGTGTGTGTGTGTGTGTGTGTGTGTGTGTGTGTCCAAAGGCAACTTCTGCAAGTGACCCTTTGGAGATACTTTTCAGGGACAAAAGGAGCTGTCAGTGGAGGACTCAGTGGGTAAATGTCAGGGATTGGACTAAAGGGGACAAGAGAGAAGAGGAATGGTGGAGATCAAACTGTTAAGATATTCTATTCCACCATAAGAGGAACAGGCTGTGTGTGTCACATGCCTGTTTACACTCCAGCACAGCTTGCTGGGAACTTCCGGTTTGTGTATAGCTTTTGCTTATTCTGCTTGCTTAGACATGAAAGGGAGAAGACATGTTTTTCCTTTGTCCTGAATACACTGCTTGTATATATGCTTTACACAGCCTCTATCTGCCCTTCTGTTGAGAAGATTTTATTACTCTGCTGATTAGAGCATGCTCCAGCTTCTGAAGGCTTCTGAAGCTGTGGGTCGCTTATTCATGCCGGTGCGCTGGAGCCAGCTGGGGGCTTGCAAATTACCCCCATTTCATTGGATGCATCCCAACACAACCCCCCCCCCCATTTTCCTGACACTGCAGGAGAAGAGGAATGCAGCATTGATTTACAGCAGGAGTTTGAGGAATTTCACAGCTCAGAGATAGACGTACAGCAAAAGTTGGGAAGTGTTAGAAGAAGGGGGAGGGGAGACAGAGGCAGGGCAGCCAGCTGATACATTGTCACTGGAGAGTATTTCTGACCCCCCTTCTCCCAGAACTCGGCGTTCATTAAGAGTGCATAGACAAAGGACTCAGAGAGAAATGGCCACGAGCAGCCACTGTAAGGGAAGATGCTGTTGCTAGGAAGGAGGGAGGTGGAGCCCAGGTGGAGCAACACCATTGTCAGGGCTTGCTACGTTCTGTTGTCTCTCACTATTATGAATGAACAATAATAAAATAATAAAATAAATAGTAAATAAAAATAAATAAATAAATAAATAAATAAATAATAAAATAAAATTAAAATAATAAAAGTGGGTGGTGCTGTGGGTTAAACCACAGAGCCTAGGACTTGCTGATCAGAAGGTCGGCAGTTTGAATCCCCACGATGGGGTGAGCTACCGTTGCTCAGTCCCAGCTCCTGCCAACCTAGCAGTTCGAAAGCACATCAAAGTGCAAATAGATAAATAGGTACCGCTCCGGCGGGAAGGTAAACGGCGTTTCCATGTGCTGCTCTGGTTTGCCAGAAGCCGCTTAGTCATGCTGGCCACATGACCCAGAAGCTGTATGCCGGCTCCCTCGGCCAATAAAGCGAGATGAGTGCCCCAACCCCAGAGTCGGCCACGATTGGGCCTAATGGTCAGGGGTCCCTTTATCTTTAAACTCATTAAAAAGGACTCTTATCTTGTTTTCTCTGCTCTTGCTGCAACCGGGGGAGGAATAGCTTTAAAGCCTTGACAGTAAATCAGCTTCATCCAGCCTCTTTCTATGTGCTTTTCTCTGGATCCAACCCATTGATAGTACATGCAGCTTATAATATTACAATAGTCAAAACATTTGGCACTTGGTGACAATGCCTCCCCCAGGCCCTAGTTTTTATTGCCTCCTGTGCAGAACCACTCACACAATTTCAATGACTAAATGAGGAACTGAACAACCATTTGGCATAGATCTTCATTTCAGACATTAGGTGGACCTTTTGTGTCTACCCAGATTTCTGGTTCTTATGTTCTTAGGATCTCCTCGGGGGACAGCATTCCCTCTGCATTGCACATATCAGTCTTTACAAAAAGAAGCTTGACTATATTTAACAGCCTATATTTCTAATTCAGACCATGTGGGCACTGAAGTGGGTAATCCCAAAGGTGCCAACTTGAATAAAATTGGGGGGGGTGCAGGTAAGCCCTGCTCCACATAATCAATCACATGGTGTGGTGCACACACACCATTTGAATGCCAATGCCCTTAACTTTGCTTCCCCACCCCTACCCCACGCCTCAAATATTTTATTGGGGGGGGGGTGAAGGAACCTTGGCCCCTAGGAGTTGGATCCTATGAGAAACCTTAGTCCATCCTTGAGCCTCATGACACTACCTATAACTTCACACACCCTGAAAACATGTAGAAAATGTCAATTTCAATCCCAGCCAAACACACACTGCAGGCCAGGGACTGTGGCAGACCACTACTCTAATTTGAAGGCCCAATTTCAGGTTGAGAAAAGGTTGCAAATAGACTAGCTGACCAATAACAGGATTTACTTAAAGGCTGCTATCTAGTAAGTAGACCTTTGTGTGGTCTCCATTTCCTAACAGTCTCTGGGACGTGGCCTCCAAATGGCCCCTCGGGTAATAGCTGAAGTTTTCACCATTGTCATAGACTGTGATTACTGTAGGATATTTGATGCTAATTGACCAATTGTGTCAATCTCCTACGAAGACAAGGCTGGCAAACCTTTGGTCTTCCAGATACTGTTCAACTCTAATCACTCCTGACCATTGATCATGCTGGTTGGGGCTGAGGAGATTTGGAGTCCAACAACATGTGGAGGGTCACAAGTATCCCATCACAACAGTAACAGATGGAAGTTCATGAGACCTAAAAGTTACTTCCATACATATGTACAGTACTGAGAAACACGGTCCATATGATTACATAAGGAAATAAATAGTTATCCTTTGGATATATGCAAGGTATATTTCTGAATAATGCCCTCCTTTCCCTTTTTTAATTGCAGCAGGAAGATGTGATAGCCGGCCTTTAAAAATGTGAGTGAACAGTTAGATCTTAAAAGCACAACTTGTTCATGTCTATTAAAGTTTTCTTTAAGAAGCTTAATGGCAAATCCATAGCTTATTCAAGTCAATTTATTAACCACTTAAAGTGCCTGAAGAAGCCTTATTGATTGATTACATATATAGGCAAAATAATCTGCAAAGGAAATGATACATAAAATGCCCCCTTTAGTTTAGTTTAGTTTTTCTAAAAAAAAAGTGTACCTCATTAATTGCCTATCTTCTAAAAATATGGATCTGTTTAATTTAGGCAATGAATCTGAGTGCTTTGTAAAGTTATAGTGAGAATATACTGTTTCCTATATTTGTGATGAATAAGTGTACCCTCTAGGTGAGAAAACATTACAAGTTTGTTCTAATTTCCATATAAAGCATGTTCAGAACTTGTTTCCCTGCACAAAACATTTAATCTAATCTTGAACGGGCAAAATCATTAGCATTAACTCATATCCAGGCACTCTACAGTACAAATATATCAGAACAGCCCGAGAATGAGGCAAGAGTTCCAGAGCTGTTTGTGAGAGTACAACTCACCTTAAGAGAGAGGGGGCAAAGACAGCTTGAAGATAAATTCATTGGTTGACACATCTCAGCAACTTCACATCTTTACTTCTTAGCATATAAACAGTATATTTAGAGGGACAAATGAATGATGGACATATTTAATACACCAGACGCCACTCCGGCTCCTATTGCCTCACCAAAAATGTATTTCCAATCTCAGACAATAGATATGCCTATGCTTCACCAGCACTCATTGGGGACCAATATCTGTTAAGATGTGATTCCTCCATTGGTCTAGACATCACTGTTGTGCTGTTTCTGTCATCCTGTCTGTCTCCTATAAAACTTCTCAGAAGGCAGGGATGTTATAAACAGACATTCAGAAAAACAACAACAGGAAGAAATCTGAGGAGCTTTGACTTTTTCACTGCTCTTGCAAATAAGTTTGTAATATTGTTAAGATAACTTTAACATGTAGAAGTTTGAGAACTTTCTTTTTCAGAAATGGACACCTACTGAACAGGATGTCCTTGATTTTTTTGCTTTTTTGGATGACAATAGATATAGGCTCATCAGAAGTGCCAATAGTTTCATGGTAATACATTGTATCTGAGCCAGATTGTACAGATTTACAGTGGCTTGAGCAACCAAAACATTTTAACAAGCAAGTCTATATTCATGAGGCCACTCTACATTTCATGGACAATATAGCCACATCTGACATGCAACAAAGTTGATTTAGAATTGCATACCTCCTGGGCAGATATTAGTTCTTAGATTACTGTAATTGAGATCTCAACTTTTCATTATTATGAAATTGCATCTAACCATGGACAGAACTGAGAGACAACATGGGACCACCATCTGCATGCCCAAAACAAAAACCACTGAGCAAGTGCTTCTGCACCACATGCCTCTGTTGTTCTGGTCTACCTTTAGTTCTGAAGTGCTAAACCAGGGTCGTGAAGATGATCCATAAGGAAAAGTGAAGAAAGTGCCAATTTACCATTTAGCATTTCATCTCTGTGATACATTACTTATTTGTAGGATCTAATCTAAAGTATCTCCATTAATGTGAGATGACTTTGCTATACACTCATTTGTCACAGTGCTATCTAGGAAGGAGTATGGGAAGCTGTCTCATGTCAGGTCATGCCACTGGTCCATCTGGCTCAACAATCTTTGTTACAGATTACAGAATCCAGAGAAACCTGTTGTCCTCCAGATGTTCCACTCCCATCAGCCCCAGCCAACATGGCCAATGATCAGGAATGTCGGGAGTTGTAGTCCAGTGCCACAGGTTGCCCCTCCCTGATCTATTTCAAGAGATTATTTTGCATACATATTCTTCATACCTATTTATCGCCATCTTCTCTTCTCAGTGTTAACCGTCTATACCACTAATTCTAATTCTAGTAGAATTGATCCAGAATTGGCATCCACAGTCACTTATGGACTCACCGTATTCATGGAAGACAAACTTACCCGGCTATGAGTGATCACCAAAGAAAAGAAAGAAGTTTATACCACTTCTTTGAGCAGAGTAATAAGGGTTGGGTTTGGTTTCCTTTGGAATGAGGCAAATGAAAGCTTGTTGATATTTTGTGTAATATTTGCCTTATTTACAAATATACAGTCATAGGCAGACAGTGGCTGATGTCAAATGATATTTTCGTTACCTACCACTAAACTATCTATGCATCTATCATAGCAGTAGTAGCCAAGCTTGCTGCACATAATATTGGCTTTTTCCATACACTGCTTCAGTTTCCAGCAAAACCTATACAATTGGTTTGATAAGAGGCTATGTTAGGAAGTGATAACTCTACAGTGTTGCTGGAATGTTATTATCTATAGCCAGCATTTATTTGTTAACCCAAGGGCAGTGTGCAGATCACATGATGGACTATCTCAAAGACTAATTCAGTTCATTGCCCCCAGTTTTTGCAGAACATGGTACTATAAGCTACACCAAAAGCAAGACAGATATACCTGCACTAAAGTTAATCCTTGCTATACAACAATTTTGGAATTCTTAAAAACAATCAAGCATGCGTGATACATTTTGTTCTCTGCATTCATATTGCTTATTATGTTTTATTCCTTGCATTTCTATTATTCATTACTCACTGCTCCATTGTCTTTCATTGTCTATACTGCCTGAAATAGCTATCCTTTTTTAGATAATATATGATGATAGAAAAATATGATTCTTGTTGATGGCATTTGTTTTCATCATGTTTGTAAATAGACCAATTTAACTGATATTGGTGAGGGACACTGTTAGACAATGAAATAATGATTTACTCCCAAGGAACCAAAGGCTAGAAGGAGCAACACACCTGCATATTAAACAAGGCAAAACTTCTTAAAGAACATTAACTACAGCAGGGTTAGAGGATCTTTTTCATTGCACAACAGCATTGTGTCATGGGGCGATTTCTGGAAGCCAGGCTTCATTCCAGTCATGCAAAACTTAGAGGTTTCTAGTCTGCACATCCCTGTTCCCACCCTTATCAGATAGTTATGGGCATTACCAGATCAAGATAACTTGACCACAATTGTCCATGCATTGGTAACCTTACAGTTGGATGACTGCAATTTGTTCTATGTGGAGTTACTCTTGGGATTGATCTGGAGGCTGTAGCTGGATCATCCCAGGGCATTGTGTGGGGAAAATGGGGTCCACAATCAAAAAGGTGGAGAGTGTTTGTACAAAATTCTGCACAGTGGCCTCCTTTACCGAGTGGGGTAAGAAAAAAGAAAAACCTCAGTGATTTTCTCAGAAAAAAAATGTATTCTGTGAAATTTGAGCTCCTGGGAGAGACACGGTGGCTTGGGCGTGCGCAGGCTCTGCACTGTCCAAATGGTCTGCCTGCTGCCTCCCGCCCCCCAGCTGTAGGGTGATTGAATGGGAGGAGACAGGCAGACTCCAGTGGCCCTGTGGTGTGCCCTGCTCCTACAGGCGGCTCGCCCCGCCCCTGGGCGCACTGCCCCAGGTGCCCAAGCTGCTTCCTCTGCCGCTGCCTTTTTTGTTGCCACCACTTTCTGTAACCTTGATTTCCCACACTTGCATTTGATTCAATTGGATATGGCCACTAGGGATAGGGAATAAATCTCCCAAATGGGTTTCAAAGCAGACTCACCTGATCCAGCCCAGTCAGAACATGAACCAGAACTAAACATGCTTCTGAATCAAGAGCCCTGTGCATCCCTTTATGCGATTGCTCAAGGGCTGCAACATTGCTTCTCTTCCTCTCTTTTAATGTTATTATAATGATACAGTGGGACCTCGGGTTAAGTGTTTAATTCATTCCAGAGGTCCGTTCTTAACCTGAAACTGTTCTTAACCTGAAGCACCACTTTAGCTAATGGGGCCTCCTGCTGCCACCGCGCTGCCGGAGCACGATTTCTGTTCTCATCCTGAAGCAAAGTTCTTAACCCGAGGTAATATTTCTGGGTTAGCGGAGTCTGTAACCTGAAGTGTATGTAACCTGAAGCGTATGTAACCCGAGGTACCACTGTAATGATAATCATCATCATCTAGCCATCTGAAAGCACCTTAGAACAGTGGTAGAGAACCTGTTTTGCTCACCGAAGGTGCAGGGCTCAGTTCTTGGCAACTCCAGGTAGAGCTAGGAAGATGTCTTGTCTGAAACCCTGGAGAATTGCTGTTAATCAGTGTAGAAAAATGCCTAGCTAGGTAGACTAATGGTCTGACTGGGTATAAGGCTGCTTTTCATGTTTCTCGTATCTCAGAGGGTTGTTGGGAGGATCAAATGTAATGGAGACAAAGCCATGCATTTTACCTCATACCCCAGCTCTGTGGGTGGTCTGAATAGCTTTCAATTAGCGCAATTCACAGAAAAAGCGTAAAACTTCAAAAGGAGAGAAAACAGAAGGCCATAGATATGAGGAGTGTAGGTAACACTAATGCAACTCCCTGCTTAGATCCTAATGTGGATTATTAGGCAACCACTTTATCCCTCGCTTATCATATGTACACCTATTAAAAGCCCTCATTAAAGTGTCCTATTAATGCCTTTATTTTATTTTGCAGCTTGGCTGCTTTGTGCCTAAGCAATTAATAGGCTTGTATTTCTAGCAGCTATTTGAATCCTTTCCAGTTTCATTTCAAAATGAGTGCCTTTTTGCTTCAGCTCAGTTGTCACAGCATAATTCTTTCCCTTGACGAGTGCTACTTTCCTGTCCTCCTTTTATGGGGCTGTTTAGCAAATGGTGTCAGTTTAGGGCATGGAGAAATAGGGCTTTGTCACATTCTTATGTGTCTGCTCAGAAGTCATTGCCAGCTTTGATGAAGGAGTAATGTTCTACCTGCAAAAGTTGGTGTGAGTTGAAAAATCCCCGTGAACTTCCTTTTGTGCTGAATTTTCGAGGTCTGGTTCCACACTTCGTAGGTCTGTGTCTGAGTGGTTTCTATTTTGTCCCACCACATTCCCTGGGAAAGCACACTCTTTCCTGATAAATCAGCACAAAAAGCAATCTGCAGAAAACATGATTATCGTTTGTTCCATTTCAGGGGTAACTGTGGGATTTCCCAGGGAAAGTGTTGGGAGTTAAAAAAAGGAACTGATTGGACACAATCCTGGAAAGCGTGGCACAAAAGGAAGTAGGTATTGCCCTGATGACTTCTCTACAATCCTCTTACTCAGCCTCAAGATCCACAACTGAAGATTGGATTCTTATGGATGCCCTATTAATTCAATTAGGCAAACACATGTGGACTTAATTTGCAGAGGGGTTCATGCAAGCCCTGTACAGTGATATATGAATACATCATTTTCTATTCTGCCTTGTATTCATTGCATGCAGCCTTATTGCGTGCCCAACTGCAGAGCACCCCTCCCAGAGTATCGAATAGGTGTAGATGAATAAATGGACAAGACAACCATCTGGGATTAAAATGGCCAAAACCTTATTGATTTCAGATGTAGGAAGACTTTGGCATAGGCAATGGGCATATATCCCTCTCAGCTCCCCCCCGGGGAACTGAGGTATGACAGGGTCAATTCGGGGGTGGGCCCATCACAAAATGCAGGTTTACACAGATGGCCCCCAAACACTGAGGGAAGTTCAATGGCCCACTAAATTTACATACGTGGCTCTTTGGACAGAGACTTCATTCCAGACCCTCTAACGGGGTACCCTATAATTGCCACTGCAGGGAACAGGGGATGTGTGTGTCATCACTTCACCACACCCCAGTTGGATGAAAGACTATAGGATTCCGTCCAAGACCTAAACCACCAAAGTGCTATGGGAAAGGCGAAACCTGTGATGGAGGGAAAACTTCCTGGCCCCGAATACAGTGACCGTCAACAGACCACAGCAAAGTCCACCTAGTTGAACAGGAAATGGTTAAGGCAGCAAGAAAACCTAATGGAGGAAGGGTGGGTGATGCTCCCGGCAAACTGGGTGAGGAGAGCCGAGTTGGCCGGGATATATATTTGCCAGGTGGACCTGAGAGAAGCCTGCCTCCCTCGGGCCCGCTTGGCAAGCCCCAGCCTGCAGGACCGCCATGGATTGGCTGATTCAAACTAATGGGTTTGGCGGGAACCCATGAACCTCCACAACGGCCAGAAGATGTGCAGTGCCCAAAATGGTGTGGTGCGTCTGGGGGGAGAGGGAGAACCACATTGGGCTGCAACTGCTGCTCACCGAAAGAGACAGTAAGCGGCTCTTACCATTGCACTACAGTTAATCTTCCACCCAAAGCTACATTATTCATCTTGCTGTCCACCATGAAATTAAGTTGCCATTGCGTCATCTCACCCTATTCATGTCAGCACAAAGGAAACACAATGCAAATGGGAGGGGCACACAGTCAATTGCATATCATTTGCAGACTAGAAGCAACAACAGGAAATAGGGATCACATTTGCTAGATTGCTTGCTATTCCGGAAATGGGATGAATAAGAGAATTTAATGTAACTGTTTTATTTTTTTAAAAAAAGATTCCTTTTTTTTAAAGAAAAAATGCACTCACACTGATTTGTTTATACAAAGTACTTACATTCAGCATTGATTGCTTTCCTTAGGGATGGACAAATTAGTCTTCCTGGTCTGTGTCACTTTTGCATGTTGCTCATAAGTCTATTCTTCAGCAAACTTTGAAAAATCCGCATGAAAATCCGCATTCCAATAGACATTTCTCAATTATATATTATAAAAGGCATTTTAATGTGCTTTTTGAGCTATAAATTGTGTTGGGACATTTAGAAAGCATTGAAGCTACTGGCCAACCTATAGCTGAATTCTATTTATGTTGACCAGAAGTAATCCCCATTTAGACTTCCATCTATGTATACATGTATAGGGATCAGGTCATTCGGGATCAGAATTTGCAAATATCAAATTCCTGTAAAAAGGTAAAGGGACCCCTGACCATTAGGTCCAGTCGTGACCGACTCTGGGGTTGTGGCGCTTATCTCGCTCTATGGGCCGAGGGAGCCGGTGTACAGCTTCCGGGTCATGTGGCCAGCATGACTAAGCCGCTTCTGGCGAACCAGAGCAGCGCACGGAAATGCCGTTTACCTTTCCGCCGGAGCGGTTCCTATTTATCTACTTGCACTTTTGACGTGCTTTCGAACTGCCTATCAAATTCCTGAGGCACCCCTAATTTCATTTCTGTAGTATCAGTGTACATAATACCATTCGTATCTGGCTATGGTTTTGCCTGTTATTTCATGCTGAAAATATGTTTTACCTACCCCTTATAAAGCTTTTTTTACCCAACAGTACCATTCAGGATAAAAGTAGTTACAGCCAATATATCATTCTGCTGTATCAATAAACCTTTGATTTATTTCTAGCTTCTGCTCCTTTGCTGGAGCAGAGTAAGGCTCATAAAGTAGTAAAATACCGTTTTAAAGCTAATATAAAATGCTACTGAAAATCCAGCCCAGAAACAGTCCTGTCTAAGAAATATACTCACGTAGTGACCATGAGCCTGTAAAATCCCTGGGTCAAAGGTCGTCTCTGAGATATGAACGTCATAGGTGCCCTTAAGCAAGCCTTGGGCAAGTTCCTATCCCTCAGTCCCCATCTGCAAAACATAGTCAAACAAGGCACTCGGAGTCCGACTAAAACAAAATGGAGGTCAATAACTGAGTAACCAGGCAGGTTTATTGCAAAAGATAATACAGAGAAGCCTAATGTGTTTTGAGCTTCATCCAGGTCTTCATCAGGGGAAATTACAATATTTCCTTAGAAGCTGCAATGTGATATGTGAAAACTCTATTGCCACACAGGTAAAATAGTTTTAAGTATAACAGTCTAAACTCTGAATCCAAAATGGAGCAGCTTTGAAATAAATCAGTTACATGTGATTCAGAATTCCCTCTACAATTGCCTGTGGTCAGGACTGTTGATAAGGCATATGAAGCACTCAGATCACATGAAATACTGGCTAAGTATTACATCCCTACATAATATTAAATTTTGTTATAGCTATGGAGTTAATTTTGAGCACCTCACCAAATTAAAAGTGGAATAAGCTTTTTAAAAAGCCTCAGAAGAAAGTGCAAAGTTTTATTCCCATTCTATGGCAAACCACCTGATGTTTGCCAGTAATTGTGCTTGTTAGGGAGATGGCACTTTTCATGCACTGAACCGAAACACACACACACACACACACACACACACACACACACTACTGGTAGGAAGGAAGGAAGGAAGGAAGGAAGGAAGGAAGGAAGGAAGGAAGGAAGGAGAAAGAAAGAAAGAAAGAAAGAAAGAAAGAAAGAAAGAAAGAAAGAAAGAAAGAAAGAAAGAAAGAAAACTGTGATGTAGTTGAACAAATTTGCCTTTCTTTAAATGAGAAAAGAAAATTACTTCAAACACAGGGACTGTGTGGGAGAAAGAATTAAATTGGTGTCAAAACTTGTTCACTGCATTGGTATTTGATGGGACATTCTGAGGCATTGCCAACCATTTGAAGTCCAAAGAGCATGATGTAAATACCTTTACTCAGCTTGGCTACGTCTATGATGCAGGTTAAGTTGCATTCATTTTAAAACAACCAAACGTGATGTATTGTACCTGACACGCTCCAAATTCTTTATATAGCACTCGGGCTGCTGTTTAAGAAGAAATACAGTTCCTTGCCATACAGCATATTTTCTGAATATCACCGGAGAATGGGAGACATCTCAGATAATATTCTAGGCAGCTCTCTGACTGATTAGGGTAATGGAATGCCAGCAAGTGTACCAAATATTAGAGCCTACTTTAGGAATATTTATCAGGCTAACAAGGAAGAGGCAGACAGACACACTTTAAAATCAATATAATACTCAGCAAATCCATGACACAAATGCAGTTTTTGTTACAGCTGGATTTCTGCTAAGAAGCAATGCTGGAATAGTAAGTGTTGATGAGTAGTATCAAGGCACGATTTACCTGGGCCTTCGTTGGACATTCATATTCATTTTTATTCTTTGCATCTCCCTGAATGCATGTCTCATTCATATATATATATAACCTTCCTGCCTACCACCCTAGAGAAAGATTCCATATTTTAGTTCTGTAGGGTGTAGGTTCCATACACCCTACAAAAAGGTTCCATATTTTAGTCTATTGACTCCTACACGTTGATACATCTATTTACATGTTAACGAGGAAGGTTTTAATGGAAGCTTCCAATGCAGCAGAGATAGTAGGTGTCATTATCTTTTCTCGATCATATGATAACAGTAACTAGCAATCAGTAGTTCACCATAGGATTTTGATACTGGGCTTAGGGACCAAACTGGTTTGCAGTTGGAGGGATATCATTATTTTTTGTACCGGGGGGCTCAGTTCTCTTTCCCTAACCACACTTAGAAAGTGGTCACAGACACTTGTATATTGCCTCTGTAAGTTAACAGGAATTCAAGAAAAGCTAAGGCCAAAAAACCCTCCACCAAGATTCTGCCACCAAGATGGTGCCTTGTATTATTATTATTATTATTATTATTATTATTATTATTATTAAAGATTTTCTTGTTTTACAGAAGTAAGTGTAATGTATCTCATTTTTTTCCACGTAACATTTTTATAAATTCATTTCATTTGTTGAGACCTTAGGGGGAGGAAAAAGAAAAGGGTGGAGGGAGGGAAGATGGGGTGGGGGTGGGGTCGGGTGGCAATGTTTCTATTATGCTTAATGTATGTAGGGTTTGGTGTCAGCGTTGCTTGTGCTGTTCACTTGTGTTCCTTTGGTGGTGAGGGAGGTTGGCTTTGGCCTAGGGTGTGGTTGTTTGTTTGTGATTGGCTGTGGTGATCTTTGTTTTCCTGTGTGAGTGGGGTGGGTGGGTGTTTTGGATCAGGTTAGCCATATTGATTTGTATGCTGTTGGTGGATTATTGTCATTGCCTTGTTGGGCTCACCCCAGAATTGGTCCTACTAAACATCTTCCAAGACAACAGTGCCCATTTACACCACAAAGAACTCATAACCCACCTACTTTCAGCAGCCAGAAACACCATAACCAGACACTGGAGAGACCTGTCAGGAGTAAGCATGGACCAATGGTACCAAATAGTATGGGAAACAGCCCTACTAGAAAAATTAACAAACAAACTGAAACTGACACAGGGACAAACAGAAGAAGACTAAGATGGTGCCTTGAATGCCTCCTAGTGTACCTTGTAGCCAAGCTAGTGCCCAATGCTTTCCTTTGGACCACATCAGCAAGTCGGGGGGGGGGGGCTTGTTGTTCTGGGCAGCCCAGGATCTCTATATGCACTGCCAAGCTTTTCACTTCAACACTGCAACACAGAGGTCTGATTTCAGTCCTGGAGGCAGACAGATGCCAACACAACAAATGTGTGAGGATTCTCTTACCATAAAGGGATGTAGGCTCTGAACACAGACACACACAAACACACACATTAGTTTATTGTACTCATTAGAAAATATTTGCTAATGGTGTTTATCTAATCATTCCCATTATTTTTATGCTGAAGTACCTTGATTTAAAAGTGTAATCCTATGCATTCTACTCAGATACACATCATGCTGAAGGCAATGTTTTTCCTTTAATACAAACACTTATTATAGTCATGTAAACACTTATTACACTTCCTACAGCCACAATCCTGGTTAAAATACAGGTCTCTGTATTTGTTCCACAATGCCATTGAGGATATTATTATGTTTCAGACTTGTCTATGCATTGAAATGTTCCAGGGACATTATCATAGGTAACCTGATATACAATTCTGGAAAGATTTATCTTCTTGTATAAATATACCACACATAGGGCTCTATTGTTTGGAAAAGTTGCACAGAAAATAAGGTGGAAATACATTCAGTTTATTTCTAAAACCTGTCAGAATGATCATATGCTACAGGAAATGAAAACAACTGATGTTTCTGCATTGTAGCCTAGAATTTGCCCCCTCACCCAGTCCCTTGTCTCCCATTCATGCCTGTGGTAAAATCTTTAATATTCTTTTATATGTGTTATTTGTTATGCTTACTTATTTTGCTTTTGTGTTGTAGTAGCTTATGTTCTTAAGCAAATAAAGGAATAGATCGATGAAAGGTGAAAAAATGGCTCCAAAGACCTCTTACATTCAACAATTTCAGCTTGAAGAAGAGAGGAAAACTTACAGTCATGACTTATGAAAACCCAGAATCATTTGTTCATAGCTCAGACACTCCAAGTGTCCATATTTTCCAGGGACGTCCCAGATTCAGAGAAGCCATCCCAATTACTGATTTGATCCCAGAATGTCCCAGTTTTCCTTAGGATGTCCCTATTTTCATTGGAGAAATGTTGCAGGGTATGATCTGACCACTGGGCCGCCTGAAGGCAATCCTGTATAGTGAAGGTTTTTTAAAAAATGTTTTATGTTTTATTATGTTTTTATATATGTTGGAAGCTGCCCCGGGTGGCTAGGGCAACCCAGTAAGATGTGTGGGGTACAAATAGTAAAAATATCATTACAGAATGGGACATCCCTATTATAGTCCAAGTATTCAAAGGAAGCAAAAACGTGGCAACTTTTGGAAGCAACTTGAAATTACCTCAGTCAGCTCCAATGCTCTGATGAAAGCAATAACTCAAGGTAGTGGTTTTTTGTTTTACAGAAGAATGCCTTTCCCACTTGTACAAAGCTTCCACTGCTAGTTCATTTGGATCATGGTATATCAGGCCTCACATCAGCTTAATGTTTTTGGCAAAATGTTATACTTGGGGAGATATGTTGAAAAAAGGAGGAAACAGGGCTTTTTGTACGGTGGTTTTTACAAAATGGTGGGTGTTTTGTTTGAGGCTTTCCAGAGGTTTTTGATTGCTGGCTGTAGGTTCTCCTGAGAAAGGCAATCATATATCAAATGGAATGGTCAAAATAATATGACCTAATCTTTTAAAATTGGCACAGGCCTATAATATTTATTGCATAGATGGGCTCGCAGTATGCACACATACCTTTAAACCACATACACATATTGTAAATAATTTTAGACAAACCAAACTATGCATACAGGTGGTACAAATGGAGCAAAGCTTTTTTTTTTTAAGGAGGAAGGTTAAAAAGTGATATACCGTGAGCTTCTATTTTTCTGTATTTTTCATTTTTCTCTAGCTTAAAAATTACTAAATGAATATGTGTGCGGTTTTCTTTTTTCCTTAAAAAAAAACCTTGTTAAAAATGCTTCAAGGCTGAAACCTTGTCTTCCAACTTTAAACCTAGAGTAAAATTTTACAGCTAAGTCATAAACCCATGAAAATAGGGGGTTATAATGGAAATACTGACACAGCACTAAATATATCAGTACTACTGGGCACCGCTACAATATAAACCACCCTCCATGTAATAAAAAACAAGTTATGAATAATATCTGAGGGACTCTGTGGAGTTGGATGGAGGGGGGCAGAAGGAGAGAGAGAGAGAAAAAAATACAACAGGGCTCCTCAAAGCAAACCGGGGGTGATTTGGAGCCTCAGACTGCTTACTAAAGAAGAAGAAGAAGGAATATAATCTCTCAAACCAAAGCAGAAAAAGAAATCTGTCAAAAAAAGAGAAGAAGCTGAAAAGTGGTCTCTGAGAAGTTATCCAGCCCTAATTGGTTATAGTATCCATCAGGGATGGATGGAGACAGAGATGAAGCAGCAGTAGTTTGCCTAACATGGTATTAAATGAACACATAGCTGCTTTTAGAAATACAGGACATGCTAGGCTCTCAAAAGAATATAGCTCCTAGAATGTTTTGAATCATACTCTGTTTTTGAGCTCTTAAGAACAGCTCCTCAAGGTCAAACTAAGGTCCCATCCGCACTATACATTTAGAATCATAGAATTGTCGAGCTGGAAGGGACCAAAGAGGTCATCTCGTCCAACCCTCTGCAATGCAGGAATCTTCTTTACCCAACGTGGGGCTCGAAATCACAACCTTGAGATTAAGAGCCTCATGCTCTGCTAGCTGAGCTGTTAAACCACTTTAAAGTGCTATGGCGTCCCCCAAAAACTGTGGTTTGTCAAATTGGCTGGGAATTGTTAGTAGACCCCTATTTCCTATGGAGATCTACAATTCCCAGAGTGGTTTAACAACCAATCCCTCTTCCCAGGGGACTTTTAGAAGAAGAAGAAGAGGAAGAGGAGGAGGAGGAGTTTGGATTTGATACCCCACTTTATCACTACCCCAAGGAGTCTCAAAGTGGCTAACAATCTGCTTTCCCTTCCTCCCCCACAACAAATACTCTGTGAAGTGAGTGAGGCTGAGAGACTTCAGAGAAGGGTGACTAGCCCAAGGTCACCCAGCAGCTGCATGTGGAGGAGCGGTGAAACGAACCTGGTTTACCAGATTACGAGACTACCGCTCTTAACCACTACACCATGCTTGCTCTCAGCATCCTTAACAAACCACAGCTCCCAGGATTTTTTATGAAAAGCCATAACTGTTTAAAGCGATATCATAGTGCTTTAAATGTAGAATGCAGATAGGGCCTAATCCATCATAATGGCCGTAATGGAAGTTGTAGTCTACCAGTATCTAGATAGCTACAGGTTAGCCACCTCAATCCTAATCCATACCAGAGATGCCTCAGTGTTATAAAATCAAGTAGAATAAGCAATAGATTATATAAATCCTATCATGTAGTAACAAATGCGATCAATTGGAAAACCCCTTTCTGTTCAAGTTTAGTACAGTATGTCACCAAGCTTACCAGATGCAAACAAATGAGTATCATAAGACTAATTAAAGGAAAATGGAGCAAATGGAACAATTTAGGTGTCTCATTATGGTCTTTTTGAATGTGTGGTTATTTTGAATGAGGTGATGTTAGTCCAAATGATATCCTGGGAATATCATTTCCCCCCCGTCCTGTCAATAGTATTTGGAATGGCAGAGAGAAGAAAGATCAGTGATTTGGAAAGGGTGTGCGTGTGATATTGATTCATGTGCTATTTTAAAGGATAAATGAAACTGCAATCATTTGAAAGATATAATCCAGAAGGAGTCGTTTCTCAGCAACACACACAAGGAATTTTGCCACACAATGCAGTTAACATGCTTTGTGCAAGGAAATCTCCAAGGACTGCACTGTAAATATGTACCCCTAAGAACATTTGGTTAAACTGATAAATCTCAGCGCATTAACACTGATTGCTTTTATATATGGATAATTTGCCTGTTTCCCTGTATTTTATTGTTAAATGATCACTTTTTTGACAGACACACACACACACACACACACACACACACACACAGTGTTTTTATGGCATGCACCTACGGCAAAATATACTGTAACCTACGTTTCAAAATATGCTAGATGGAAGAGGGAAAGATTGCAAAGTGTATAATTTATGGTCACTGAGACACATATCCTGCAAATGTTGTTAATAGCAGTTGGCTCTATCCCTGTGCATTAAGTAAGATACTAAGAGGCAATTTTTGTTCCATAAAAGCTCCATTTATTATGTCTCCTCCTCCATCTTCCACCACCAGCAGGTTACATAAAGCAAGATGCCAAGTTAAAGAGAGGTGGTATCACTCGAAGAATGCCATTAAGGTTTGTTCTTTTTGAAGTTCTGTGACTCATTTCCACTTAGGGCTCTCACACACCACCAAGTCTAGCTGTCCTGCTTTGTAACACATGCTCATTCCTTTCTCACTCTTTGGACATCTAGCTGTGGTTAACTTTCATAACGCATTTTGCAAAGATCAACCTTGGCTCCCAGCCCTCATCTGTCACGGTATTACATTATTCCTTTTCAGTAATGAATCCAAACTCTTGCAATCATGTGAAAAGGATTTTATTAGCCTGTGGAAAACCTCTTTCAATTAATGTTTCAAAAACACATTTAGCAATCATTCCGGTAGCCAATATGCAACACGCAAAATTAAAACTTGACATTTTCTTGTATTAAGGTGATGCGTAACGCAGGAACTGTCAAGTAGTTTTGCTAGCAATTAAGGTGCAATATGTATTTCTTAGAAAATACGGGCCAGAGTCCTAACAGGCACATTACTGAGAAAAACCAATTGTTTTCACAGGGACTAACATTATTCTGTTAGTAGGTTCAACACTGCTGAAGGAAGATAGTGTTAAAACAAGAGTGGGGAATCTTCCCCCGCTATAAAGCACAACTGTCCTACAGTATATCGGCCTGGAGATGCAGCTCATATTGAATGGAAGTGGGAAAAGGGTTGGTGGAGCATAGTGTACTGTCTTTGAAATCTCATGGCTCACAGGGTAAGTCTGAGAGTGCCCCATCAAACAGCCAAATCAATAGTCAATGTCAGGAATTCAAAGAATCATAAATCACCAGCACCTTCAGGACTTGGAGAGCTCTCTGAGATCTCCTGAGGCAGCTACACAAGTCCTTGTCTCTGAAGGGGCCTAGATCCAACTGAAGTCTTATATACCGTATTGGCCTGAATATAAGCCACACTTTCCCCCCCAAAAAATTCTGACAGTGAAAATTGCGGTTTAAATTTGCGACCTTACAAAAATTGGCTTTTACGATATCGCTGCTGAAACAGACATATGGTAAAACGGAACCCAAAAAAATGTTTTATTGCTGATTTGTAAGCCTGAGACTGTTGTGCAATTAATTCTAATGTCATTCATTGCTTTCGCCGTATTTTACATAAAAAAAAAACATTGATTTTTTTATTTGCATTTACGGTGCTACGAACTGGTGTTTAGCCCACTTGCGGGTCCTCTCTAGTACCCATAGGATTTTCTTCTGCGTTTGCCATCTACAGGTGTGAGTGCCTGTGGAATTTTAAGGGAAGGGCTTATATTCGGGTATTGTCTCCCCCCCCCCCCTTGAAGTTTAAAGGTGTGGCTTATTTGTGGGTGCAGCTTATATTCGGGCCAATACGGTATGTTGACTGAATCTCTAGTGTATTAAGTCCTGCCTCCTCAAAGGAGCTGTCTGGCTATTACAGAAAACTCACTTTATTTTGCAGATGGTGATTCTTGCGAGGCTGGGGAAAGAGAGGTATTATTCCTTTGAATTAGATAATGGTAGCAGGGCTACTCAAACCCAATGTTCACCTGGGCTCATTTCTCCCAAGCACTTAAGTAGTACACCATGCTATACAGCGGTTCATAACATAAAATTACAATATAAAACACACACAAAATACAGCATAAAATTAAAAACAAAGACAACCCAATAACCTCTCCTTTAGGCTGCATCCAGACACAGTGTATATACAACGCACTGACATGTTAGTTTCACAAAAACTTGAACAGCCATTGCTGCAAAGGACATCTTAATGATAGCCAACGAGAGCTACATGTTTATTGTATATGAAATGCACCGAATATCAAAGAATCCACAATGTCATCAGACTTATTGGTTTCAAATGGCTGGTTATACCTAGCAAGAAAAGCCCTGAGACTATTATAGAAGTTTCAATGTTTTATCATTTTTCTAATGTTACTTTGTAAAGTGAATTATGCTAGGAAATAGCAATGTGTCCTGTACAAGATGTATTCCAGTTATTGCTTTCCTATTAGCCTTTTTATAGCTTCCATAATACAGCCAAGAATTTTTAAAAGAGTAACAAATCTTTGTTGTAGCTGACAGCAGAACAATACTTGGTTACATTTTAATAACAAGCATAACTGCAGTAACCTGGATGGGGATTAAAAGCAAATTTATATAGCAGAATAGGTTTGGTAAAGGTCCATTTAGTGTTCAAAGATGACAAGGCCTAAAGTTGGTGACGTACAGCATTATGAACAGTGTCTTAAGCCTCTTTTGAAAGGCACCCAAGCCTTACAAAAGACAGCCCTGTTTTACATGCACTGTATGGACGACAAAAATCTTGGAGTAAAGGTGATTTAGTTTGACTGGCTTTAATGGGACTAAACTGATTTAAATCCAAGTACTTTGGCTTAACTGGGTTGTGGATCAGGCTATAAAAGTATCAAGTTCATTCCTTATTGACTTGTCATTCAGGCTCACCCTGGTCACATCACACCTCTCCAGAGATTGAGGATAAATAAAGATTACAGTAATTGACTGCTGCATATTCATTGCTTCAGCTGAGCACGAAATAATTATTTGCACAGTTTCAGAACTATGCTAATGCCAACCTAACCTTCTGTCAAAGAAAAGCTCACAAAATGCTAATATAACTCCAAACAAGATCTGAAAAAGCTTCAGAAGAGCCTGTTTTTGATAAAGAAGATGTGGATTTACAAAATCAATTGTCTCTAGGGCATAGGGAATATTTCGCTTGAAGAGTGGGTACATATGAGGATTGTAACTGTTTTCTATTGGGTGCTTAAGAATTCAAGAATGACGATCCGTTCCAAGGAAAACAAATTTTTAAAAATCCCATGCCAGTGGACAATACTATTATACTTTATCATTCATTTGGAAATGATAAAACCTACATGCCTGGAGGATAGGAACAGCTGAAGAAATTGGTATAGTTAAAAATAAAATAAAAGTGAAGACAAAGCAAGAGACTCATTTTTGTTTGTAGCTCAATGACAAATTGTTCTGCTTTAAGGAAGGCCTAAAAGTACAAGGTGATTTCATCTTGAGAAAATAAGTGTGGCTTTTGGAGGCTTCTTGAAATTATGTTCTCCTGGCAAGCGCATTGTTTCATTAATTATATAGGGCCACCCTGGACCACAAAATTATGGGGGTATTAGGATCGTTCAGTACTTTTGCAACAGATAGAAAGCTGAAATTTGGTATAGATGTAATTCCTGGTACAAAGATTGTGAAAAATGTTTGAAGAAAACAGCTAATAACCAGAACTCGTGACATGAATTGGGCATTACTGGAATTGGGCCTAGTTTACAGCAAAGCTGGTTGTGGGCTGAACCAGTATGTTGCATGCCATGCATTAAGAAGGGTCCAGCTGTTGTTAATTCCTTGCCCAACCATGTCTGAGCAACAAGAAACAGCTTCCCACCCATGGAGCCAGAGTTTAATTTTATTTGTTCTTGTTGTTTAGTCGTGTCTGACTCTTCGTGACCCCATGGACCAGAGCACACCAGGCATTCCTCCCACTCCTTCCACTGCCTCCCATAGTTTGGTCAAACTCATGTTCATAGCTTCGAGAACACTGTCCAACCATCTCGTCCTCTATCGTCCCTTTCTCCTTGTGCCCTCCATCTTTCCCAACATCAGGGTCTTTTCCAGGGAGTCTTCTCTTCTCATGAGGTGGCCAAAGTATTGGAGCCTCAGCTTCACAATCTGTCCTTCCAGTGAGCACTCAAGGCTGATTTCCTTCAGAATGGATAGGTTTGATCTTCTTGCAGTCCATGGGACTCTCAAGAGTCTCCTCCAGCACCATAATTCAAAAGCATCAATTCTTTGGTGATCAGCCTTCTTTATGGTCCAGCTCTCACTTCCATACATCACTACTGGGAAAACCATGCCTTTAACTATATTTTATTATCTCGATCCAATTATACTATTTTAGGGGATCTGCTAGAAACACAGGAGAAGCTGAGATGTTGATCTGACCTACGTTATTAATCCTACCTGTGAACTATTTTAAGAAAGCAGTTTACATTATAATCTTTATTAAAGGTCTATGGGTGTCTAGGAATGGGATGGGAGAGAAATTCAACTTAGTTCCCATTTAAAGGCAAGGCTACCATAATTCACACTTTTTAAAAGAATATGTGAACCGAAACACAACAATCGTTCAAAATTCACACTTCTTTCAATTTTGCAATTTGGTTTCCCAACAAACTAAAGGGAAACCCAGCCAGATGGGCGGGGTATAAATTTATTATTATTATTATTATTATTATTATTATTATTATTATTATTATTATTATTTTATTATTATTATTATTATTATTATTATTATTATTATACAAATGCATCTATTCGGGCACAGTGTGCATCAACATGCATATACCAGTGCAAAGAAGATACAAAAATCCATTATATTTGGGGAAGTTGTTTTGCAAAAAATGTGTATATTAGACAAAATTGCATGCAAAATGCATATAACTGTCACAGGGAAATTTGTATGAAAATGCTGTTGAATTTCTATGAGTTTATGACTCTAAAGTTCCAAAACTGTTTATTGCAAGTTGATTGCAAGAATTCCAAACTTATCAGATAACTGTCACACAAAATGAAAAAGTAATGAATATAATGTTCCTTGGTTGTCCATTATATAAGTATTTTTTAAATCATTTTTAAAAAACCAGTGGTTTTGTCTGAGCAAAGTTTTCTGTAGACCAACAATAAGGGCTCAATGAGATGCTTGACCCACTAGCCGCAATTAGAGAAGAATTCTGGTTGTTGTTTCTAATTTAATAGAGAATAGGTGCCTCAGGCCAAATTATAAAGCCTTTATGCATAGGGATGGGCAGTTACTCAATTGTCCTATTGATCAGGTGCCAGTCTGTCCTTTATTAAAGAAAAGATGCAGCACTGATAGGCTTAGGAGTTTGGCTTTTATTAGTAAATGGCAACAGCTGTCACCATCACTACAAATACTAGCAATGGGGGGGGGGAATTGGAAAAACACACATTCCAACTAAACACAATGCAGGTCACCAATAAGTTGAAACCTGTAAATACCCTTAACAAACTACAATTCTCAAAATTATTTGGGGGAAACCGTGGGTATTTAAAGTGGTATGATACTGCTTTAAATGTATAGTGTAGATGAGGCCTAAGAAAGGATGGAATTGCTATTGTATAGCAAGAGTGAGAAGGCTTTGTCCCTCTACAAATTGTTAGCTCTGTGAGTGGAACAAGGGTGTCCAAACAACTCTTCGCACTTCTGTAGCTCCCAGAATTCTTTGGGGGAAGCCATGCCTTTTTAAAAGTGGTGTCATAGTGCTTTAAATCTATGGTGTGAATGTGGCCTTAGTTCATTTCTTTCCCAAAGGAATGGGGATGATAAAGGGGTGTTTGGTTTGGTTTTAGAATAAAAAGTGGTTGTTAGAGGCCAAATTAAACCTGACATGGCAAAGGAAAATGGTTCCTTTCTGCTTCCGTTTCAACCTCTCCCTCCCATAGGATTGCTCTGCCCTCGTTGTTTTATACAACACACTGCGTCATGTATTTGACGCCGGCTGCACATTCAGACAAGTGCTTCATCCTAACCCAGTTCCGTGTCAGAGGCACACAGCTGGTAGTATATTTCTTCCACGTAATGTACAAAGCAGTCCTTAGAGGAGGAAGCACCTGAGAAAAGTGCACTGTCCAAATGGAACAATTTCACTACAGTGGTACCTCGGGTTAAGAACTTAATTCGCTCTGGAGGTGCATTCTTAACCCGCAACTGTTCTTAACCTGAAGCACCACTTTAGCTAATGGGGCTTCCCACTGCCACCGTGCCGCTGCCACATGATTTCTGTTCTCATCCTGAAGCAAAGTTCTTAACCTGAGGTACTATTTCTGGGTTAGCGGAGTCTGTAATGTAACCTGAAGCATCTGTAACCTGAAGCATCTATAACCTGAGGTACCACTGTATTTCTAAAGTGGAAAGGTAAAAACAAAACAAATAACAACTATCCACATTTATTGTGTTCCCCAATCCTGGATCCATGCTTGATGGTGACTTAACCACTGTACACGCTCCCCTTCTCAAGACACAACCTTAGACAAGGGAAATGCCCACTAAAAAGCTTTTGGATTTCTTTGTCTCCTGTAGCCATAAAATTTAAGGAGGTGAAGACAAATATGTCTCCTTTATTGTTTTTGTCTTTTACATCGTTAAATCATGGGTTGGCCTTTTCTTCACTCTTGGCTCTCGTTGCTGTATACTTCCTAGTTTGTCTCTGGCCATTAACAAGAATGTCAATACAGCTGGTATGTTAACTTGATCCCTTTCTGCTGTTTGGATGCATAACCAACCTTTTAATAGTTCCAGGGCGGTGGGGAGAGGCACCTTGTAGCTTGCTAACAACATTCCATCCATCTCTGGATGCCTTCCAGTAATGCTGTTAGCACAGTAGCTCTTGGGCATACAGGGCTGACTTTATAGCCACCGGGCAACTCGATTTGTATTCATGTCTTCATATTTATCACCTGATAAAATGCTATGCCAGGTAATCCTGACTGTTCAGCAATAGAACATCATTCTGCCACAGGACTATGGTCCCTGTTGCTTTCTTCTCTTCACAACAATACCACTTTGAACAGGGAACATAGTGTTAGGATTCCTTAATGTGCTATGGAAGCTTTGTAGCAGGTGAATGATCTCTTGTATAAACTGACCTTCGTGGTTACTGTAAAACAGCCTAATTATTGCATTCTTCAAGCGACTGTAATTAATGTATCCTCCAAAGCATTAAGATATTAATATTGCAGGTTGCAAATTGTCTGTAACATTTGCTGCACAACCTGCTATTTAATGTGCAAGCTGTGTCATAATTCACTGCTAATCTTTCAGAACTGTACCATTTAAAGTGCCATCACCTAATATATATTGCTGCTGCTAAATCATAGGTTGAAAACTCAGGTCTGTTGGCAAGTTTGCTGTTAGAACACAGCAGAAGTCTCAGATGCTGTTGCTTATTCCTTACAAACAAACATTAGGTATTGGAAGCTCTAGACTTGCAGCAGTCTTTAGCAGAATTGACAAAGTCAAATAACGTTTCATCTATGGCCTCTGACTTTATTAGTTTAGTAGTCTATATGCTTGAATATAATAAATGCTTGAAATAAACAGTATTTCTGAATTTCAAGGCAAATTGATCTGATCCACACCTCACAAATAAACAGCTAGATTATAATGAAAATAGCTATACTTACAAATTAGTTTGACGTGTTGCCAAAAAAGTGTCAGAGTTGGCCTCTTCATCACTTGGATGCATTGAGCTGTTAAGCCACTAGGCACAGCATCCTCTGCTATTGTCCTAAGGAAACTGAGCAGGGGAAAGAATAACCTACAGAAAATGCCATATATGTATCAGAAGGGATCTGAGTTGCCTATGAACCCTGTCCTTGAGCTACTTCTAGCTTGCTTAAAGGATTTGATGTCCTGAGACTTTTATTAAAGTACAGAATCCTATAAATATATTATTAACTACCGTACTGTCAGATTTCAACATTGTGTCCTTGGCACTGGAACACTGAATGCCGCCAGGCTATAATGTTAAATTCCGAGGCCTCTTTGCATTCTTACACTGTATTAATTTATTTTTCTGGGCTTTTTTTTAAAAAAATATTGTGACAGGTATACACATCCGACTTACATTTCTGCAGTGGCTTCTGAAAATCTAACATATTGAGCGAATTATTATGCCCTCTGGTCTAGGAGCTATGAACATCAATGTTGTTTCCTTATACGTACTACTGGAAAATATCATCGAAACCATTAATCTAATTAGTAATTAGTAATGCTATTTTTCTGCATGGGTTGTAGTTTATCAGATGGAAATGGAAATTTAGGTTCAACAAAGCATTTATCAATAGAATATTACATTTCATTATAGATAGTCTTTGGATTAGCATTTGGGTGGGGTCCTTCATTTTTTTGCATCTATTAGGAAGGATGTGAGTAGGTATCATGTGTTTGTTTGTGTGTGTGTGTTGTGATGACCATGATTTTTTCAATGAAGTACTCCAGAAATTTTTGGATCATTGACAAAAACAAAGATTGTAGCCCCCTGATTCAGGTTAATGTTTCTTTTAAAAGACTGTGTAGAGAAGTGGGCCCTACCAGGGTTATAGGAGTCCAAAATCTATCTAGAGATGCAATGCAGTGACCCTAGTATTGGGCATCACAGCAAATACTTGATAAGTGGCATTGGGTGGCAAAGGGACATGAGTGGCACTGTGGGTTAAACCATAGAGCCTAGGACTTGCTGATTAGAAGGTTGGTGGTTCGAATCCCTGTGACGGGGTGAGCTCCCGTTGCTCGGTCCCTGCTCCTGCCAACCTAGCAGTTCTAAAGCATGTCAAAGTGCAAGTAGATAAATAGTTACCGCTCTGGCAGGAAGGTAAACTGTGTTTCCATGTGCTGCTCTGGTTCACCAGAAGCGGCTTAGTCATGCTGGCCACATGACCCGGAGGCTGTACGCTGGCTCCCTCGGCCAATAAAGCGAGATGAGCGTCGCAATCCCACAGTCGGTCACGACTGGACCTAATGGTCAGGGGTCCCTTTACCTTTTTTTAATGATGTGCCAAAGGGCAAACATTGAAAAAAGAGAGACAATTTCTTCCTTAGTAACGCTCCATGAAATTATGACACTTTTACAATGCTACCTTTTTATTACTGTGGTATTCTACTTGACTCCTATGTAAACGTGGAGTAATATCCCTCTTTGTACATGTGGCCCTCTTTATAGTAGAGAGCATTGGACAGAGAGAAAGAAGCCAAAACTATGTGTGTCTAATGAGATGCTATTCGTTTTAAATAGAAACTTTGTTCTTACTGTTGTTTTGCTCCCCATAGAATTGTTTAAAAATGCTGCAATTAAAAATGTCCATGAAAAATTAAAAATCAGAGAGACTAATGGATAATTCAGTTACAACCCAGTTAGTGGATTTGTTTGTTTCCCTTCCACTGATTTCATTTCAGATCCAAGTACTGAGTTGTGAATTGGTGTGTTATACCATACAAGGTTCTGATTTTGGAATATAAAGCCCTACACTGCTTGAGACCAGGATACCTGAAATATTGTTTCACTCCTTATATACCAAATTGATCACCTTGCTCTGCAGGTGAGGGCCTCCTGCAGATATCATTTTATCAGGAGGTCCGATTCATATAATATTAGTTGGGTATTTAGTGTTGCATCTCTTCCTCTTTGGAATTCCCTCTCCTTGAATATTAGACTTACACTATCTCTGTTGCTTGAGGGACGCAGGTGGCACTGTGGGTTAAACCACAGAGCCTAGGACTTGCTGACCAGAAGGTCGGCGATACGAATCCCTGCGACGGGTTGCTTGGTCCCTGCTCCTGCCAACCTAGAAATTCAAAAGCACACCAAAAGTGCAAGTAGATAAATAGCTACCACTCCGGTGGGAAGGTAAACAGTGTTTCCGCGTGATGCTCTGGTTCGCCAGAAGTGGCTTAGTCATGCTGGCCACATGACCTGGAAGCTGTACGCTGGCTCCCTCGGCCAATAAAGCGAGATGAGCACCGCAACCCCTGAGTCGGCCACGACTGGACCTAATGGTCAGGGGTCCCTTTACTTTTACTTATCTCTGTTGCTTACTGAAGGCCTTCCTCTTTCAACAAGGCTTTTAAGCTGAAATCTTTTCCTGCATCCATAATGGAATCAGCTTATGATGCTCTTAAGATGTTTATATTGTTTTGTCATTGTTTATTGCTCTTTTGGGAGCAAAGGCAAGTTCTACACACACACACACACATACATACATACATACATGTATACAGGGATAGGGAACCTGTGGTCCACCCAATGTCATTGGACTCTAACCCCCATCAGTCCCAGCTAGCATGACCAATGCTGAAGGATGATGGGAGTTGCAGTCCAACAACTGCTGGAATGCCAAAAATTCCTAATCCATGTTGCAGAATACTGATGCTCTTAGGCCTTCCATCTGCAATAAACATTTGAAAGTAGTACTAAACCACTTTAAGGAGTGATGGATTCCCACAAAGGATCCTGGGAACTGCAATTTGTTAAGGGTGTTGAGAAGAGATTCCTATTCCCCTCACACAGCTATGATTCCCAGATTGATTTAACAGTGATTCAATAGGGAACTCTGGGAATTGTAGATCTGTGAGGGGAATAAGGGTTTTCTAACAAATCTCAGCACCCTTAGCAAACCACAGTTCTCAGAAATCATGACTATTTAAGGTTGTATAATACTGCTTCCCATGGACTGCAAGAACATCAAACCCATCCATTCTTAAGGAAATAGGCCCTGAGTGCTCACTGGAAGGACAGATCATGAAGCTGAGGCTCCAATACTTTGGCCACCTCATGAGAAGAGAAGACTCCCTGGAAAAGACCCTGATGTTGGGAAAGATGGAGGGCACAAGGAGAAGGGGACGACAGAGGATGAGATGGTTGGACAGTGTTCCCAAAGCTACTAACATGAGTTTGACCAAACTGCGGGAAGCAGTGGAAGACAGGAGTGTCTGGCGTGCTCTGGTCCATGGGGTCACAAAGAGTTGGACATGACTAAACAACTAAACAAAAACAACAGTACTGCTTCAAATGTGGCCTAGATCTCACCCAAGTTCCTACATACAGATGTATCACAGGGCAGTCCTGTAAACCCAATGCAATGACACAGAACTGTGGCTTGTGCTGCAGGAGCATTCATTCTCTGGCAAAGGGGTTCAAAACCATATTAAGCCCTCTCACACATTGACAAGGCAGCAGTAAAAACACACTCTACTATTGTGGTTCATGTATGGACCTATTTGCTTCATTTCTTAGATGGGATGCTATGTTTGAAGTATTATGTGATTTGGAACAGGGTAATTTACTCTGTCCATGTTCCTACGGCCACAGAAAACTTGGAGCTGCCTAGGAATTAATATGACTATTGAATAGCTTCCCTTCACTATACCATAAAGGATATACGCAGCCTGACAAAAGGAGTGTGCATCACTCCTAGCTTCATCTTTGAGAATGGTAGTCTTTTTTTAAAAAAGTGCTGTCAAAACAGAAACAACTCTCATGCTATCATAAATATATACAATAATTGCTGGGGAATTTTACCCAGAAAACATAGCTTTTCAGAAGATGTCACTGAAAGGCAAATTATCGCTGAACGACACACTTTTGAAATTCAGCTTTGGGAGGTAGCTTTAAAATCACTTAAAATTGCCCAGTATTGTTAATGCTTCACTAGTCCAGCCTACAGATAAAATTCCTCGAGCATTCCTTTTGGTTGTAGGCCGTGCTAAGTAAATACGGTAGATCACATTATACAGAGCAATGATAATTGATCTGTACAGTTTTATTCAGTGAGATCCATAAGTCTGCTTATGCTGCCATGCTTGAATAGGACTAAGCCAACTGAAATACAAATATTACTATGATTTAGATGGCTTAGGGTATCACAGATATTGATTTCCTCAGGGCCATGTAGGAATTAGGGGGGTGGGGATTTGTTTGGTCTGCTTTTTGCAGTGGGCCGACCTGATCAAATCCTCCCAAGCTAGTTTGCAGGTTGGGATGCAACTGCTGGTCAGACTCTGCACTTTTTTTGTATTTTGCAAGGCATTTTCAGCATGTTAAAGTGAGCATGCATGCTGAAAATACATTAAATGCAACAAAAGCAACTAGTTAATGTAAAAGATGCATAAAATTGTGTATTGTATTGGCGATTGCATTTGGAAAGTGCGTATTTTACATATAAGGTGCACAGAATGTGATGGGATGGTGCTATGATCGAGTGCCAGTGTGACTGGAACAGAATCAAATTAGCTGCTCAACCGATCCCTAGGGCCATGATGCTGTATATCCAGTGGAGATATTTCAGAATGAGAACCAAGCTGTTGAAAAATGGTCTTGAAAGCATATAATTGGTTAGAGATCAAACATATGAGTGAAAATAATGGGTCACATCGCACCTCAATCTTGAACCCATTTAATTTTCACATGCTAAACTTACTTTGTAGGGAAACACCACACTAAGAATTTGGAAGAATAAAAAAATATGAGGGGTGCTCTCATTTTGACTCAAGAAAATCACCATTTTGTAGTTCAAATCGGGGGAAATAAATACAGTAAATGTACAAAAGTACAAAGATTCACAAAATGTTTAGGGGTATGCGTCCCCCTGCATCCTCCCAGGAAAAATGCACTGGTAATATGGAAAAATTGGATGGAAGGAGGTGTGTTGACACTGGACCAACTGATAGATGGGGAAGATGAATTTTATACTTTTGCTATTTTAAGACAAAAATATCATCTATCAGATGCAGCCCAATGGCAATATCTTCATTTACAACATCTCCTAAAAAGTGTGTTTGGGCCATCAGCCCTTTCAGCTTCTGAGATACCTGAAATATTGGACCAATTGGACAACTCATTCAAAAATAAAAAGCCAGCAATTACTTTTTAGAGATATCTATTAACAATAAACAAGTTCAATATGCAGACTGAAAGATATGATTGGAATAAAGAATTGGAACTTTCATTATTACCCAGACAGTGGGAAAATATATTGGCTTCAATACCTAAGGTGTCCTTAGGTTTAAAATTAAGACTAACACAACAGAAAATAATATTTAGAGTTTATTGGACTCTTTTACGGTTGTATAAAAAGCGGTTGGCTAAGATAGAGTGTTAGAGATGTGGCAAGGACAATGCCTCTCTGAAACACATGTTTGTACAGCGTTTTTTGCTTAACAGGATGTGGAAGAAAGTGCTGGGCTGTGTAACTATGACTGTGCAGAAAAAGTTAGATATTTCAGCGGAGAATATTTTATTGATGTTCCAGTATGGAAATTATCAGTGGGGCAATGGAAATGGATTTTCCATGCCCTAATGGTGGCCAAGAGATTGATATTGAGGAACTGGAGGAAAAAATGATACCCTTCAATCAATTGACTGACAATATGACATCACTGGCAATTTATGAATGGACTGCTTATCGGCGGAGACTCTGTATGGATAAATATGATAACATTTGGAATGAGTTTATACAAAATGTAGTAGGCTATTAACATTTACATAAGCACTGGGACAATAACATTGTACCAATTTATACAAGAATGGGAATATCATATATTGCTCTCTCTTTTTTGCATATTTTTACTTTTATATGTATCTTTGTTGTTTTTCTCCCTCTCACTTTTCCTCCTTTTTCTTCTGTATCACTTTTATTTCTTTTAACTGAAATCACCTTAATAAAATATAGATTTTTTAATAAATAAATAAATATTGAACCCATTTAGTAAGCCATTAAACCAAGTCTCATTCCCTGCATGCAATATATCAGGCATTCCCAAACTCAGCCCTCCAGATGTTTTGGGACTACAATTCCGATCATCCCTGACCACTGGTCCTGTTAGCTAGGGATGGTGGGAGTTGTAGTCCCAAAACATCTGGAGGGCCACATTTGGTGGTGCCTGCAATATATGGTCATAAAATGCTGGTCCATGTTATGTGACTGGTCTAAGGATTATGAAATATCATCTGTGAAACATTTTCATAAAATAAGTTGGACTTTAACTTATCAGTTTTAAAAAACTTCCACATCACCAAAAACCTCTTTAAAAAGCATTTGGAAGAATGAAATAAACCTTCACATAGTACCAGAAAGAACACAATACAGGCACCAGCTGAGTATCTCTGGAAAGAGCATTCCTCAGCTGGAGGTCTACACTGAGAAGACCTTCTCTCTAGTAGTCACCCACCTGATACCACTAAATAAGGGTCAATGCAGTAGGACCTCTGATGACAACCTCAGGTAGTCATATGTAGGACACAAGAACTCACCCCAACCAGACATAAGCCCCATTCAAGCATTATTCATGCGAAAAGTAGTAGTGAAAGGAGTTGAGGGCTGCATATTTAACCAAGTGTGGCTCCCACAGCCCTGCAGTCAGAGCCTTGAGCACAATGTCTGAAACAGGAAGACTGTTCTATATATGCAGGCTTCCTGTTCAACTGGGCCCCTTCATTTGGATTGTTGAAATGGGGTTTAAGTCAGAACCATATCTTCCTTGGTTGCTGTAAGATGGGAGGAGGATGTTGGAGGCTGCTTCTTACATTTGTAAAGTGACAGCATTGTCAGAGATGAGTCTAGGGTCTGATTAGGTGCATAACACCCAACTCCTCAATGCCAAACGACCACTTCTGCTGCTGCTCTCAACTCAGGAAACATAAGTCAAGGACAGGATTTGTGACACAAAGGCTTAGATGGGGAAAATGACAAGATATAGAACCATGTCAATTTCCCCATGCAGGGAATTTAAATTACAAAGCCTTTCTTCTTCTTTCCATTTAGCAAGGGGAAGGAAGGTTTATATTTATCTGAAGAGGAAGGGAGAAAATCTAAAAGTTGGGAAAGTGAAACGCATTTGTCAAATGGCTGGGGTATTGCTGGGGTAAGTTTGCTGTTTTTTAATTGTCTAAAGGGCTAGATGTGCTCTGTAATTCTTGTGTGATAGGTATAGGGCACATCTGCTTAGTTGCCTAAGGAGCGTGAAACAGATGTGTCAATTAATTTGCATTGCATTGTCTAAAGCTTACAAATACAGTCACCTAATGCTTTCTAAAAGCAAAAATGTGCTCTGCACTCTCTGATATGAGGGGTGTCCCATACACAGACCAATTAGTTCCTACAGTCATCAAGGGTGCATTTGGATACTGCATTGACCCACAAGCCTGTTGACAACTGATCACCTCTCCAAGAAACCACATCCCAAGCATAAACCCATTTTTTCTTATGGCAAATCTGAGCAAAGTGTTTTACAGTTAGCAATAGTCTTGTCAGAGCAATCCTATATTCCAATATGGTTTTTTTGGAGACAAATTTGAAGCCACTGTGTCCCAACTACAATGGTGCCACATCCACAATATTCTTTAGTTGTTCAGCTCAGAACATGTGGGAGCAAACAGGTCTGGAAAGCAGAGTAGCAGCAGACACACAACCAAGATCCTAACAATATAACACCGTGACTGGAAACTCAGGTGGTCTTGGTGGCTAGTAATAGTGCCTTTTCCCAGTTCTGGCTGATTCACCAGTTACAACCCTTTTAGAGAAATGACTTGGCCACTGTACTCCATGTTCTGGGGAACTTCCAGACTAGATTACTGCAATGAGCTCTATATGGGACAGCCCTGAGACTTGGAAACTTTGGTTGATCTAAAATGCAGGGGCCAGGATACCGGCTGGGATTCCATTTGGATCACATACAATCCCTGCATTCAAACAGCTGCATTGGTTGCCAGTTTGTTTCTGGGCCAAAATCAAGGCGCTCGCATTAGTTTCTAAAAATCCTAAAGGCGGCACCCTATGCCAACATGCAAATGTCAAATACGAAAGGCACATGCAATTCATCTACTAGTGTGTTGTTGTTGTTTAGTCATTTAGTCGTGTCCAACTCTTCGTGACCCCATGGACCAGAGCACGCCAAGCACTTCTGTCTTCCACTGCCTCCCGTAGTTTGGTCAAACACTTGCTGGTCGCTTCGAGAACACTGTCCAACCATCTCATCCTCTGTCGTCCCCTTCTCCTTGTGCCCTCCATCTTTCCCAACATCAGGGTCTTTTCCAGAGAGTCTTCTCTTCTCATGAGGTGGCCAAAGTATTAAAGCCTCAGCTTCAGGATCTGTCCTTCCAGTGAGCACTCAGGGCTGATTTCCTTCAGAATGGATAGGTTTGATCTTCTTGCAGTCCATGCAGTCTCAAAAGTCTCCTCCAGCACCATAATTCAAAAGCATCAATTTTTCAGCGATCAGTCTTCTTTAAGGTCCAGCTCTCACTTCCATACATCACTACTGGGAAAACCATAGCTTTTAGTATACGGACCTTTGTTGGCAAGGTGATGTCTCTACTTTTTAAGATGCTGTCTAGGTTTGTAATGCCACTAACTTGTATGGGACTTATACATGGAAGGCTGCCTTATACCAAATCAGATCTTGGTGCATCTAGCACACCATTGCCTGCACTGACTGGCAATGGCTCTCCAGGGTTTCAGGTTTCCAGTCCTGCCTAGAGTTTTCAGGGACTGAACGTGGGACCTTCTAAGTGCCAGGCAAATCCTCCACCACTGAGCTCCAGCCCATTGCCACATTCCCCACGCATGTTATTTATTTATTTACTTATCTGTGCACCAACAGTTTTGTGTCCCGCTGAGTTGACTAAGCAGTAGGCATAGTATGAGAGGCTAGGGCAACTATTAATATGCTTCATTGTCTTTCTTCACTGTAGCACATACTCCGAGCAAATACAGGTACTATTTCCCATCAGATGCAAAACTCTCGGTCCTTCGTCAGAGTGCAATTCATGCCATCCTTCGCCCTTCCATTTTCTCTTCCCCAGTAAAAGTGAAATGTTAAAATGGAAGGAAAATGAGAACAACGATAAAAAAACCAGTTAATAAAGGTCAGGTTAGTTTATTCAGAGCCATCATTTAGTGTTTTCAGCAAAAAGGTAGCTTCCTTCAATCCCTATTTTGTGAAAGTGGCAGGAAAACTCTCATGCCATACGGATGTTCAAAAATGCACTTTCGCTCTCAGTGGGATAAATCATAACTCGCATTTGAAGTACAGTCACTAAGGTAACCACAGTGTTGGTGGCAGCTACTAAATGCAGCAAAGGAGTTTGTGGAAGATGTAAGTCATCTATGTACCTATTATTGCTCTGTAGCTTTTTTTTATTCCCCAACGCATCACAGATTCAAGACCTTCATATCATTTTTTTATAACTTCTGGTGGTTTCATACACAGTCTTAAGCATTTGTAGAGGCACATCTCATGACCTTCATGAAGCTCGACCTGTTAGAAATAACAAAACAAGGAAATCCCCCTCGCCCTATTCAAATGTTCAACTTCTGTGTTTAATCAACACATGAAGAGGGAGAACGGGAGCAATCATGCTACCTGTTCTCCATCTTGATGGGTTTCTATATGCACTGGAGAGTGACTGTTTGCAGCAGGGAGCCTGTTCCGCTCATGTAGACTCCCTGTTCAATGAGTTCTCTATGCATGAGGAGCCTGCATGGGTATTGCAGAAAATTACCTTCTAGCTAGTGCAGAGTGATGGGGACAGAGAGGGGCAAATCTAACAGATGCATCAATTCTGTTCCTCATCGTATACTAATTTAACACAGAGGACTACCATCCATATTCTTCCATTTTGCCCTCAGATCTTTCCCCCCCTCCATCATTCAATGTATGCATTGAAAGTATTGGAGCCTCAGCTTCACGATCTGTCCTTCCAGTGAGCACTCAGGGCTGATTTCCTGAAGAATGGATACGTTTGATCTTCTTGCAGTCCATGGGACTCTCAAGAGTCTCTGCCAGCACCATAATTCAAAAGCATCAATTCTTCGGTGATCAGCCTTCTTTATGTGAGACTAGGAAACTGAATTAGATTGGTCTTTGGTCTGATCCAGCAGGGTTCTTCTAATGTTCCCGGTAACCCTTTTTTGCAATGCCACATGCAGTTGTATGCTTATTATGCCTTTTAAAAAGTCATGATATATTTTTCCAGATCTGGTAGGAATTCCGGTTCCAGATCTAGTTTAAAGTATCCTTCAGCTGAACTCACACTGAATGAATGAATGAATGAATCTTTATTTGCATCAGCCATCAGTCATAGCAATAAAACAACAATACGATATAAAAATAATAAAAATAAAAAGTCAATTATATAAAATACATTTTAGGGTTTTGAATCAATAGTCAATTAGTGGATCTTATTCTAATTGCCCCAGCTAAAAACCTTGCAACCTTTGCTGTCACCTGCTCATCTTGATCTGCCAAGAGAATGGACACTGTGACAGTGGTTGGGCGACCCGGAATGGACAGTAAAAGGGGGGTGATAACCTCATTCCTCAAGTCTTTATAAAGAGTGCAAGCCAGAAGGACATGCACCACCGATTCGGTACTGCCATCTCCACAGGGACATAAGGGGTTTTTGTGTGTGGAATCTGTTAGAATCGTCTCTCAAGTACAGCTGAGGGCAATACATTCAATCTTGCGAGAGTAAAAGTGCGTCTATATTTTAGAATTGCTAGGTTATGCAGATAGGGTGCCAAAAAGTTGAAAGGGGAAAGGGGGAAATAGTCATGCCATGGGCGAAATTTCCTCACATGATTGATCAATCTTGGCATTGTACTTTCCAGTCAAGGGATCATTTCAGTGAGGAATTTGCAAGTGTGAATGTGCACCGTCATCTTCAGAGTTTCTGAATTCCCATTCTGGATCACCAATTTCATAAGGAAGCGTGTCTAATATTCTTTATATTTTCACAGTTATACTAATTATTTTAGTTGACTCTTCTCTTCATGGCACTGTGGAGCAATGGTTAAGGTAGTCAACTTTCCCTTGGCTCAGCTGCTAGACACTTTGATGTCAGTGATGGCACAGCAATCAGAAGATTGTAATTGGCAAGCAATTGTGCTTGCAAATCTTCCAGCACCAGAAATCTTATAACCCAAATCTATGAGTAGTTGCATTGATGCATGAACTCACATAATATCTATTACTGGTTTAGTAATAATAACAATAACACAGAGTCTCAGGATATAAACATTGGCAGCCATATTGTGTATCCTATTCCTCCACACAACACAGCTATACAGCACAATGGTAATGTTCCGTATAGACAAATAGGGGCAGGATTGACCCTCATGCTCCATCTTGACAAGGAGGGGCTAGTGAGGATGTCTCTATTAAGCATGCAGATTTGAATGCATCTTTAGCTGCTGCAGATAAGGATTACCACTATCCAGGATGACAAACTTAAATTATTATGCTCTGAAAATACTTATCCAGAAACCGATTAACTTGATTATGTGAAGGAATGTGACCTTAACTAGACTAGATTATTTCTTAAAAAAAAAACAGTGTCTTCATGTGAAGTCTGCAACACTTCTTTTTAACAGCTTAGATAGTCTGAAGCGCTTAAGGTCGAATGTGATGTCAGGAACATGGCCTTTTGGATCTCAGCCATGGACAATAAGTCAGAAACAAATGGCTGGGATTGCTATTAAAGGTGTTTAAAGTACACATAGCTTAGTTTATTCCTATTGGATAAAGGTCAGAGGTTGCACCGGACTAATAAAACAAACAAACCTATTTTCTCTCTCTAAAAAGATTGGTAGGCCAAATGTCCACATTTAAGGGTCAAGTGGCTTTGGCCTTCACTGTAAGCTTTGTGTCTAAGAGAAAAATAGGACTTCTTGCTCCTCACAGAATTACCACTTTGTTGAAACATGAGAGTGTAAACTTGCCGCTTGCAATACTGAATTGTTTCTCTCATATAGTACTCCACTCTATAGTTGTACAGGAGAACTCTAAGCTCAATAATAAACATGTTTAATGTCATTCAGGCGTTATCCAGGCACTTGTAATCTCTGTTCCGCTCTACGCATTGTCCTGTATGTCCTTGGAGACAATGTGTTGCAGTAGGAGAGAGATACTCCTGGTATTCTTCTGCAGCCTCTTGCGTGCCACCTCCTCTGCTTTGCTTCCGCCTTTGAGTCTGAACCGCTCCCTGTCACAGGCTCTCCTTGCTCACTAAATCCCATCGCCTCTTCAGCATCCAGCAACTCCCAGCTCCATTCTTCTCCCTCTGACCTCTCCTCAGTGTCCCACCACCAATCTCCTTGGTGCCCCTTGGGGGTTTTCTGGCTGGCGGCTCCCACCACTTCCTGACCACTTGTCTCTGAAATCAAGCATTTTCTGGCTCTAGGTGTTTTGTTTTTGTCAAGCACACCACATCTGACACCACAAACACACAATTTGTCCCCCCTGGAATCTGAAAGCTCCCCCAAACAAACATTAGAAATCCCACAAGGGAATTAAAAAAACATCCCTCAAACAATTAGAAGATTGGGTTTTTTTATTATTATTCATTTGCATTTCACACCTTTTTCTCCAATGAGCTCAAAGTGGTTCTACCTTCCTCATTTCATCCTCACAGCAACCCTATGAGGTAGACTGGAAGGCAGTGATTGAGCCAAAGTCAACCAACGAGGTTCATGGCAGAGTGAAAGGGATTTGAACTCTAGTCTCTCAGGTCCTAGTCCTGACCACTCCACCTTGCTGGCTCCTCAGAGAGCCTCTCAAATCCCTTGAGATTTTTATGGTTCTAGGGGACTGGAATGAGATAAAGGGAATAGACAAACACACACACACACACACACACACACACACACACAACCTACCTTTCCCCTTCTCTCCATGGGAGCATTCAGTTTGCTGAGTCCCACTCCAGATACAACCAGTATTTTTTACACAGTTAATCGGTGGGGAGCATGTGTTGATATATCTCTACTATCAAACACAAAGTTTACTATTTAGAAAGGGAATATCCTTTACACCGTCTCTATGTATTGATGCATTAGAGCAGGGGTCAACAAACTTTTCCAGCAGGGGGCCAGTCCACTGTCCCTCAGACCTTGTAGGGGGCAGGACTATATTTTGGAGGGGGAAAAATAATGATTTCCTATGCCCCACAAATAATCCAGAGATGCATTTTAAATAAAAGTACACATTCTACTCAAAACACGCTGATTCCCGGACCATCCGTGGGCCGGATTTAGAAGGCAATTGGGCTGGATCCGGCCCCCATGCCTTAGTTTGCCTACCCATGCATTAGAGGAATATAAATTATGTTAAAATAAAGTTTAAGGTTTTTATGCAACTGATTTTACTGGACAACAATAATGAAACATAATTAACAAGAGCACAGGGAAAACCTAAGGTTATTTACTGGGTCATCTGAGCTGAGAAACGTGTCAATTGTGCTTTGGAAAATGAAAGACATAAAATATGTAGGTGAGGCTACACAGACACCTAAGAATAGAGTTGCAAGGCTTCAGAGCCCAATTATTTAAAAACGTGTTCCACTTAATCACTTAGGAGCATTAAATTATTATTATTATATTATGGTTTAATCCTATAGCCCCCTAATGACTAAAGGCCTGCTTGACAGTTTCTGAGTATGTCAGCATGTGGTGAAAAAAGCATTGTGCTCAAAGGACATAGCAATATTCAGCAGCGATTTCTGTAATCATGGTGCCGTTTCCGTGCCATTGTAATTACAGAAATAACTTGCTTTTAAATGGTTGAGAATGTCACATAATACTTTTTTTTTAACCATGCAATCAAAAACTAATCTCTTTCAGAAGCAGGTATAGAGTAGAAAATCAGTTTGCTCTGCCTTATAATGCAAACCTACCTAATTGACACATTCCTGAAATAATGCACATACTGAAACTACTCTTTGAAATTTGCACCTCTTTGAATTTTGTGACGTTGATTTCAGTCCAGTAAATGTGTACAAAAATGCATATATTAGGAGAAAGGGCATTAAAAAAACCTGCATATATTGGAGAAAATAGTGTATGTAAATACATATTAGGAAAATTACCTGCAGAAATTTGTATATTAGGGGAAATTGCATATAAACATTTTTATATTAGGGCAAATTTGTACTAAATTGCTTATTAATTTCTATGAATATTATTTATTTATTTATTAAAAAAAATCACACTGATTCACAAATATGGAGAATTATACTTAAGGTTTGAAAAATGAGTAACGAGAGAAACTTAAATTGAAAGACACACCCATCACTGTTCAGGAATGGTTGTGTAAACTAAAGTGTTGAGCAGGAAAAAAGCTTTCTGAGTCAGTCTAAAGCTGCTAAGGCAATAGGATAATTGCAAGAAAAAATAATAGGTTATTCCATATTTTACCTTCTCTTTTTAAAATGGATCCACTCTTAGGAGATCAATATCAAGAGCCTCCATTTTCTTTCATTAAGAGTCATTTACTCTTTGGGGCTTTTTCCAGGTCAAAATGAAACTTAAAAGCAGTGTTAATGAATCACACTTTCTTTAGGTAATATTGCCAAAGATTCTGCTCGAAAAGACATTTTATGCCAAATATATATTACAGGTAATAATTAAAACCTTCTCTTTCAGATTAAAGGTCAGTGAATAGGCAGTAATCAATGCTTTACATACTGAATGCTAACTGCTCATAAGGTCTAGTGTACACTGCAAAAATGAAGAAATAAAATTAGCTGCTCTTTTCATTAGTGAAGTTGACCAGAATCTTATACCGTTTTATACATTTACAGTACTATAGCGAAGACCCAGGTCATCAAGGCTGAGCTTCCACAGTTGCTCTCTTCATGAACTACCACTAGTAGGATTGGCAGCAACAGCAGCAGATATGTTCTGTGCTTAAGATGATATTTTCAGTCTGTTGCTTATTATGCTATTTTAAATGTGCATTTTATATTTGACTTCCTTCCGTAATGTGTTTTTTTGAAACGCTAATTCTCTTGTTAACTTTGCTGCGTTAAATGTGCATTCTGTACTTGACCTCCTTTGCAATGTTTTCATTTTGAAATCTTTCAGATACAATTTTAGTTCCCTGTTTATTGTGTTGCTTTGATTGTGTACTTTATATCGGACTTTCTTCTGCGATGTTTTATTGCGGATTGTTTCTTTTGATGTTTTCATGTAGGCTGTAAATGGCATTGAGGTTTCTTCCCTTAAAAATATAAAGCCATATAGAAATGAAATGAATAATGATAACAAGTGAAAATATTGTGATTCAGCTAGCCTGTCCTGCAACTACATATTCCTAGTGCCACTCTTAGTGACTTGTGTTTAAATTGAACTAACCTTTATCAGCAAGTCACATTTATTAATTTGCTGTCTTCAATAGGGCTGCACCCCAGAAGACATTCACAGAATGTAAGAAGAGCCTTTCTAGATCACAGAAACAGTGGCTGTCAATATATTGTTGGCCTCCAGTTCCAACCAGCATGGCCAATAGTCAGGGATTATGGGAGTTGGGTCCAGAAATATCTGAAGGGCCACAAACTCTCTTAGATCATGGGGGGGGGCTATAGGCCTCTGTATCTAATCCTCCAAATTATTCCCAAGCAATGCTTACCAGACCAAACAATTTACCACCTCTCAGGAGTGCCAACTTGAATGAAATATTGGGGGAGGGCAGTTAAGCCCCTCCCCACATAATTAAACACATGATAAACACACAAACACCATTTGGGAGCCTGCCCCCTCAAATATTTTATTGGGGAAGAGAAGGGACCATGGCCCCTGGGAGTTGGCTCCTTGCCACTCCTGCTCTGCACCCTCCTTGAGTTAACTTGCCTGACAGGAATGTGTTCTTGAACTCTGATAATTTACCTTTCATTTCCTAAACAGAGAGAGGTGCATGTAGAGGTCTCTGACTTTTGTGTGGCTGGGATGCAAAACAAAGAGGAGAACAGAGCCCAGTGCTTACTTATACAATACTTTTATTTCGCTCTTTGTGTATTATACTCCTTTCTTTGGGCATTTGAAAAGCTTGCAAGTTATTTTGAAAGGAATGTTCGAGTTCTTTAGGTACAAAAAACAACAACCACCCAACTCTTTTCTGAAAATCTGAACTCAAGAACTACCTTTGCATAAGTGGAGAAAACGACAAAAAGCTTTGTGTCTATGCAATGAAAGTCCAGGGTGAAACTCCCACTCAGAGTAATACTTTTCTGGCTATTCATTGCATAGATGTGGAGAAAGAAAAATGTTCTGCTTCATAACCTGTGCAAAGGACCTTGAGTTCAGATTTTCAGAGAAGAGTTAGGGTTTTTTGTACCTAAAGAACTTGAACATTATACAAGTTTCAGAAGAAGGCGCAGTAGACTCTGAAACACATTGAGCTAAATAAAAGTATTCTATCCATAAGCACCAGGGCCCATGCTTCTTTGTTTTGATTCTTTACAGTGCTTTCCCTGTTCTTTCTGGACAGAATATATGAATACAACTGACTATATTTATGTGTTTGGAGACTATGTGGTGTCATCATGCATTTATGTGTACAGTGGTACCTCGGATTAAGAACTTAATTAGTTCTGGAGGTCCGTTCTTAACCTGAAACTGTTCTTAACCTGAGGTACCACTTTAGCTAATGGGACCTCCCGCTGCCGCTGCACCGCCAGAGCACGATTTCCAGCAATCTGGAGTTGTGGCGAATCCTAGATGTATCAGCTGCACAGACACAATTCCCCAGCTGCCCTGGGCCTCCCCTTCACCCAAATGGACAAAATGGGGAGACTCATCAGATTTCAGAAGGTGCCATCCATTCAGCTGATGGGAGAGATCAATGCTTCCCCCCCTCCATGTGAGAAGCCAGGCAGGAAAAGGGGGATTTTTGCTCCAGAGGACCACTTCCCACCTCACCAAATCCCCTTTCTCTCTAAGAATCTACTTCTTAAGCCATTAAGAGCCAAGCTGCAGGATCAAATGTCTCTGCATGTGTCTCAGAGCAGGAGTCATAGAAGAAATGCCCGCTACACAAACCAGCTGGCTCAGTGACGCTTCAGGTTCCCGAACGACACTGGCAATGAAAGGTGAGGCAGGAATGCAAAGGAAATGGGCAGGGACCTAAGAAGTTTGGATGCAGAGCAGACCTTCTCCATTGTGTGCAATGTTGCTGAGCAGTTCTTAAGAGCATGCAAATGAGAACCTGAAGTAGGTTGCTGGTTCTCTGTTTCCCCGGCCAGGACCCCATGGACCCCAGCATTTTCAGGGCAGTGGGAGACTATGAGGTTCTATGTCAGACCCACCCAAAATGCCTCACTTTGCTCACTTATCCACCATCCCTGAACAACTGGACCCTGCCTTTGCTTCATCCTTCAGCTCCGCACCAGGTTCTACCTCCAGTCCTCATGCAAGTATAGATTTTATTTTTATTTAAAAATCAGATCCTTAAACATATATTATCATAACCTAATGGAAAAAGTGGCCCTGAAGCACAGCCACTATTGCTATTTGAATGCCAGAAAATTCAGTGAATTTGGTGGTTTTGTACAACAGACTGACACACACACACCTCCGGGAAGTGGGGGCCTGAATTTTTGGGATAAGAAAGGTGGCAGGGAAATGCCGCAACCTTATATCACCTCTTTGCAAACAAATCAGCGCACATGCTCAGTAAAGAATGGATGTTGTGGAACTTCCCTGCAAGTTTTGTGCACACAAATCACGTTGCCTGGAAGCGACCTTAGTGTTTGAGATATACAGCAGTCTTGCTTTCTTAATGCTAGGGAATAATTTCTATTTGAATCACTTACTCATTTCTTTCATTCACTTCTCGTGATCACATTATATGCTGGAAGGGGGGGGGAAATGCCAACCTTTACGCCACTGCTTCTAAACTGATGGCAACTGCCTCAATTGATTTTATAATGGGCTTTATGCAAACTGAAACAAATGGAGTAGTTAATTGGAATCATAGAGTTGTTCTTTCAATGCACTGTGGATACTTTAAGAGCTTCACACAGTCACACAGTTGCTACAAATCTGAATTGTGCTTCTTCTCTCAGACACAAGCAAATTATCTGGTTCCATGAAATCCGTTTCTGTTTGTTAAGAAACACTCCAATATTTTTGTCTGCAATTTCAACATATGACTGTCAATACTAACAAAACAAAGCCAAAAGCACCCACCATTTATTTTCATGAACTTTAATTGACCATTTTTAGGAACAAAAAGGCCTGTTATGATAACAACATGATAAAAGCTTGTAATGCGTAGGATTTGGGCTGGCTAAAACCACTTTCATCTAATGGAGACCTGAGAAGAAGGTATGAAAGTTACAGTCAACTTTGACAAAGGTCGTCAACTTACTTATTTAATTCTGCACCAGAAGAAAGGATGGCAGTTTGGATGCAAATTAGAGTCTCTTCAGCTTTTGAGAGCAGCCAGACAAAAAGGAATTGCAACATTTCAAAAATTGTTTTGCAAGGTGTCCAATTATTCCAAATTGTGCATGATATATTGTGGAAAATTGATATTATTTAAAAGCTTTCTAGGGTAGTATTAGGCTGTCAGCACAAGGTTATTTGATGTCCACATAGTCAATGGACTTTATTAATATTTCCAGGAGCAGATACCTACCAAACAAGCTGTCTGCAAATGAATTTGGATAGATTTAATGCAACAGAGGCAACCAGTCTCCTGGAAAATAAATGTGAGCAAAAAGACAACAACATTTTCTTGTCTGAGGCTCACTAGGATTTATTTTTTTAAAGACTATGTCATTGAAACAGTTAAAGCAAAGGGTGGGAGGGGGACTCTAAGAAAGGTAAAAACAATATTTGAAACTCTCATTAAAGTCTGTGGAACTGGAAGGTATTTTGTGCCTACAGATATCATAGCAAACATAATGTAATATCTGAACTGCCTATCAACTTCACAAAGCACTAAGGGGAATTAATCTTCATATTAAACATACATTAAACATACTGGTTTCAAGAAGTATTTCCTGTGTTCTCCGTTGCTCTTTCTGCTCATGGGCATGAAACAGGACCAGTAGTCTCTGATATTTACTATGCTTGACAAAGTACTTTCACTTGGCCAATTTAGATGAAGAGTTTTATTCTGCTTCTGACAAATCCAAATATTGCATTTCTACAAACCCAAAAGGAAAATGTTATAAATTATTATGAATGATGGACTTGACTCAATCTCTTGGATATGTGCGTGAATATCTGTGTGGACAGATACCATACAACAGTGGCAAAAAAATGTAGGCCATCCACATATTGGACAGCTACTCCCATTAGTATCAGCCAGCATGAGCAGTGGTCAGGAATGAAATGAGCTGTATGCTATAACAGATCTCTCTCTTTCCTTTTGTACCCCACTTAGTGTGAAAGTTTGGGTACAAGCAGTGGACCATTAGGGGGGATAGGAAGTCTGTATGGATTACAGTGGTACCTTAGTTTAAGAACAGCTTAGTTTATAAACAACTTGGATTAAGAACGCTGCAAACCCGCAAGTAGCCATTTCGGTTTGTGAACTTTGCCTTGGAATAAGAACATGTTTCGCTTCCTGTTGAGTGTGTTCCATTTGTAAATTGAGTCCCCTGCTGCTATGGGAAAGCATGCCTTGGTTTAAGAACGCTTTGGTTTAAAAACAGACTTCCGGAACGAATTAAGTTCGTAAACCAAGGTACCATTGTATTAGGAAGTTCTTTTTTAGTTCTTTGGCTGAGGCGAAGGTGTGTGTGTGTCTGTGTGTGATGACTTGGATGGGAGTATGGAACACATGCCACACACTTTCACCAGGGACCAGGCATGTGAAATGGCAGTTCGATCATGTATCAGCATAAAATGTGGCTGTGTTATGGCAGACAGCGATCCCCAGGGCATAGTAAGTTGACTCCATAGGAGCGATTTGCAGGGTGGAAATGGTTTTCAATTTGCTTTTGCATTCTGTAACATAGGTGATATCCATCCAAGTAGCATGACATTGTACTAATTGACAAAACAAACTGTGTGTACATCAAAATAATAAAGACAATAATATGTGGCTTCCCTCCACCACAGCTCAACTTCTTATAAATTAGTGTATGTATTACATTGTGTCGTTATCCTGCTCATTATCTATCCATTATCAAACTTATTTCCAGTTGGTTCATCTTTACATATTTAATCTATACATATCAACATACTTTCTTTGGACCAGTATTTTTCCATATATTCTTCAAAACATTGCCATTCTTTCATCAGATTTTGATTAGATTGAATTCTTATGACTGCCGTTAATTTAGCCAGACCTACGGTATAAATTCACCTTTTTTGTTTGTTTATCCATTCTACTATTCTCCCAGGGCATCAGAGAGCAAAATGTCCCTCTTGAAAGTGGCAACTAAATGATTCCTGCATTGCAGGGGACTGGATGACCATTTGGGACCCTTCCAACTCTACAGTTCTATGAGTCTAGGTAAATGCCTACCAAAATTTCCACAAAGCTTTTTACCCAGTGGTCATGGTCTGTGACGCATCACTGTTCTCCATCTTTCAGCATCCCTGTGACCTCTCTGTGAACTTTACACTGGGTGAAATCCATTGTGGCTATTACATTAATGGCTTTGGAGGTATCCCCTAATGCAGTGGTGGGAAATCTCATTCTCAAGAGGTAAACATGTCCCTCCTGATGTCCCTGTGGTCCTTAATTGGGCCATGCTCCCTCTCCTGGTCACACTCCTTACTGGGCCTGATCCAGACTTCCCTCAGGTGCTTTTACCTTACTGAAATTTGATGAGATGTCTGCTTGCCTAGAAGTATGAGAATCTGGTAATGTGTGGCTTGTGAACTTGGCTGACTAGATGGAACAATCAAGTCTCAGAAGCTACTTGATAGCTCTCTAGGCTAAAGATAGCTAAATAACTCCTAATTCAGAACTCGTGCAGTAGAAGGATCAGTGTGAACCTATGACTCCTTCACCACTCAACTTCCACATGCTTCTCTGCTAACACCACCACCAAAGCTCAAACACGGCTGTCAAGAGCATCCTTATCCAGAACCTCTCAACTCCATTTTTCCCTGAGTCTTCATGGCCTCCAAACATGACTTAACAACATTTTAGGAGCTCACAATCATGGGAATGTTAGGCACCACCCATCTGCAACTTCTCTCTTGGTTTTATCAGGCCTGTCCTTGGACTTGCCTGCCATTGGTCTCATATGATGTTTATAGTGAGGTTGCTCATTATATAGATATGGCACAACATCCATTGGTTGATCTCATGCTTTACTGAAACGGGTCCTTATTTAGCCCTAAGTTGACAAAGTACTTAGAAATCCCTTTAATATCTATCAGGGAACATTGTAATTTCCCACTGGTATACAAGCATTGTTATGTGAAAATATATGAGAGCTCCATGCAGGCTTGAGTGTGTACTTATGATATATTGTCCCCTAAAAATCATTGGGACAGAATATTATGTCTTTCAGATCAGAGTATGTATGCACCTGGGACCATAAGAAACATTACTTTGCACAAAATGATGAGTGAAATGGGAAGATTAATGTGGTTCAGGATTTTGTTTATGCTAAATGTACCACAGCTGGAGAAATGCATTGGTTTAAGAATACATCAATGACAGCATTTAAATCAAGGCAAATTATTTATGCTTGAGAGTAGCTGTTTTGCTCCATGTGTAACAAGAGGATTCTAGCCAAGGAAGAAAGAATGCTGATGGGGTCATGTTGAAGATCCACCCCTCCCCCCAACACCTTAAAAAAATTCTATAATTGGGAAATAACTAATTTGATAGGAGAGTTGTTAATGGTTCATTAGATGAAGTTGTAGATAGTGTGATAGCATTTATAATCCTCTTGAAGAAGGAGGTTATGTGAGGAGGTATTACAGACATTTGTAAATTAGTAAGAGGCTAGAAATAAGGAGCAGATTATCATATAAAGTGTTAGTAAGGTAAAGGGACCCCTGACCATTAGGTCCAGTCGTGGATGACTCTGGGGTAATGGCGCTCATCTCGCTTTACTGGCCGTGGGAACCGACGTACAGCTTCCGGGTCATGTGGCCAGCATGACTAAACCGCATCTGGCAAACCAGAGCAGCGCACGGAAACACCATTTACCTTCCCACCAGAGCAGTACCTATTTATCTACTTGCACTTCATGCTTTTAAACTGCTAGGTTGGCAGGAGCAGGGACCGAGCAATGGGAGCTCACTCCGTCGCAGGAATTCGAACTGCCGATCTTCTGATCAGCAAGCCCTAGGCTCAGTGGTTTAACCCACAGCGCCACCCACCAGGGCCAACTGCTCCTCTTCTAAACACTCAGGTGTCAGAGTTTCATATTCTTGTCCATTATTTAGATATGAGATGAGCAAATTCTTCTAGCAAATTCCTAACTGGAACTGGGGGTGGGGGAGACAGTAGAAAAGTAGCTTAAGGTTTTTTATGAATTCAGAATCCCAGTGCATGTGTGGAAGCTCACCTATTTTATGAGGATAACATTAAATTTCTTTGCTCCACCTACTTGTGCCTCTGATCCTGTTGGCTACTGGCATGTGTCCCTCAGGAGATGGTTTAGATGCCTGTCAGCTGCTGCTGCTGCTCCACCATTCCCACTGTTATATGACATTGCCTCCTAAACATAGACTCAACCTGGACTTGTTGATATGCCTATGGAATATATTAATCCCCCCCCCCCCCGTTACATGGCTATCTAACATGACAAAAAAAACCACAACACAAAATACTCATAAATGTGGCACACACCTCTCACTGCATGAATGTGCTGAAAGGATTTCATATAGGTGTCCAATGTCAGAGGAGACAGGATAGTAAACTCTCCCCCCCCCCCCACGATGACTCATTTGTTATTATGCATAGATATTATGAATGATAAGAGCTAGATAAAACAAAAAGCCATTGCCCCAGGCAGAGTTGTGTGTTTGCTTCTTTCTGTTCAGTTCAATTAAATGTTTCACACTTAACTTTTAAAAATAAGTTTCGGCACATATTGAAGTCATGAATTCAACTTAAGAAAGTGGACTTGGATCAAGCTGGGCCATTGATCTAGTCTTAATTTCCATTTCTAGTGGAAAAGAGAAATGTATATATTCACATTAAAAAAAATAATACGTCGTATTTTGCTTATGTAACACGTCTTATTTTTTAAAATCTTTTTTTAGGGTGATGGACTTTCAAGATGAATGGGGTTCTGTCTCCTTTTAAGAGCTCTTAAATAGAGCGGCACATTCCATCACAAAGCGAGAGTGCTGTTCATGTAACACAAGGGCAAACACTTATCAGGACTTGGAGCTGCTTTTGCATAATTTTGGATCACAATGTGCAACAAAATGAAATAACAAAATTTTGGGATTACAATGAGGGTATCTAAAGAAGCACATGAGAAATCCGATACACAAAACGTTTATTCTGTTCTCTTTGATTTCTTTTCTTTTCTCTCTCCCCCGAGTTGCTATATTTGCTATATTTATATAGTTGCTTTAATAGATACTATATCCATCATACTTTAGGGATAAAACTTTATTCATTTTTCATCACACTGCCTTTCCTGTTATTTAGTCAGCTTTTCTTAAACAACTCTTGACCAAGTGACAGAAGCAACCTTACGAAAAGTGATTCCTCCCAGCAGCCTTACATCAATGCCAGCTGTGATTCCATTTATATTGAATCACTACAATCATTGGCAACTACTCCTGGAGTTCTTTTCCATCCTTAATTTAAATATAAACTTCCCCAAAGGTGTACAGGTAGAACATTTCATCTTTATTATATTTTTGTAAGTGAAATGAAGACTGCAGACATAAGCTCAATGTAATTCTTTCTTTGACCCATGGGATTTTTTTATGATAACGAGAGAGTTAAACATAAACAGCAAGCTTTTAACTAAACTATTATGGTTCACAGCAGTGTGATATGTTCAGCATACACTGCTGGGACAAAGGTAGGATGTTACTAATAGAGTCCAAAGTTATGCTGGCATTCAAGATCCATGTCAATATCGCACTACTGGTAACACCAGCATTACTCTTATTTGATTAAAATATTTCTTTCCTCCAAAAATCGCACCAGGGCAGATTTCTCCACAGCACAAAATACCAACATTTTGAAGTGTTATGAGAGAGAGAACTTTTCTCCATCCACTTTCTCCATGCCATGCACAGCAACTAGTTTCATAGATGCCCTAAAGGCTATACGGGAAACTGATGCCAGACAATAAATGCAGGAATTTGCCTTGGAAAAATACCTGGCTAACCAAATCCAGTCTCAGCAGTCTCACAGACTCTGAAACTGTGGCAGAGATGGTACAGAACCCCAGTGCAATGAGCACATTTTGTGGCCAGGGTTTTATGAGTTTTTGCAAATATGAAAAAGAAGGCACCTATTGTCATTTATGGTGGAGCTGTCCAGAGGTTCAGGTATTTTTGGAAAAAACAACAAACCTATCAATTTCACACCTCAGCTGGTATTGCCTTCCTACAAAGGCCACAATTCAGGCATCAAATCTACAGAACTATTCACTTCCTTTACATTGCGGCACCTAGACTACCCATTTCTAAAGCAAAGCAAAGCAAAACCAGAAGTCACTGGAAGGATGAGACATTGCACTCTGGTATAGAAACGTCTGGAATATAGAGATTGCTGAGAAGAAACAAACTAGACAAGATTTCTGAGACACGGGCAAACCAAGAAACTTTTACACAAATTAGTGGCAAATTTCTATGTTGTACACAAGCCAATCAAAATTTCAGAACACCCCCATCCACATCTTTGACAGCTCTGCAAATATGGAATCTATAGAAGTATATCACATGAAAATTATTTCTGTTTATGACCATCCCTGATTTTCCAAATGTCAGCATCTCTGGGAATATCCCCACCACATTCCTCAAAAAGAAGAGTGAATTGACAAGTCACCTATATGGGTACACAGGTAGACAGATTATTTACTCGTTGAATATAACATGCGAATGCACCTTATATATGGAAGTGATCCCTATTTTTCTCAGACACATGCCCGCATCGACAAACGTACCATGTAAGCTAGGCAATCATCACTGTCACTGTCAGAAATTCCTATTACAATGGCAACATATTTCTCCAGCAAACACATAGAGTCATGAGTAGGATGGCTCAAGACAAGTGTAGAAAAACATAGTACTAACTGTTCCCTTGCTAAGCTCCTTTTAAAATTATATATATTAAAAGAAAAATAGAGTAAAGTGAAATTCCACTTTCCCTTAGAAATCTTGAGGCTTTGAAGAGATTGTCTCTTAAAATGAGATGTGCAAATTGCTTTTTGTTATTCAGAGATGTTGAAATTGGAGTATTAATGTCAAGAATAGTTGCTAGTGCTGCTTATCATTTATTTAACATGTATAGTGTGGTAGAGCATGTATAGAATACTGAAATAATATCTATTATATATTATTCATTAATATGTCTATGTACTATTTTTCTTTGAGAAAGAAATCAGATGAGTTCACTACAAATATCAGCAGAGCATAGAACCAGTGTTGTTTATTAGCGTCAAGAAAAAGAGATATCCCAAAAAATATCAAGAGAATTTAAGTGACAAGATCTAGGAACAGATTCAACATGAGTTAAGAAAGACAGCAGCTTAAAAGGGTGTTTGAATAGGAGCAAAGACATCAGAAACATTAAGGATGAAAGTGCAACCGAAGAGGAGATTCAAGAAGAGTGTTGAGGAGAATAAAATGCAGACACTGTGATTAGACAAGATAGTCCAGGGCTCTGGATATTAATTGTTCCTTCCAACCTTCAGTGCTACAGCATCCAGAGCTGTCAAGAGGATATCAATACTTCAGATGACAGGATAGTTCTCTTGGCTGTGGGAAAGCAGAAACTATGGAGCAGTAAAGTAAATAGAGCTGGAAATTCCAAGAAGAGAGTAGGAATATAAGGGAGCTTTGTTATATTGGATCATGGTATTGGTTCATATAGCTCTGTGTTGTCTGCTCTGACTTGCTGGGACTTTCCAGGGTTTCAGACAGGGGACATTCCCAGCTATACCTGGATTGGATCTGGGGCCTACTGTACATAAAGCAATTTCTTTCTGGAGAGCTTTGTCCCATTCTCTTGCATGTTACATATGTTCTAGTGGATTCTTTCAGCCTTCTGCCAAGTCAAACCCATCTACTATTACCACCACTACCACACACTTCCTTTTTTCTTTTCTTTTTTACACCGTTGGCAGTGCCGGATTTATGTATAAGCTAAACAAGCTATAGCTTAGGGCCCCACTCTCTTGGGGGCCCCCCAGAAAATTAAAGAAAAAAACCCCTGGATGTACATTTCCAAAACATAAGATTAAAAAATAAATAAAATAAAACCTACATACATCAAGTGTCTTTTGTGTTGTGTAGGCTCCTATGATGTAAGTAATGGTCTCCACCTGCTATCCTGCTTCCTAAAATATCACTGGTTTGCTCATTTCTATATATAGGGTGCCTACATTCTGCATGGACTAGTTTCATGCAACATGCAGCATGCAGCTGCAGTCTGCAGTACAGCACAGTTGAATGTAGGTCAAGCTGTTGTACCTGTTATGTAATATTAAAGTGTGCTTGTAGACTGGTGATCAGGCAGCATAGACTAAGGATATGAGTCTTATGCCTACTGACTGGTTTCATGTAATACATAATTTATTTATTTTGATCCCATTATGACTTTAGATACCTATTAGGTCCATAAATTACCATATAGCATATATTCACAGCAACAATTTGTTGTTGACAAAGGACAGCTGGACATATAAAGGGCCCCATTACCTTCAGTAGCTTAGGGCCTCATCAAACCTAAATCCAGCCCTGAGTGTTGGGCAGCATCTCTCTAAGGTTTCAAGAAGGAGTCTTTACCAGCTCTTCCTGGAGAATCTAGGGATTGCAAAGTGTATTCTCTATCACTGAGCTACAGCCATTTCCTTCATGCTGCCTTTGCATAACTTGGCATCTGCATAACTAGTCCCATAACTGGGACTACTGTGCTACAAAGGACATAGCACATGGCCATTTTGGGGGACTTGTAGAAGGTGGAACACTGATCTACAGTAACTGAAAGCCAAATCAAATATTTTTTTTAAAAAGCACATGGAATAGGAAGTGCCAATTCAGAATGCAAGTGGAGGAGAATTACACAGTTGCAGAGACGCCAACTTGCGCCCAATATTGAGGTGGCTTAGGGCATACTATGCAATAGCTAGTATGTTAGGGGAAAGGCTAAAGCTTTTCCCTGTGATGTGTTAACTTTTCATGCTCAAACAGTTTTTAGTTTTTCAAAGCATTCAAACACATTATTCTCCCACCTGCATTCTGAATAACTACCATCTCAGAAGAACTGTGCCACATGTTCTTCCGAAATACATTAGTCAATTTTAAGCTTAAAATACCCTATGTAGGCATCATCTAAGAAGCGCTAAAATGGATCAGTGTATGATCATTGTCATAGCATTCCAGAAGAAAATAATATGCACAAACAAATTTAGAATAACATAAGCGCTTTACTTTCAAGCCTTTGTTTACCAGATCTTATTTTATTTTTGCCAATAAATATTAAGTTAGGTGACGAAGTTCATTGAGTAAAAATGATCCAAGAAGCTGAATAATGGATTTAATTATCACATGTGAAGTAAATGTGATTTTGAATAAATTGAAACTGGCTCACAAGAGATGATGTCTAGTTACCCTGAGGAAAACATTTGGTAAGAGAAGCAAGTGGGTAAATATGTGTTCAATTTTATTGCCTCAGTTCTCTAGTGAAAGGAAAACTCTTGTGATTTTGTGAAATTCTACCACCATAATTAAAAAGAAAACTTTGAAGGGAAAGTCCTGGGGGTTGGTGAACTGTCTGCTTGCATTTAAAGCTCCATTGTTGAATCATAGTAATATCTTAAAATACGGGCAATTTAAAAAGTTTCCTTGCAGTTACCATAATGTGTGTTGAAAGTTATTAATGCATTGTTTCTTACACAACAAGCAGAGCCATCCAAAAACTGATGAAGTCTGGGTGAGGGATCCCTGGAAGTGGTGCAAGTTTTGCTGATAGAGAGAGGGGCTTCACTCATGGGATGACACTGGAGAAGTCCTAGAATGATGGTGCAAACTCTACTAGAGTAGATTATTGCTAAGAGCACCCCATCACATTGTCCCATGGATGTGTCGGGCACAGGATTCAAAGTTTCCTTGTTCCCCAAATGCACCAACAGGTCAGGTCTGAAACTATACCAGACCTGGAGCTGGTATAGTTAATTTCATTGGTAGATGCTTCTCATTGGAACTGATAAAAGCAGGGAGACCATCAGTAGGTGACGCCAGAGCCAATGAAAAGCAGTTTTGTCTTCACCTTCCTTCCTGCAGAATTCTACAAGGGCAACCCTGAGACTAAGGATAAAAGTGATTGGCTTTGCCAACCGGTGGACTGGTCGTAAGTAAGAAGGCAGACTGTGGTTGGTGGGGCAGTTCTCCTTTTTCCCTAATGGACTAGTCTTGACTAGTTTATTTCCCTCCAATTGAAATGGGAAGGGGAAACAAAAAAGAGAAGGGAAAACTGTGTCCTCACCTACTAGCTTGGCTGGAAGGAGCTGGCAAGGTTTTGAATGTGACAGTAAAACCAATGCAGAATTGGCCCCTGCCCATACCAATGAAAGAACTGCAGTCTTTGAATGCTATATTTATGGGGTACATTGTTTATGTATTTATTTCGGTGTTTAACTAGTTTATTAAAATTATCTCACCTTTCTATGTATAGCACAGGAGCTTAACACCAGGAAAAATAGGCACCAGGGAGGATGGGCAATGTGAAATACTCTACTCCAATGTATGCACAGGTATCTGCTAATACATCCCATGATTCTCCATATGCAGAAAAGCTGGAGGGGGGGAAATGCAAGCTGAGCAGAGGTGCTTGTTAGCTACAGGGATCAGGTAGACTTAATGAACATACTTAAAAACCCATAACAATTGCCATGCAGACACAATGTGAAACTGATCCTCAATCAGGAGTTAAGTTTCTGTGAATAGGAGGAGTGGCAGAATGACTGAAAATACTTCCATGCAGCTCCTTTTCTTCAAATACATTCAGCTTTTCTCCCCGCTATCTGGTGTGATGACTACCTTGGTAGTCAAAGCATTTCTCCCTTTTGTATTTTTAATGGACAGGGGACCGTCTCCTGCAGCCATATCGACATTTGTTTTTCTCTGCTCAACAGTGTATCTATTTTCCTCTCCAATAATGAATTATCCATTTATAATGCAGGAACATTTGAAACAGGCTTATGAGAATTAAGGTTTGTGTTCCTTTTGTTGTTTGATGCCAGCATTATGCATTGAAAGTGATCGCAGAACAGTATATAATACATCTTTGTGGAGTGTAATAAGTTTTCTCTTTTCTTTCTTTCTTTCTTTCTTTCTTTCTTTCTTTCTTTCTTTCTTTCTTTCTTTCAAAGGAGATGTCATTTCTTTGGGATGTGATCTGGCCAATACCACTGAAATCTAAATGCTGTGTTATAAAAACCACATCAAATTCAAACTATAGTCTCTTGTAATTGGTTATCCGGTGATACCTAGAAGCTTTGTGGATCAGATCTACCATGAGGTTCAAAGACAGAGCACAGGAAGCTACTTATACCATGTTAAACCATAGAGTTGGAAGGGATGGTGAGGATCATCTAATCCAACCCCCTGTAATGTAGGAATGTGCAGCTGTCCCAAACAGGGATCAAACCGTGACATTATTAGTCGCTCACTCTAATCAACTGAGCTATCCAGGCAATGTTGATTTTCAGCAAGCAGTGGGGGATCAGCATGGCATGGTTACTAGCACACCTGATATCCATACATTATGTGTTATGTTTGTATAAGATTCCTGTGTGTGTAAAGTCTAAGATATATAGATCCAAATGGTGTCATTTGTAGATGGTGTGCATATCATGCAGTTTTGGATTAATGCCACTGGTCTCAACATGTTTAAGAACCAAACCACACACACTGATGTAGAACCCAACATGGGAGCACCATGCAACAAGCTACAGAGGGGTGAAACCTGATGCTATCCTTCTGATTCCTTGCCGCACTTACAAAATGAAAATCTGCAAAAAGAGCACCACATTCTGCCATAGATGAAGTCCAGGAACACTTGTCAAGGTCAGTTCTATGTAGAGATATGCAAATCCTAGCTTCTAATTAACATTATTTGAAAATATCAGGAAAACAGACATCCCCTCCCAGCCTAAATAGCTGCTGAGGGGTGTCTGCCTGCAATACCAATGTACAGTCGTACCTTGGTTTTCAAACAGCTTAGTTCTAGAACGTTTTGGCTCCCAAACGCTACAAACCTGGAAGTGACTCTTCTGGTTTGCAAACTATTTTTTGGAAGCCGGACGTCCGATGGGGCTTCTGCGGCTTCCGATTGGCTGCAGGAGCTTCCTGCAGCCAATCAGAAGCCATGCTTTGGTTTCTTTATGTTTTGAAAGTCAAATGGACTTCCAGAATGGATTCCATTCGACTTCCAAGGTCCAACTGTAATATCATTTCAACACCTGAATCAGATTTTTGAACTGTTTGTAGAACACAATGATGTTGTGGTATGGGGAGTCTTTGCATTCGCACACAGAGAGAAAGAGAGACAGCATTAGAGGAACAGCAATTCACATCTGTTTCATCTTATATATTGGGCTTTGTTTGAGATTTGACACGTAGTAGATAACCCCAGCTTTAGTCTTCTAAAAGTACAAGACACATAATGAATCACGACCATCATCTTCCTGTTCTAGATTTTGCTGGCTGTAATTCCCAGAAAGATTTACATTTTACAAGGACAATAAAACCAGTTTTATACACTTCTTCTGAGTGCAACTTCTTTGCAATTTTCATAAAGGCCTCCTATTTCCGTGAGAAGAAAATGTACTAGTATACCCATTTCTTAACTAGCCAGGTGGATTTTTAAAAAAACCAAAACAAAAAAAAATGTCTGTAGAATGTTTGTGTTGTATTACAACCATAAAGTTGGGTCCGTGGACTTCTTCCCCTTGTAAGAGCTTCAAAATTCTGCCTCAGCAGGGTTGCTGTACTGACTAAAGGAAGTCCTGTGCATACATCATTAATTTAATTGGTGAGAAACCTGTTCCTATGGGAATTTTATATGCACAGCAGAACACTGAGGAAGCATTGAGCAAAAGCTTGTAATGTTAGTTGGTGCTCTCTGCCACCACCATGACCTACCAGCTTGACCATGGTCTTCACCAGAAGGGAAACTTGAGGACCTTTGCAAATTCCAAAATGAACCAGCCTGATCACTAATGTATGGATTGGAACACTGATTTATACCCATCCCAAATGTTTTTACAAAATAACAACAACAACATGATTAGAAAATCATATTTTTGAAGGGGGGAGTATATGCATTTTAATACTTCAAAATGCAAATTTTCACCTGCATACTTAAACAAACTTTTCGGATTTAATGCAGAAATAGGAAAGAACACAAACCAGAAAAAAAGATCCATCCATCCTTATTCACCCCAATTTTGGTTTTCAGCACACTCCCTCAAAATATCTGGTTCTTCCTGTTGCTATAAAAGCAATGAGAGGTTTTAAGTGGGATTTTATATATTTCCCACATAAAAGGAGCAGAGATGAGGATATCTACAGCAGCACACTAAGTATTATGATCCCATTAAGAAAAAGTCCTCCTAAATAATTATCACAAATTGATATGCGACAGCTTCAGAACACCAAGTAGCGACTTGCTACAAGCTTTCTATGAGTGAATAAGTAGCTCTTGTATTTGTGAATTGCTCAGAACAATGCAACTGCAGAGCTTCTGAAAGGAAGTTGGAGATGGTGCTTATTATACATGGCATCACATGATAACATTCTTCCTGCTGAACCCAGCAGGTCTAGGTCTCGTCAGTGCCTAAATGGAAGGTATTTATTTCAACAAGTCTACTCTAAAAGTGACGAGGGCCCCAACTGCATGATACATGGTTTCATACTATCGGCACATTTTAACACACCCCAGCAACACATTTCAGCAGATCTGGGATCAGTCCTAGAATTACCAGAAAGGCGTTTATATATTGTTGTTTTTATGTTTCCTTTTGATGTTATCTTTTTGGAAAACTAATAAAATAATAATAAATAATAAATTAATAAAAATAATGGAAATCAGGGGCTAGGTTTGATGATTCCATCAAACATCCCCCCAAACCAATCTCCCCTCCCCCTAATAATTTGAGCAATGGACCAGAAAATTGTTGCCTCAAAAGTTAATCTTATTGACGAATATGAAAGGGAAGAAACTCTGGGAACTTTGCCCCTTTCCTGACTTTCAACCACTCTCCAGGGTCTTCAAAGAGGTATTTCACATTATGTCCTGCTTCCTGATCCTTTTAATTGGAGTCTAAGACCTTTTGCATACATAGCATGTGGTCTACAACAGAACTGCATCTCTCTGCTCTGATAAACATCAATGAGAGATGTTGCAATTTGTTTCGAGGGATGCCCTTTGGCACTGAAGGAAAAGACTCAGTCAGGTGAGTACAAGAACAGAATTCATTCTGTTACAAGATTCTCACCGACAGCCAGCCATGTCTCAACAATATTTCTCAGACGTCGCAAGGAGGCAGATGAGTTTCCACCATTTCTGCCTCAAATACCCCAGACAGTTTTGCTAACGTTTTACTATTTGATCAAGTGTGGACAGAGATTGTTGGACTTCATCCCAAAATGCAAAGGTTATGTCTCTAACTCACCCCTAGACTGCCAGCCAAGGGCAAATTGCTATCTCTCAGCAACTGTTCCTCATCACTAAAATGGGAATGCTAAATTATGCAGCAACGTCAAAAGAGTATTTAGCTTTTTCACAATGACCGCTCCCCGCTTAAAAAAGGGGGCGTCCTTTGCGTGGACATGCACAGCCCCTGGATCTGGAGTGGCTCCATCAGCATAGGCTTGGCTTTGCCTTCCCTCAGGTGGGATACCTGGAGGTCTCCGCCTACCTCAGTCAGTTGTCCAATCCCACCTGGGGGAAGCGTTGCCAAGGAGACCAGGCCAGGTAGGGGAGGGATTACCTGCCCACACAAAGGAGGGAGGATCTTACCTGGGAATCCTCACTTGGCTCCAGAGCTTCTCCCACCCTACCCACCCTCAGTTAATGTCTTCTTTTGCAGGTTAACTTTTCTTCATAGGTTTTGCAGGTTAACTTATCTTCACAGGTATGCGGGTGCTGCTACGTTAAGGTCGCTGTTAAAGGGCCAGAAAGGAATTTCCCTGCATTGGCAGGTTTCGCTTTTCCCGTAGCAAAACGTCACAACTTTGGCGGTATCAGGCCTTGGGCGGAATCCTTTAGTCCATCTTCCTCTTTGCAGCGGTGATACCAGGGTTCCCCGTTAAAGGGGTTTCTGAAGTGAGGCTTTGACCGTACGCCGAAAGGTCGTCATTGCTCTCCCCTGCGGCGGCAGCGTAAGGGGGGCGGCTATCTCTGCTTGAACATATATTCTCCAGAGCCGGCCCATCCCCCCCCCACACACACACTGGATAACCCTGATGCTCCCTAGATCCCCGGCTGGGGACTGGGGAGGGAGAATGCCCAATGCCTGAGCCAAGGTCTACCCACATTTGAAATTTAATAAAGTTGTGGCCAATTTAATCCCATAGTACGTTGTCTTGAGTCGTTATTCCACATGATGGGGGGGGGACCACTCGGGATCTGGGGACTCCGCCTGTCCACGCAAATAACAGTATTCTGTATTGATAAAAAAGCTGTAAAAGATAGCATGTTAATATATGGAAATGGCCTTAATATAGAATGAATCCAAATTTGAAGGGGCAAATATAATCCCTCTGACCATTTCAAAAGAAAATAAAAAATATTATCCAGCATTATTCAGGGAAGAATTCGCTTTAAAAACAATACCACATTCATTCATGGTTGTATCCAATACTGTTATTGCACCAGTGGAGCAGTGAGGAACCCTCTGGAGCAGATATTTGGGGTGCACAAGGGGGATGCAGATGGGAGATGATTAGGAGGGAGATGATTCCATGTGCACATGGAAGCCTGTTTGTGCAGCACTTGGAGCAACCCGGATAGTGTCAAATGTAAACTAGCAAAACTGGGCAATTTGAACAAAAGCCATTTTAACCTGTGGAAGTGTAACCCAGATCTGGAGATGGGGGAGAAAGTGCATTCAGTTCACATTTAAAGGCAAACCTATCCAATTTGCACATTCTAAAACAATGCATATTTATACTGAAAAACAGACACCCTTCAATATTAGCACTTCCTTTTTGCAAATTTGCACTTACCAGCCAAGTAACGTATACTAAAATATGTAGACTAGGAGAAGCTGGGAACCCAATGTAAGAAAAAATGTGTTATGCTGGAGAAGGTTGTCTGCCAAAATGTGCATATTTGGCAAAACTGCATACCAAGAAATGTGTGGATTATGATAAATTCACACGCAAAGAAATGCAGATGATCTCTTTTTCCCCCTATAAAAAAGTCCAAGCTGATGTAGAAATGTAGGGAACTTAATTTAACATGAGAAAAATGAGAAACCAAAATGGACTGGTTCACCCACCCTTACCCAAGTCTTATTATTCTGTCATTGTTTTCATATTTTTGTTAAATGCTTTCATCACTCAAGGTGAGAGCTCTTTTGTCAACAAGAACTTGTCACTCTTCCCTCAGAGTGCCTGCAGTTCAACCTTTTTTCTCCTGCCCAGTATTGATTCTTCCATAACTACTGCTGTTGTTATCACTCTTCCAAGAATGTCTTATAAAAGAGAACTATTATACATCAATAAAGGCATTCTTCTCTTTTCATGTCAGATCAAATGTACATGCCTTCAAGGTTGTGAGAAACATGCAGAGTTAGTGTCTCTGGCCTAAGGGTGTACAAGTGGACCAACCCAAAGAGAAACAAGGATTTTTTTATTTAAAAAAGCAGTAACTGCAACCAAGTGAAAAAAAAGGCATTAATAACCCACTCAAACATATTATAGGTTCTTCACTCATGCCAAATTTCCTTTTAGGAAGAAGGGCTTCTTTGGATATATTTGGTACTATTGTTCAGATATCCAACCACAGATGTGCAGGTATTGTGTTCAATAATGATTGACGCATGCATCTAGAAATTGCAACTTCCAAAATATTGGGTTGGATCTGGCTTTCCTCCATTGGAGCATCTTGCTGCATCATAACAAAAATATTTTCATCTGATAGAGAAATGTCCTTCATTAGAGGAATCCCCTCTAGAGTCAACCCATTACAAACAGTGGCCAAGAAGGCCTGCTTACCCAAACTCCGGGATAGTGGCATTCATGGCTTGGCATGGCCATGGCACGTACTGGCATGGGCAGGGGTTCCCTTTTCCTTCACTGGCTGTGCTGGGGACTTTCTTGGGGGCAGCACAGTTAATCGCAGGGGAGTCTGTGGGCATGGCTTGGGGAGGGAACCAAAAGGGAGACTTTGTATTGTAGTTTTCCCTCAGATCTGTTCCCAGGAAATATAAACCAGGCACACCCATGCCTTGGTCTTAGTTCTTTTTTATATTCCCACCCTCCCTTCCCTTTTCTGTATGTTTGGTAGCTGCCCAGGTGCAAGTGGACTAGCTTCAGTGTGTCTTGCTATGGAAGTGCTTTGATAGCTTAGGGGGGTGCAGAGAGGAATTTCTCTTCAGGTCAATTGTCCAGTCTGGAGATTTTTGTCTACCTCATAACAATTGTTGCAACTTGATTTTGGCTAAGGAATTGGGGATGGTTCCTTAGTCTAAGATAGTGAGGGATGATTCCCCCACCACACCATGGTATCAGGGTACCCCCTTAAAGGGAGCCTGGGGGAGGAGCTTTTTGTCTAGATGCCCAGCTCAAAGGCTGATTGGCCATTGTTGTTGTTGTTGGAAGCCACCCAGAGTAATCCAGCCAGATGGGCAGGGTATAAATAAATATTATTATTATTATTATTATTATTATTATTATTATTATTATTATTACTATTACTACAGTAGTACCTCAGGTTAAGTACTTAATTCATTCCAGAGGTCTGTACTTAACCTGAAACTGTTCTTAACCTGAAGCACCGCTTTAGCTAATGGGGCCTCCTGCTGCTGCCGCGCCACCAGAGCACAATTTCTGTTCTCATCCTGAAGCAAAGCTCTTAACCTGAAGCACTATTTCTGGGTTAGCGGAGTCTGTAACCTGAAGCATGTGTAACCTGAAGTGTATGTAACCCGAGGTAGCACTGTATTATTATTATTATGTCATTTAATCATGTCAGACTCTTCGTTAATGGGGCCTCCTGCTGCTGCTGCCGCGCCGCCAGGACACGATTTCTGTTCTCATCCTGGGGCAAAGTTCTTAACTTGAGGTACTAATTCTGAGTTAGTGGAATCAGTAACCTGAAGTGTTTGTAACCCGAGGTACCACTGTATTGCTATATTTCAAATGTTCAAAGCTATGAATGAAAAAAGAAAGGAATTAGACAAATTCACAGTCATAGGTCTGTCCACAGCAATTATTTGTTTCAGACAGCTATTACCATAATATATTTGGGCACAGTTGTCGAAACAGATAAACAGCGAGAGAGATAAATGCACACACCCTATCAAGACAACAACAGCTCTATAGAAAGTGAAAACTGAACTGGGGGCGGGGGATATAGTTTGATCACAGTCCTCTAAATAGGACTAACATTTGATAACTATGAGTCCTTTCTGGCATCTTGGTGTGATTATATTCTTTAGATGTCCTCTTCACTATTAAAAGCCTCGATAGCATGCTGTCATGTAATATTTATCCAGGGATTTGTATCTCAGTTGTTTCTTCCCAGGAAGTCTTTTAACATTTATGAAATATCACCATGCAAACACCATTGCAGGGGATCCAGCAATGGAAGCAAATGCCCTTGGTTTGACAAGGTTGTAGAAATGCAGTACCTGTTGCGATATGTTCTTTGTGCAAAATTACTATGTAAATAGCAATTTTGACCACTTCTGGCTGCACAGGGGTTGGAGATTTATTCTAAACCTTATTTTTGAGTTCAAGCTCTTAGAAAACAGAACAGCTTTGGGTCTCCTGAAAAAAAGACTTCAAACCAAAATCTCTTCTTCTGAATTATTTGCAAAAGTTTAAATTGAAGTTTCTTCAAAAGAAATTTAATGCTCCAACACGAGCTTTGGAAACGAACCCTAGCAACTGAAGCTTAGTGTTCTCCAGTTTGTTATTTTAAATAAAAATAAATGAAATTCAAAGATACCTGCTATTACACACACAAACACCCACACCCACACACCCACCCTAAAGGCCCTGATTCTTTTCAGCTTGAGTTCACAGTACTTCTCTGTGAGCAGGTCTAGATTTTTATTTAATAATCTTTGACCACATCTTGAACTATGGGATTGTTTATTTCTTACAGATTGCTAATTTACAGCAATCAAATAAAGACTCTGTCCATGCAAACTACCAGCCCTTCCTTTGTCTGAAAGGAAAAGGAAATTCTTAATATGATTGTATTATATCCGGGGCACCAAATGAATGCTTGCCTGAGTACATCCCTGTGGAAAGTGTAGCTTACAGAGCAATCCTAAGTATAGGAATCCAGCAGAATTAAGCAAGTGTAAGTTACTTCTATGGTTTTGCCAGTAGTAATGTATGGAAGTGAGAGCTGGACCATAAAGAAGGCTGATTGCCGAAGAATTGATGCTTTTGAATTATGGTGCTGGAGGAGACTCTTGAGAGTCCCATGGACTGCAAGACGATCCAACCTATCCATTCTGAAGGAAATCAGCCCTGAGTTCTCACTGGAAGGACAGATCCTGAAGCTGAGGCTCCAATACGTTGGCCACCTCATGAGAAGAAAAGACTCCCTGGAAAAGACCCTGATGTTGGGAAAGATGGAGGGCACAAGGAGAAGGGGACAACAGAGGATGAGATGGTTGGATAGTGTTCTCGAAGCTACCAGCATGAGTTTGACTAAACTGTGTGAGGCAGTGGAAGACCGAAGTGCCTGGGGTAAACATAATAGCTAAGAACTTGAGCCTATTCAAGGACAACTATGAAAAGTGTTGGTTAGAAATTAAAAGGGATTTAGAAGGTTGGTCAAGATTGAAACTTTCCTTGTCGGGCCGAATTGCTGCTATAAAGATGAATGTATTGCCAAAAATGTTGTTTTTGTTCCAGACTTTACAGATTGTGGATAAAATGGAGTGTTTTGGGAGGTGGCAAAGAGACATTTCTAAATTTGTCTGGCAGGGCAAAAAGCCCAGAATTAAGTTTAAGATATTAACTGATGCTAAAGAAAGAGGGGGCTTTGCCCTGCCAGACTTAAAGTTGTACTACGAATCATCAGCTTTTTGCTGGCTGAAAGATTGGCTGCTTCTTGAAAACACTGATGTTTTGGATTTGGAAGGTTTTAACAATGCTCATGGATGGCATGCATATTTGTGGCAGTGTTTAATGTCTGGATAAAATATAAAGACTTGCTGGAAAACAAGACCCCAAGGTCGTAGGTTACAGCTATAAAAAGATGGCATTTTTTCATCTCCTCCAAGCTAAGCAGTTGATCCCTTACCTCTCTCGCCCCAACCTTGCCACTGTGATCCATGCGACGGTCATCTCCAGGCTTGATTATTGTAACTCACTCTACATGGGGCTTCCCTTGAAACTGATCCAGAAACTCCAGTGGGTGCAGAATGCCGTGGTGAGACTCCTCACTGGTTCCTCGCCACGGGAGCACATTCATTCAGTGCTATACCAACTGCATTGGCTCCCGGTGTAGTACAGGATCAGGTTTACGGTGCTGGTTTTAATCTTTAAAGCCCTATATGGCCTAGCACCCTCGTACCTATGGGACCGCCTCTCCTGGCATGCCCCACGGAGGACCTTACGGTCCGCAAATAACAACATCCTAAAGATTCTGGGCCCCAGAGAGATCACACTAGCCTTGACCAGAGCCAGGACCTTTTTGTCCATGGCCCAGGCTGGTGGAATGCACTCTCACAAGAGATTAAGGCACTGCGGGATTTGACATTTTTCTGCAGAGCCTGCAAGACAGAGCTGTTCCACCAGGCCTTTGGTTAGGGTTCAGTCTGACTCATTTTCTCCTTATATAAGAACAAGCACGAAGGAGGTTCCCAGCCCGCTCACAGGTCTTTATAATATCAGTGGAAACAGTTGGTAACCACCTTCAATTTTAACCTGAAGATTGCCACTTGTCCAATTTTAATTTGTTTGAATTAATTCTGGGATGTATCTTAATTTATTGATCTCTTTATTGTGCATTGTCTTACTTGTATGATGTTAGCTGCTCTGAGCCTGGCTTTGGCCAGGGATGGCGGGATATAAATATAAATATAAATATAAATATAAATATAAATATAAATATAAATATAAATATAAATATAAATATAAATATTATTATTATTATTATTATTACTGACTCTTGTTGATTTCCTATAATAGTGAATAGTGAACCAAATCAGGCAGCCTCTAAAGTTCATTGTACTGAATTCCCAAAGTAAAAGGGTCCAAACGGAATATTGTGGTAAGCTTACTACAATGTAAACTCCACTGAATACTGTAGGACTTACTTCCTAGTAAATGTTCATAGAATTGATTTCAATCAATTTCCAACTTTTATTGGCATATAGACAAAATTCTGGAAGATTCAGTGCAATGAAACCACTCAGCAGAATCTGTATCTAACTATTAAAATACTGTTGTATACCGTTCACGAATGTGTCTTCCAGTAACCTGCCTACTATCTCCATCTTACCTTCAACCTGGGTGAACATTAGGGAGGCTACCTTACAGTTCCCATAGAACTGATTTATAAATTGAGAATACCAAACAGAAAAACATAAGAAAGTTCTGTTTATGTGTGTGTGAAGACAGAAATGTGTATTCCTAGTTTAACAAGTTCACCATGAATTCCCGTAGAGCCTTCAAGTACAATTATAATAATATATCAGCCAAGTTCCAACACACACATATTTCTCAGGATCCTAATTACAATGGATAACACTTTGAAAATCAGAGGGGAAGAAGACAAAGAACAGCCTCAAGACTTCCTAGCATTCAAGTTACAGCATCATTTAGTCATAATAACAATAACTGCAGCAGAAAGGTCACCATTCGTAATAGCCATCTAACAAGAAACAAAAGAAAATGGCTGGAATCTATACCTCTCTCCCCAACTCCCCCTCTTTTTGCCTTCAATCATAACCCATGCCCTAAATGATTTAGTCATAAAGCCAAGATACAATGCGCTTCATTGATTTAAACTACTTTTTGTCTGCTGCACTGTATACAATAACTTTCTAAGATTCATTGGCCATTTTAAATTCAGACAGTCTGCAAATTGCATAGCACCAAAGGGAAGTGAACATAAAGAGAGCGAGAGAAGAATGTGACTTAATATTGAGTTACTCTCCATGGTGTGCAAGGTACAAGACTATATTGGCAATGGCACAAATCTGGCAAATAAAAATACCTAGATGCTGAGGGAAAGGGGGCGGGAGTGAGGTGGAGAGAGAGAGATGAAGTAGTTATGAGCTCATTAACAATAATTCTTTTGCGGGATCACTTACTTTAAAATCCCAGAAAGCCAACAATGAACAATGAAAATATTGAGCTAACAAGCAACATATTTTAGAAACATTACTCCCTGTTTTATATGAAGTGCAAGAGGAGGGGCAGAGCTTACTAGACTGCTTTTCTAAGGAGCAAACTGTTTCTGTCTCAAACATCTAGCTGGGATGTTTTCTTCACACTAAAAAAAAAATGGATGGAGAAACATCTATAATACCTTTGATAAAGAGTGGGTTATTGTCTTTGTGGAACGGATACAACGAAGTCCAAAATTCAATTTATAGGAAATGGAGAGCTGAATGAAACTTATTTGAAAGCAATGTGAAGGTGACAGGGAGAGAAGCCTTCTCCATGGGGTTCTGTTTAATCATGCAGTGGTCATTGTACAAGGAAGGCTGCCATGTCTCATCCCCTCTGAGGTGTCCACTTTTCTTCTTTTCATTCCTCCATGAGTTCTAGCGCAAAGCAAGGGAACGATCATAGCATAGTGATCACAGCATCCACTTCATATGCAGGTCACTAGTTCAGTCCTTGAGATCTCCATGTAGGGCTGGGAACATCTGAAACCCTGGAGAGTCACTACCAGTTACTGTAGACCTTACTGATCCATGGTCTGACTCAATATAGGCAGCTTCCTAGTTTCTGAATTGAGAAGGCTTCCTCTGTTTGTAGAAGCTCTCCATGCAATGTATGCAGAGTTCCAAATCATGTGGAGAGCCACAGGCTTCTTACTTCAGAACTTTGCCTTGCAACTCATGAGAAAAGGGAGGAAGTGAAATGCTGGAGGAAGAGGAGCTTGGTGGTGTAGTAGTTAAGAGCAGTAGTCTCGTAATCTGGTGAACCAGGTTCGTGTCTCCGCTCCTCCACATGTAGCTGCTGGGTGACCTTGGGCTAGTCACACTTCTCTGAAGACTCTCAGCCTCACTCACCTCACAGAATATTTGTTGTGGGGTAGGAAGGGAAAGGAGAATGTTAGCTGCTTTGAGACTCCTTAGGGTAGTGATAAAGCGGGATATCAAATCCAAACTCCTCCTCCTCTTCTTCTCTCTCCCCACACACTCCACCCAATAAAAAAACAACCAACATACTGTAATGTTAAACAGAATGCCTGAAAAGGCCTAGACATATAGGGCAATCCTAAAATGTATATTCAGAAGAAAGTCCCATTGAGTTCAATGGCTCTTATTCCTAGGTAAACATGCAGCCTTACTGTGGCTGATTGAGCTTCTTTTTAAGATGTATCCTTTAAAATTGTTTTCTTGCCTTGGATGAGAGTCAGGCTATATGTTCCGAGACTTTTCTGACAGAATGCCTGCGGACGTTGTTCATGGAAATTAATGAGTTTCAGACTTAGGAACATTTGAAGCACATTCTTTGTCTCACAGAATTCTGGACACTGTAGTTTAGCTCTGACAGTTACAATTCCAAGCAACCCTTAGCAAACTACAACACACATAATTATTTGAGGGTGGAAATCTGCTTCAATGTGTTCACAGTGGTGCCTGGGACTATTACCTTTGTTGCTGATTGACCTGTATTCCAATATTTTATTTATTTATTTTTGTTTGGTACAGCTCAGGAATTAATGGCTACAACCAGGTGATTTTATGGAGCCATGCAGCAGCTTAAAAAATTACAAACAATAAATTTGTAAATAAATATTCCACTATGTCCTTGGGCTCATACCACAGAGAAGATTATATTATGGATTTCACATTTTTCAGTGGTCTGGTTTAGATGATTTTGATGTGTGTATGTGAGCGGGATTGTGCTTTTAGTCCTGTCACAATCCCTCCATTATCTGATGCAATGGACTCTTGACCCCTAGGATACCTGCATTATTTTAGGACCTTACTCCCACATCTGCTTACCCTGTTTTCCCTGAAATTCATCAAGTACCTCACAAAATGGCAGAAACAACAGGATTCCCCCCACCCCTGCCCTGCCCTCCTCTACTGGAAAGGTCTATGGCACAATTACCTTACTGGAAACTAAAATGTAGGGTGACATAAGTAATCATCAGTTGACAAAGACATGTATTACGCAAGGCCAATTGTCCAAGTGGAGTCAAAGTTGACACTAATATTGAGTTGCTAAACATTTCTGCCATACCGTTCAGTTTATGCCAGGAAAGGAATTTGCACTGAAATATAGCTAGAGGTAATATTCTACTGTTTGTCAAATCACATGCATAACTGAAGCAAACACACAGAAGATGAAATGGATTGTACCCTCAAGGTAGGATAACTTGCTAAAATGGGCTTTGTTTTATTGTTTAATAAGAAAAAGCCTAGTATCCCTGATTGAGTCTCTATACTCCTGGAAAGTGCAGAACTGAATCCACTATTTAAAATGTGCCTTATCGTGATGTAAACACATATTGTAAGTGTTTCAGCTCACTGAGCTTGGGAAAGTGCCCTATTAGAACTGAATGCAGATTTGCTGTTTTATGTTATAATGAATGCAAGTGCATCTTCCTGTATTTATTTATTTGTGGCTGTACGCTGTTTTAAGACGGCAATCTCAGATTACTTTCCATCAACTCATTATGGCTTGCTCAAACCCATTTTACATTGTGTTAAAAAGCTTTCCTACATATGTTTGTTTGTCCTTTCCAGGATTATTTTTTCCCTGCTATTTTGCAACCATATTTACCTCTGTTCAGAAATAAAGATGGTAGGATTGACTCCAGAAAAAAATAAATTGTAAATGTAACCAAAGGTTACGGTAACATAAAGCATCTGTACCACTTCCATTTTCCCCCCATGTGGAATCATTAAGATGAAAACACTTGGACATTATTTTCCCCTCAGAAAAAAAGTTTTATACCAAACAGACGAACAAAGAGGGGGTTGTCTCCTGAAAGCAAAACACAGAGAGACAAACATCACAGATTATTATTGTCTGGCAATCAACATTGAACCGCTGAGATATTTATTTGTTGCATTCATATCCACCAGTAGCAGATAGTGTAGAGAGCCAATGGGGATCACTTGATCTCCAGTTGGTCATGTTGCTGCACCTTGTTGGGAAGTAGAGGGGGAGAGATGAGGTGATGTTGAGGTCAGTTTACTGCAGAAGCACTTGCAGAGCCAATTTGGGGCTCCCAAATCCCAGAAATTTCGGTTTCCATAGAGTATTGTTCATGCATTTGAATTCAAGTGTACATTCATTATTTTAATGCCAGGGAGAAACCCTAAGAAGTGTTATTATGCCACAATCCAAGGGACGTCATCCTTTGTGACTAATACCCAATATTTTCTTTCAACACAGTGAGTGTTGTTTTGCTTTTTTGAGGCCCTCACAGCTTTACTGAAATAGAATTTTAATATAGCGATAAGGGAAGGGATATTGGCATATATATCACATCGCATTTAGATCCTCTGAGTGGCAGCAGGTGATCCTATTCACCCTTGTCCCAAGCTCAAAGATATAAAAGATTTGTAATAGTTTCCCTTTATGAGGCTATACTGAGGTCAATCTGCTCATCTAGCACTTTATTCCTTGAGATGCATCAGTAAAGGTACTTGGTGAATAACAATTCAAAAGCTTCCTATTGCAATGCAGTAATAGTCAACAAATCAATGTCGCCAACAGAAACTTAATTGCCAATTAATGGTCCAAGTCTTCTGCTAATAACACCAGCTGTTAATTTCTGAGGGACAAGTTGAGATAATTTTTCATTTTTTTAAAAAAGTACCAGAATTGACTGTGACATAGGAAAGTGACTGGACATTCTCTCTTCTTCTTCTCTCATCTCCATGCTTTCCCACAAAAAACCATGCAGCAATTATAGAAAAAGGTCCCATTCATACAAAAAGAACCATTTCCCCCCCTAAACCTAGCAATTGTTGCACATGGGGTTGTTTTTTAGCAGGATGGGGAGCAATTGAAGAGGGTAAGGAGATATATAGAAGGGAAGGAGGGGGTGGATGGAGACAGAAAGAATGGCAGAAACACTCTGTGTGTGTGTGAGAGAGAGAGGGGGGGGTAGCATAAGGAAAATGGATGACCCACTGCCAGTTGAGTCACCAATATCACTTGTCCCAACATCACTACTGATGAAATAAAGATTAATCAGACTCCTCTGAGCTTAATTGGGCTCAATCTGGAAACACTTTGATCACGCATGCAACAGTCTACATGGGACGAGATATCCTCTCACTGTTTTTCAAATAGACCTACTGTATGACCTCCCTGCTTATTTCCAGACAGACATAACTGAGTCTGGCCTGACTGTGCCACTTCCCATTTTGAAACCATACCACGTTTGAAACCATACCACAGGCAAAGATGCAAGCTTGGAGTTACTAGCAACTCAAGTAGTCAAGAAAGATTAGCTGAGCAGAGCCCACACACCTATATTTTTTTGCAGCTGAACAGATACTCGTAATTAAAGCAGCAACCAATACTTTCAGTTCATTTTATGCAGAAGCAGCAGGGAGACACTGAACTATAAAATTTCTGCAGCTATTGCTAAAGATCACTAGTGCAGGCAAAATAAAGCAACAACAATAGTAAAACGACAGGGATAAAGAGACACCCCCCCCAAATACTGGTAGAGTTTATAGGATCTTTTCAAGGCTACTCAAAGAATAAAATTGTTATTGGATGAAAACAAGTATTAAACATTTTTGGCTTTAATGCCGGAGCTAAAAATTCCACTCTTTTGTTGTGGAGTTGTTCATTGCCATCTTTTCTGCTTATCTCGCCACAAAAGGTGCAGACATTGGTGTGACTCCATCTCTCGCTCGAACTTGGACGGGCAAAAGAAATCAAAGCTTATCTGCCAGCACTTGGGCTGGCTTCATGACTGCTCCAGCAACTCAGAAACAGTGAGGAAAGTTCATAAAATGTCTTGAAAATATGGGACGTGTCAGACATCTGAACTATAAGCAAATGGACCTTTGAAGTGCTCTACCCTTTAGGGAGCAGAAAAATCAAATGGACCATTTCACTGCATTTATCCAGGAGTAGGGGGGGGGGGAAATTCCAACAAATTCTCAGGGCTGGGGTCCACTATCTGTAGGGGCTGTAGCAGTTTTTATTTGTTTATTCACTTTCTTCTAGGGGGTTGTTTTTGCTGCCATGGCACAGTGTTGGCTGCTTGGCCACCATTTTGTATCATTCACAGTGTCTTGGATCTGCCACAGTTCTGGGACAGTATGAAGGTAAAATGTCAGCCACCGTTTTGCATGCTTCACAGGGCCCCCATTTTAGCATTGTTCTGCAGCGTTTGAGGGAGGGTGGAGAATGGCAATTGCTACATAAATTGTGGAGAATGACTAGAGAAAATTCTTCAAAGTGTCTTTCTTTGCTTAATGGGATAAGGAAGAATATATATCAGGGATCTCAGTTCAACTTGCACAAGTGCAGAATTTCACACTAAAGAACTACAAAGTTGAATTGCCTCAGATCTGTACCACAAGAGCCTATCAACTTCTGTTAATAGTTCATTGAAATTAGAATTTGACAAACAATGCAATATATTCTTCTGTGCCAGGAGATGGCACTCATTTATAGACATTTCATTCAATAAAACGTCTACATTATTTGAAGCTGTTTCTTAAAGTAATGTTGTAAAAATGAAGCCTTGATTTGAAGAATATAGAAGGGGGAAAGAGGGGGAAAGATGAGAAGAATGCAGAAAAAACCTGGAAAAAGGAGGAAGAGAACCATAAAGTTTAGGGAAACAATTCACTTACAGTCCCATAAACCATAAGATTTTTGTTTGTTAAAAAAAAATGGGATCTCTTTTAGTTAAACAAGAGAGATTAATTTCTGGTTACTTCAGTGAGTAGAAATTTCCTACACCTTGTTTCTTTGGAGAATGTAGTTGAAGTCACAGGCAGCAGACAAGCTATTGGGTCTCCCATTGAAAGCAACAGGAAATGAAAAAGGATGAAATCATATCTTAATGAATAGGGTTTTAACAAATGGATGATTAAATGAATTAGGTTTTAATAACAAAAATGAATGGAATGACTAAACACAAAAATAGTCATAGAACACCCTTATTCACATCCTAAATCAGAATCAATCATCCCTCTACATCAGCAGTAGCCAACATGCTGCACTTGTTATGTTGTTGAACTATAATTCCCATCATTCCTGGCCATTGGCTATGCTGGCTGGGGCTGATGGGACTTGTAGTCCTACTTCCTCTAGAAGGCACCTTGTTGGCTATCCCTGATCTAGACCAAGAAGAGAGCTGAAGCCAATGTATTTTTCAGATAAAACAAAGCATTCCACAAAAACAGGTCAAATGATTTCATTGCCATTAGCAGAAAAGATAAGATTTGTGTTAGTGTGTTGCCATGGTGGTTAATAGACTCTCTGCTTCATTGTTAATACGACTGTTTCAGTCTGTGAAGCTAAACATTTGATAGATGATGTAGCTTATATTACTTGATATGTTGCAGATGGTTACCCAAGATCCTCAAATATAGTAATTTGTGCTGACAGAAAGCTCTAGCTTGGGCAGTCCTGTTTGTACAGATGTTCTGTTTTTTCTTTTATAATACACTGCATCTCATTGGCAAGCGTAGTTTTTCGTAAATGTAGGAATGTGAACAACATTTTAATGATATAATAATAGGATAAATCATTATTGTGTATGTCTTTTATATCTATGGAGCCTTGGGCTGAGAACCAATTTGTTCTAAGGCAGTGATTATGAGCCACAATAGTTAGAAACGTTTTAGTAAACTGTTGCAGAAGGGCTGCCTTTAAGGTTGTATACATTGTAGTTTGTAAAGGGTTGCTGGAAATGATAACTCGGTGAGGAGTAAACTACAGTGTCCAGATGTCAGGGGCTAGACAGAAGAGGAATTGTGGTAGCTGCCACCCCCCTCTCTCTGCACCTTTCCAAGAAGGGGAGGAGAGTATAGATTTAGAACAATGGTTTGCAGAAGGGCATAGTTCAGAGGCTGCCAAGGAGAAAAGCTATCAAATATTGGGGGAGCAGCAGCAGGAAGAAGCAGCACCGGGGGGGGGGGGAGAGAGATAACAGACTCAGTGTCTCTTGAAAGCATTCCTGATCCCCCCTCTCCCAAAACCAGGCATGCCATGAGAGTAGCAGAACAGAAATCTCAGAGGCAGAAAGCACTGATCAGCTGGTGCCGGGGTGATGTTGTATAAATTACATGGTAAGATCTTTTTTCAGTTATCTGTTTTTTGACTGCCACCGGGGGAGGGATCATAATTCCCTAAAGCCTTGACACCAGAATTCTTTGAGGGGGGAAATGTGCTTTGAATGAGATTTAAGGACCAAAGTACGTTAGAGGTTAGTTGTGCATTTGCACCATTAAGTGCAGAGTTGAATTAACAAATACCTTGTGTAGGTGAGAGATCTAGCCTGGGACCATAGCACTGAGGGCAGGGCTTTTGTTATGCCCCTGGTGTGGGCCTGATAGGTCTAGGCCCTCTGCCACTCCAATTTGCATTACTAAAAAAAGGGGAACACATTGAAATGAATGGAACACCTTTCACAATACAAATTGCAGGTGCAGGGTGTCTGGTCAGGATTGTCCTGGAACAGAAGCAGATGGGTAAAGACCCTCTAAAGCAATACTAGGGACCTGATTAGGTCTCTTTCTAACAAACAAACAAACAAACACCAAGGAAGCCCTAAGCTTAAGGGCAGAACTATGTACCAAATGTCATGGTAGTTAGGCCTTAACTTCTAACTAGGATTAACTGTGAGTGGGGAATCCAAGGAACTTAATCGTTTTTGTATACTGTAAATTTTGTATTTAAGCCATGTGTTTTGTAAACCTTCCCTGTACACCATATATTTTTTCAGAAACTTTATGTTTCCTTTTTGGTTGGATTCTCTGACTTACCAGTCCCTAAAATGAGATATATTTTGCTGTTTTGTCAAGCTGGTCAAGACTCTGTTCACCTCTGCTGTATAGATCTTACATCTGTCTGCTACATTTCACCCCTCACGTAGAGTATCTGAATGTGACCTCTTGCTGCAGTTTGTGCAGATGCACCTTGAAGGTTAGGAAAACAAAAAGTAGAGGGGGGAGTTTAATTTCAATTTTGAACAGCTAGAATGGCCTCAATGACCCTCAGGGTCATTGCAGTTTTTAGAAGAAGCTTGGCAAAAGTTCAATTTTGACAAAATCTCATGCACAGACATAAAGCACAGAATGACTTGTTTGCTCAAGGAGCTCTCACTGTTTCCATAAAGAACATTTTCTCTTTTAGTGATTCCATGGTATTGAAAGATATTTATCCCCAAGTATTTCTGGGACTTTACACCATGGAAAGTTCCAGAAACAGAAGCTTACGCTTGAAATAACCAAGAGATGAAAATAGCCTGCTCTGCCTTCAGTTGACTTCATTTGTCCATTTATTATTTCATTTATTTATTGGTTTCATTCATCAAAGAACAGGAGAGGTTGACTGATGAAGGGCTGGTTAACACAAGGGCTTAACCTTTTATTTGGGTAGTTCATACGAGCTAATTTGTATTGTGTCTTTAGTGAGACACTCACAGTGAAAAACCCATGGAGTCAAGGAAATCATCCCAATGGAGGCATGATCACAGCAGCTGCAATTTGCACACAAAACAATGCAAGAGCAGGGGATGCCCTTTTATTTTCAGAGGCTAGGGAAAGGGGATTCCCTATTGTTTACATGAGGATTGTCTGACTTTGATAAGAACAGATCATCTCCTATTCTCTGGGAGCTCTGTATGCATATTTTAAATCCCATGGAGCATTGAATCGGATCATGCCAGTATTCCAGTTGTGAGGATTATGCCTGAAATAGAATGAGCACATGATATTAAGCTTCCCTTTTCATTTGGAACACATAATGTTGCTGGCTGCTCCACATCAGAGACATACTGGGAAGGAACAGAATGTTTGTCACCATCAAACCAAGTTCGAAAAGAACACCTCTATGAGTTTGTACATTAATGTCAATAATTAATCTTTGTCTCCTTCAAACAACCTCATAAATTAATAAAACAATGGTGCTTTTGAATTAATTGACAAAAGGGTTTGGGGAGTGCAAGGCATACCTTCTTCTGCATTATACGCATTACCCTGATTTTATTGCTGTTCATCTGTAATGAACGTTGTTATCTCATAGACATTATTCACCAGAGTACAAGGCTGGGAAGGCATATATCGAGTTTCCCAATGAGATGTTAATGTTAATATTATGGAGATCAGATGCCGCTAAACAAATGTTAACCTTAAATAATCATTCTGCCTGACAGTCAATAAAAGAACATGGAAGAGTACAGGGTGTGGTTTTTTTTAAGAAGCTGAATATTTATTTCACACTATAGATGGCAACACTGATGTATTGTTCAGATACCACTGTAAAGATTGCTCAGAATTAGAGGCCAACCAGGAGAGATGCTTCCATGTAGGAGAGCAACAAATTACCATCAAGGTGAAGTACAAGCTATTGCCAGATATAGGGATCTCAAAAATACATGAGTACATGATGGATATGAGCATATAGTGGCAAGATGCTGGGAAAAGACAAATCCTTGATCTAAATGAAAACATGAGACTCAGGAATCTTTGGGTTTAAATGAGCAACAACTTTATCTGAGAATGCACAATAGGTTGTCTCTACCCTAGAGAACTGAGGTAGAGGAACGTTGTCCTTCAGTATGTTCCTATCCCTTCTAGACTCACTGCTTTGAAGTGTCAAATTCACAATTTCTTCCTATGACTTGGAAACTATGTTTTTTTTAATTAATGCAACCAAAGTCACTTTAGCCTTCAAAACAAACAAACAAATGTTGAAGAGTAGCAGGCCCAGTTACTCACTCAAAATCTTTCTCCAGCTTGAATCATTGATAAGCACTCTTTGAGTGTGGTTTACCAGCCCCTCCTAAACCTATCTGATATTACTAGCCCACATTTAACCAATTTGCTAAGTAGACTATTATGGAGGACATCATCAAATGTGTTGCTGAAATTAAGATAAAATAGGTCCACAGCATCCTCACAATCCACTAAGCTGGTAAACTAATTTTAAAAAGAGATAAAGAAAAACATAAAAAGCCTTGCAAAATTTCAATGCTCATTGGAGAAGTGGCCAGCTGCTTCCTGCCTAATACAAGAACCTAGGAGCCAATGGCCAAGGGTAATTTTTTTTTTCGCTGCCTATTAAAAGATGATTAGAAGTCAACCATCACAATCTCAATACACTGAAAAAAATCCTGCTGCTACTTAAAACATCAGAATTACTTTGAGTTAATGTTCAGAACAAAAGAGATGCTAACAGGAATGTAACATTTTATCTCCTTTCAAGCTGACAACAAACCAACCAACCCCAAAGTCTTTTTGTTTCAGGGGGAAAAAATCATTCACCCCATTTGTCACACCAGGAGATTTGTCGAAATACCAGATGTAGACTTTTAGACAGACTGATATTCTTTGCACTATAATTACATACGGAATTTAGGGACTACTGTGTACTAAACACTTCAGTAAGAAGTGATGAAGAAAGCACAACAAATTTCAAGTCCCTGCAGCCTTGGAGTGCTCAGAAGCATAAAATATATTACTGAAGAGGCTCTAAAATTGTTTTTATGTTATTTCTTCGACTTAGCTAAGATTAACTAATACACTCTAAAACTGCCTGCTCTCACTGAAAACTTCTAACAGCCAGAGTTCAATTAGGAACTGGACTATGATCCAGAAATCACTTATGTGGAAATAAGTCCAATTGATTTCAATGACACTTGCGTACCAGATAAAGTGTTTAGAAGTGCAGCCCAAATCTGCTTAAATCCAAGCAATCTGGCTTTCACAGAGTTACAAATCGACCTGGTACTGCACTAACACTAGATGGGGCCTACAAAATCAATTTATACTTCCAAAAGAGTATTTTTAGGATTGTAGTTTCAGAGATCTAAACTGATCTAAACATTTAACTAGATTATTCAAGCTAAACAAGAATACTCAGAATATTTCATATTGTTATGAAATATCTGCTTGACACAAACTGAATTGAGCTGTTTTCAGGGATCAAGTCTGCAGCCCAGTATTATTTTGCAATTATGTATTTCCTTTAAACTCTCCTGTTAAAGTCATGTTGGATTGGACCAAGGTATACAGTACATGAAGAGAACTCTGCTTGTTCAGCAGGTATTTCCTGTCTCCTCCCTCCCTTCCTCCCCTGTTGAGATGAGGGAATCTGACCATTTTGATCTCATTTTTTCATCCCTTCCTCCTATCTGAAGGTCCACATTTCCACATCAGTCTGTGATATATATATATTATAAGTCTTCATGAAAACTCATGACAATTCATCAACATTTTAGTACAAATTTCTGTGCAAAGCCATTTTGCCAACTATAATGCATGTTCATATGTTATTTTCAGTAGTATAAGCATTTCTGTACACACTGTTCCTTGGTATATGTACTTTTGATGTGAATATTGGAAAAGTTAGAGAAGTGTCATTTTCAAAGGGTGGCCGTGATTAATTTTGCACATTTTGCACAGAAAGCATGAATTAGGTAGGTTCACCTTTAAATGCATATGGAATCAAATTTATCTCCTGTTCATACCTCCTGAACAATCTCTCCTAAGAATCAAATGACACCTTGAAACCCTGAAACAATATGGTATGGGGCATGAGGGAGGGTTGTGACATGATGGGAAATCAAGGAAATTCAACTTGAGGGCCTTATACAAACAGAAGTATTTTTCTGCTCACACAAGACCTTTCCATATCCAGCCAATGGCACTTAGCAAAAACAGCTAAAACTAAGCTAAATTGGATTTAGTAGCTTTAACTGACCAGTGCAAACATAAAATGGAAGCATCTCTTCCCCATGACAAGTAATTCTGGTTGATACTGAGTTTATAAATTAGAGATCCAAATGAGGCTTTCTATCTATCCATAGATATAGCACATCACTTTGCTTTATTCTATTGCACCTTCATTTTGCATGCCACAAACAACCAGGAGAAGTTAATGATCAGAGAAGCTAATTATTGGTAGTTTAGGAAATAAATACAAGGTTTAACAGTGTTGCATTTTAAGTAGCCATATCCATCAAAGGGCCTAATCAGGTTATTGGACATTACATTAGCTTATTAGAAAATTGACAGCACATCTTTAAAATGGCCCCAACTGCAAAGCTTCTGTGCATTGTTGCCGTTTTTGGTTCTAGTTCAAATTCCGCTCTGTGCCAACCTTATATTCTTCAACTGCTTGCAAACTATGAATCAAACTTTGTCTGTTTGAACAGATATATCCCAAAAGCACAGGAGACCAAGTTGAAATTGGGAATATTGGGGTGTTTGTGCTCTACTATTCTGGCTTAACAACATCAGCTGAACTGCTGAGAAGGTGAGGAAAAAGAAAATGTAGCCATAATCCAGGGGTGCCCAAACGTTTTTCAAAGAGGGCCAGATTTGATGAAGTGAACATGCGTTAGGGCCAACCAAAGTTGTTGGCCTTTTATTGCAGTTGTTGAGCTTTTTTCAGGACTTTACTCGAGGAGATAGACTGCCACAGGGGTTGGGCCCCCAAAATGGACTTTGGACATACCTGCTGTAATCTTTCCTTAAGTATTGTTACTCTGTTCAGAGAGTTTGAGAGAAAATCTGTAAAGCAAGAGCCAATTAGGGGTGGTATGATAACCATCTTCAAATATCTGAAAGGCTTTCACATGGAAGGCAGAGCAAGCTTGTTTTCTGCTTTTTCGGAGGGTAGGACCTGAACTGATATATTCAAATTACAAGAAAGTAGATTCTGACTAACATTAGGAAAAACTTTTTGATGGTAAGAACTGTTTGACAGTGGAATGAAATTGGTGGACTCTCCTTCATTGGAGCTTTTAAAACAGAAGTGAGATGGCAATATTAAAGGATTCTTCAGGTGAGATTCCCACATTGCAAGGTCAATGATTCTTAGGGTTACTTTGTACAATTGTGTGATTCTAGGGTTTAGAAAGGCACAAGTCTCAACGCATAGCAAGGGACAATGAGACTCTGGGCAGGAAGCTGAAGGGCCTTGGAGCACAGTTTTTTCCATCACTCCTTCCTGTTGAAGATCATGGCCCAGGAAGAGAGATGAAAATACTGGAAGTAAATGACTGGCTGAGCAAGTGGTAAGGTTTGGCTTCTTGGAACATGGTCTCTGCTACCTTGAGGGAGGTCTTCTGGCAAGAGATGCGTTGTACCTCCAGCAGTTGACAAGAATGTGTTTGCTAAGAGTCTCATGAACCTGATCAGAAGAATTTTAAACTAAAAAACAAGAGAGACAATATTACAGGTGGTAGGGGAACACTTGGTACTGGGTATGATAGCTTCATTGATGCACATGCCAGATGAATCTCATTTCTTTTTTGAATGAATTACAATCTTGGTGGATCAGGAGAATGCTGTGGACATAGTGTATCCTGACATAATGTATTTTGATTAGTCAGAAATTCCAATTAAACACCAGGAAGAATTTTCGGATGGTTAGAACTGTTTGACAGTGTAATAGACTCCCTTGACAGTGGTGGGCTCTCCTTCTTCTTCTTTTTTTTTTTTAAAAAAAATAATGTTTATTGAAGTTTCAAAAAAATTACAATAATAAAGGGGGAAAAGAAAACAGAAAATACAAAATACAGAAAAATAAAAACAATTAAAAACAAGTCAATCTTTCCATATCTTCTCTTTCATTTACTTGTTTCCTTGACCTCCTCACACCTCCCTTTTTTGTATTCTAGTTCAATTAGTTATTTCAGCAAATCCTTTCCATCTTTGTTTTTATCTTAATGTATTATAACTTTACATTCTCACCTATTAATAATCCATTTTTGCTTAATCTTTATAAGATTACTGCTAAAACCACATAACTTCATTTCACCATCCTTCTAGCATTCCTTAATTTTACAATATTTCTGTAAATAGTCTTTAAATTTCTTCCAATCTTCTTCTACCGACTCTTTTCCCTGGTCTCGGGTTCTGCCAGTCATTTCCGCCAGCTCCATGTACTCCATCACCTTCATCTGCCATTCTTCCCGGGTGGGTAGATCTTGTGTCTTCCAATACTTTGCGATAGGTATTCTTGCTGTTGTTGTAGCATACATAAAAAAAGTTCTATCCTTCTTTAACACCAATTGGCCGACCATGCCCAGGAGAAAGGCCTCTGGTTTCTTCAGAAAGGTATATTTAAATACCTTTTTCATTTCATCATAGATCATCTCCCAGAAAGCCTTAATCCTTGGGCACGTCCACCAAAGATGAAAGAATGTACCTTCAGTCTCTTTACATTTCCAGCATTTATTATCAGGCAAATGATATATTTTTGCAAGCTTGACTGGGGTCATGTACCACCTGTATATCATTTTCATAATATTCTCTCTTAAGGCATTACATGCCGTAAACTTCATACCTGTGGTCCATAACTGTTCCCAGTCAGCCAACATAATGTTATGTCCAACATCTTGTGCCCATTTAATCATAGCAGATTTCACTGTTTCATCCTGAGTGTTCGATTTCAGCAACAAGTTATACATCCTTGACAGAATCTTAGTTTTGGGATCTAACAGTTCTGTTTCCAGTTTTGATTTTTCCACCTGGAAGCCAATTTTCTTGTCCAAATTGTATGCCTCCATTATTTGGTAATAATGAAGCCAATCTCGCACTTTGTTTTTTAATTTTTCAAAGCTCTGCAATTTTAATTTGTCTCCCTCTTGTTCCAAAATTTCCCAATATTTCAGCCATTTGGCCTCCATATTGAGCTTTTTCTGAGCCTTCGCTTCCGATGGGCTCTCCTTCCTTGGAGGTTTCAAAGCAGAGCTGAATGGCCATGTGTCTGTTGGTTTCTGCTTTCTTCTCTGTGCAGCGAAGTGCTTGTCACGAGACAGGTTGTTTACATTCCACAGAGTCTGTACTGTTGGAGGTTTTCCCACGGGAACGGGAGACTGGATATGACGTACACTGGTTTCCTGTTTTTCACTGTTCTTTGCAGTTTCAGTTTGTGTGATTCTCTCCGTGCTTTAGAGGAGAGATGACGCTTTCTCTGCTCCGGCAGAGGGAAAATGTTTTTCTGTAACTTACCAGCTTTGAACTGTAAATAAAGTAGTATAGAGCATGTTGGCTCATAATTCTCATCATTCCGCTGTGCACTGGACACTGCTTATCCCCAACAGTGTCATGGGTACATTAGTTGAGATTCTTGCATTGCAGGGAAATGAATTAGATGGCCTGTGAGGTCCTTTTCAGCTCTACAATTCTAAGCAGAGTATGAATGACATTGAAGAAATCTGCTTTTAATTCATACTAATATACTAATATTCCTTAGAAACAAGGAATCTGTTATCTAATTTTTATTAAAAAATAATAATCAGGCAATCATTGGAATTGAACTCTCTGAATTTAATTCAGTTAAATGACCACAAACCCGAGGTTAAAGTTTGCCTTGAAATTTCCCCAGCAAATTTGCTGAACAAACCACAACAGCTGAATGAATGCATTAAATAGCTGTTTCCATTGTGGCTGCCATCATGTGATTAAATAAAAGTAATGGCTGCAGAGACCAATGAGGTTTTCTTTCTTTTTTCCCTTTTAGTTGGTGTAAACAAAGCAGAAGCTGCAAATGGGGTTAGAGATGTTAATATTATTTGAAAGTTAAGGTAGCATTATCAAATTCTGATCTGGCTACAATGTGCTGAGCAGATCAGAATATTCACATTGGAATGAATTCGTGAAGCCACCTTATGTATCTGAGCCCTTTAAGTGGGGGAAAGACATTGGTCCTGAGACAAAAGCAAATACAAAATGTTTGGTGTGTGTGTGTGTGTGAGAGAGAGAGAGAGAGAGAGAGAAAGAGAGAGAGAGAGAGAGAGAGAGAGAGAATGTTATTCTTGTAGAGCTGGGCAACTGAACTGCAACAAAGGTGTTAAAAGCAATTAAAGGACCCACATTAGACAGAGATCATCATTAAATGCAAACACGCATTTTTTGGGGGGGGATACACTGCAGAAAAGGCAAAAGGCAATGGATCGCCCTCCTATGCACTCTAAGCTGTGGAATGCTTCTTTGTTCTGATTGTAGCATTTGAAAATTCAAAACTCGGACAAATGGATTCTGACCATGAAGTGTTTCACTCCCCACCCTCCCTTCATTGCTCATGCTCTGAGAAAATCTTACTCTCAGTAAAGGCGATGTTCCTTCTTCTGCACTCTTCTCTCTCACACTTTTTTTTTTAATGCTGTCACGGTTGATCAGAGATAATAAAAAAGTATTTACTGCATTATATGCTCTCCATTAAGATAGAACTTTTCTATTTGAAAAGTATTGAGCATCAGTGAGTTCAACTGCAATTCAAGAGCATACTTTCAAAAAACCATCTTTGCTACCTAGTTGGAAAAGTGTATTCCTTGTTGCCTGCTTTTTATGTAACACTTGCACACAAGCTCTGCATTTTACTCTGAAGATTGATTTTCTTTTTTACCAAAACCATTTATATCCCTCAGATAACATTGAAGAACTTCTACTGCTATATACATTTTTTTTTTACCAAAGCAAAGCTAATAAATGTGAAATCCTCTCCCTACACTCAAGATATCAAGGTAAGGCGGATACGTTTGAAAAATTGCTCTAATACATCAGAAAATATAAAAATCAATAAGCTATAAAAGCTAAAAAGCTCCTTCAATTTTGTCCCCTTATTGTTGAGTGTAGGTAGCTAGGGCCCAGCGAAATGGCCCAAGGTTGAAAAAAATGCTATTATACTTCTGGATGTGCATGGTGAAGAATATATGAAGTCCACAGGTGGGCCTATGAATGTGCACTTGAAAAACAAAAAAGGAACCAGATTTTGCTCACTTCATTGAGGGCATGGAAAGATTCTTGGAAAATGCTGAAGTCGTAATGGTGCTGCCTCTTATCTCAGAGTAAAAACGAAATGAAAGCACCTCTTTGTTTTTCCCCCCTCTTCAGCCCCTATGTTCCCCTGTGAACCAGGTTTTGCTCATTTCATTGAGGGCAGGAATGGATCCTTGAAAAATTCTGAAGCTGTAATAGTGTTGCATTTAGCTCAGAGTAAAAATGGAATGAGAGCAGCACTTCCTTTATCCCCACCCCCTTAGCATCTATGTTCCCTTGTGAAAGTGAAGCACACCTTCACAGTTCCATTTCTTCATCCTTGTCCTTAGGATATTGAAGTCCGTGTATTGTCGGGTTGGAAGAAGCGTGAACAAACTCTATAGCCCATCACTGCCTGCACACGTATAGGGTTGGAAGAAGGAAAAAGTAGGGAATCTTCTGCTCAGATAAAGTCTAATCTCTGCAATAGCTGGCAATTCTTTGGGAAGACAAAAGTGGGTTCTTCAAAAATAAAAAGAAGATGGAGTGAATATTGGTCAATGGTAGCCTCTTCAATTCAGAGGCAACAATCATTTATCACTTTTACTAGGGGAGAAATGCACTGATAAAATTAGAGTGCAATCTTACAAACGCTTCATTTCAGACAGGTGGCCATTTAGCAGCAGAATGGTTTGGTGGCATGTAGCTATTCTATTCTCAGAAAGGCTCAAAGCAAATGACAGCACCCACAAAAAAACTTTAATCTGAACAGGAACCCCTGAAAGAAGAAGTTGTTGATTAATACCATCCCCCACCAAAGATAGTGTGGCTTAGTGGACACAGTGTGTGGTGATAAAATGGCTACCTTTAGTCAAGTAGGCTGCAAATGGCTAATATCAATTGATGTCAGATTCACAGAACCTGTATTGCAGGAGAATGGGATAGTGAACCTTGGGGTCACTTCTAACTCTACAGTTCTATGAAATTACCCCGCCCTAACCATGATCCTGACAAATATCACCCCACCCTGCAATTATCAATAGAAATACAATGCCCATTGATGCCAATGGGGGTGTTCCTCACCCCATACTAATTTCAGCACAGGAGTGGGATGAGTGAATCTGTCAATTTTGGTTTCACAATTTCTTCCAGTTTTAACTTCAGCTCTCCACATTCCCACATCAACCGGATTTTTTTAAAAAAAATCTCATGGAAATTTATGAAAATTCAACTGCATTTTAGTGCGAATATCTCCGAATATAGACATTTTTGTATGCAATTTTGTCTAACACACAAATTTTAGTAAAACACATTTCTCTGATATTTACATTTCCTGCAATATAAGACACTTTACCTCATTATATCATCTGTGTACACATTACTTGGCTAGAGAATTGCAAAATTTTGAGAAGTGTATATTTTGAAGGATTGCTGTGGCCCCATCTGCAGGAATGTACTTAAAGCATTATGGTACCACTTTGACAGTCGTAGCTTCCCCCAAAATATCATGGGAACTGTTGTTTGTTCAGAGTTTTTAGGACAGCCCTATTCTCCTTCTAGAGCAACAATTCCCAGAGTTCACTGGAAAGGGAGATTTATGGTTATGAAACTCTCAGAATTATAGCTCTGTGAGGGGAATAGATGCCTCCTAGCAGCTCTTGGCACTCTTAACAAATTAGTTCCCAGGATTATTTGTGGAAACCCATGATTGTTTAAAGTGATATTGTAATGCTGCAAATGCTTTGTTTCAGTTTGAGTATTGTTTTGAGATCTGCGAATTAAGTATATTTGCCTTTAAATGCAAACCACTTAACACTTTTCCCCATCCCTAACAGCAGCCAACTGGAAGAAAATAGTAGCTCCACCCAATTCTGAATGATATGGTAGAGTATGGAATGTTACAGTTTTATTAAAACTGACCTATTATAGCACATCAGTCAACGAGCATCTGACAAATAAGTTTATTGAGGGATGGACTTTATTTGCAGTGACCATATCAGGACAATATTGAACCATACATTTCCTTTTGCCTATTGCAGAGCAGCGTGTGTGTGTGTGTGTGTGTGTGTGTGTGATTTCTTCATTTTATACAAACCCGATTTGAAGTTTGTGCAATAATAAAGAGGCAGATATAAGTGCAAAAGCTGTTTATCAAACTGTGGAACTTTTTAAATGCCATTTATTGTTCTCTGCAAGTATCAGATGAAATGATCTTAAACGCAGCAGTAGCCATAGTCATATGGTGTGCCTGCTTCGTTCTAAGTTAAATTGCTCTTAGCTATACTCATAGAGCAAAGTATTCTCTTTAGTTGTGAGCTTCAGTGTCAATTTGAGGTCAGGCTTAGATGAGGGGGCAAGTAATGTGTGCAAACGTGATTAGGCCTTTCTGATGAAAAAAATGACTAAGCAATGCAATACTGAGCCAATCCTTTTCTTGAATCTTCATGCAGTTTACAGTGAATAGGGGAATACATCGTGACAAGATTTATAAAAGTAGATCATAGCTTGCAGCCAAGCAATGGTTCATTCCTGGAACTGGATTTAAAAGAATATGATTTCTGTCAGCAAATGACTATAGAAAATGAAAATAAAGCTATATAATATATTCATTTCCTACAGGGCATCCCAATAAAGAGTTGCAGTCTTAAATTACTGTCATCATTGTGGTGTTTTAAAAAGGATGAAGGCTTAATTTTGTTTTTTATCAGTGGGAAAATCTAAAATAAACACAGTAACTTTCCTGCCTTTTAAAAACTGTTCTTTACCATGGGCAGAAATCCAGCTCTATTCATTTTAAAAGGCTGTAAAGGTGAGACATAAAAGGGAAAGTATATTTGATTGTGCCTTTTACTGTTCTTGTGATTTATAAAGGTGGCCATGTAATATTTTTCCCCGTTCAGGTTTTTTCCTCCCTTCTGTAGGCTTGTTATGTTAAAAGCTTTGAATAATGGCGTCCTGTATGAGCAATGAAATACCTGGACAAAGAGAAGGGGTGGCATATCGTTGCAAAATCCTGGGAGATTTCTCTTTGCTTCCAAGAGGAGGCACAATTTCAGGCAAGTTGAGACAAATGCTTGCAGTCTCATAGATGGGTAGCTGTGGTAATACTAGAGGTGCATGAATGTCAATATCGGTTTCATATTGTTCTGATCTTAAATTCAGTTTGCCGCATCACACATCAGTTTGCAATCTTTTGAAGGAAAGTCTCACAAATCTTTGTCAGCATTAGTTCAATCTTCTGATATGCATATTTTTAATGCAGGTTTGCCTAATGTAGACAACTTTGCAAACTATTTTCTCTAATGCACTGCATTTTAGGTTATTCATTTATTTTTGTATGCCTTTTTGCACATTTCCCCCTAATATATACATTCTTCTATGCATATTTTCAGTTGGAGAATTGTAAAATCTGTAAATGCAGATTTTTTAAAAGCATGGCTGCATAGTGCAGCAGGAAATGCAAATTAGATAAGCAATAAAATGTGAAAGGAACCAGATATCTGGCCAGCATGGAGAGCCAGTGTGGTGTAGTGGTTAAGAGTGGTGGACTCATAATCTGGTGAACTGGGTTCGCTTCCCTGCTCCTCCACATGCAGCTGCTGGGTGACCTTGGGCTAGTCACACTTCTCTGAAGTCTCTCAGCCTCACTCACCTCACAGAGTGTTTGTTGTGGGCAAGGAAGGGAAAGGAGATTGTTAGCCTCTTTGAGACTCCCTAAGGGGAGTGAAAGGTGGGATATCAAGTCCAAACTCCTCCTCTTCCTTCTCCTCTCCATCCATAGATGATATGGATTGAATAAAAAATACATGGGTGAGAGTGGTTCACAGATGCAAAACTGCTGCCCTGCCTAACAATTTTTTAAAAGCCTAGGTGCCATTGCCACTTCCTAAACAAATTCTACTAAAGTGAAGGCTAGTGGTCACTAACCAGATGCTAAGGTATGGCTGGGGAACCTGTGGACCCTGAGATGCCATTGGACTCCAACACCTACTGTCTCTGGCCATGCTTCCTGGGACTGCCAAGAGATGTAGTCCAAAGAGACCTTTAGGGCTACAGCTTCACTGTTCCTGTTGCAATGGAAGCCTTCAAGGTTCATGTTCCTGAGAGACATTATACACCAACAGAGCAAAATATCTCCCTATCAAGCTGTAGCCTGGAAGGGAGAAACATGCATCAAGCTGAAAATGGACCCAAGTGTCACTAGATAAACACATTGAGGGCTGACTTTTTCACACTACTTCTGTATAGCCATGATGCCATGCGCTCTTCACTGGTCTCTGCCGTTGCCAACGATGACCAAAGAGGACTCACTATGGGAAAGAAGGAGAGAGCTCGCAAATATCTTCTTGAAGACTTAGAGTGACTGCCACACCCTGTCATTTGGAATATGACTCCAATACTTTGCTGCCGGGGTGTAAAAATCCACCCAGCATCCCCCAAATTTAGTTTAGTCCTCAAATTAACTTTTATTATGCTTATGTCAGACACCACGCTTACGCCTTGTTGTTGTTGTTTAGTCATTTAGTCGTGTCCAACTCTTTGTGACCCCATGGACCAGAGCATGCCAGGCACTCCTGTCTTCCATGCCTCCCACAGTTTGGTCAAACTCATGTTCGTAGCTTTGAGAACACTGTCCAACCATCTTGTCCTCTGTCGTCCCCTTCTCCTTATGCCCTCTATCTTTCCCAACATCAGGGTCTTTTACAGGGAGTCTTCTTTTCTCATGAGGTGGCCAAAGTATTGGAGCCTCAGCTTCAGGATCTGTCCTTCCAGTGAGCACTCAGAGCTGATTTCCTTCAGAATGGAGAGGTTTGATCTTCTTGCAGTCCATGGCACTCTCAAGAGTCTCCTCCAGCACCACAATTCAAAAGCATCAATTCTTTGGTGATCAGCCTTCTTTATCGTCCAGCTCTCACTTCCATACATCTTGTTTACAAAAGAAGGGAGGAAAAAGAAACAAACTTTTTTATTTGCTGATTTATTTATAATACACTTATACTTAAGTACACAACACCACCACACTTAAACTTATAAGTAGTGTTCAGGCACCTACCTAGGAGAAACATCAGTTGTGGCAAAGGTGCCACTGACTCCGCTGCTGCACAGCAGCTCAATACAATACATAACATAATATTTTGATGTAAGAGTTAATTTCGTGTGCACAGCTCCGTTGTGAATGACAAGCGCCGTGGTTGAGTCTGACAAGTGCCACTGTTGTGAATGACAAGCACTGCTGCTGGCATGGCACGTCTTTGGTAAATGAGTGCACAAAGTCGAAAGTCCTTTAGTGAAACAATAGGTATACATTTTGGTAATAACTAGGTATATATGTATTTTGTTTTTCTAGCTTAATCAAAATTATTTATTATTTCATAACAGGTAGATAGTTAAGAGCTTAGGCAACTTCAGAGGCGGGTGCCTGGAGCACCTCCATAATTTGGCGCCCAGGTACCCCGCACCTCATGTACTCCCGGGTAAAGCATCACATTAACGCACCATGTCATGGGCAGCAATTTTTCAAAGAACATGCTTTTCCTACTGCAGAAACATTGGTTGGACTAAATGGGCCTCTCTATGGTTGAAGTAGTACCAGGTATCATATTTCCTGTCTAAGAATCATAGGGCTTGCCTATAATTCTTAGGTGGGGACAATGCCACTCGTGTGTTAATGTGATGCTTTTTGGATAGCCCAATGGTTGATATAAGGCTTCAGGAAGCCCTGCCCCTGCCAGCTTTCTCCCTTCTTTTGGGTGAGGGTCGTTGTGGTTTTCCCCATCCTTACAGAACAGAGGGCTTAATCAGTGCAAACCCAGCTGAAGATGGGCCTGACTGGGGAGGGGAATTGTGCCTCCTTTAATTGGACTTATACATTGATATTAAAGTAAGAGTTGGACATTAGCATCCTTGGACACATCCTTATTAGCAGTGGAGGCTGGTCCATGGGGTGCTGCCTCCCAACCTTAGTCTTCCCTCAGCCAGCCTTGCCTGCCTCTCTTCATACAATCAGTCAGCGATTTGCCTAGCATTGGTTCTGGTTCCATCTCCTGCTGGTCTCCTGGCCTTCCACACTTCCAATCTCAATGGGCAACAGCTGCTACTACTTGTAAAACTCTCACTAGTGTATTTAATGAGCTTCCCTTCTATTCTTACATTTAAAGGAGGAGGATAAAATTAAAGATACACACAGGGTTTTTTGGTGTGTTTTTTTTGCTTTTTCTAAGGAGAAACACTAACCTCTGAGTCACACTAGCAGTTAAAGTCAAATAGAATGAGTCCATTTTACAGTCGGGGGGAAATCTAAACCATGGATATATTATAAAAATAAAATCTAAAAAATTGATCTGTAAGAAACCTTTCACCTGCTTGTGCACTTAAATGCTATTCTCACCGTAACATGCATTTTATTCATATTTATTAATGTGATTTGTTGTGTTCATGGCAACAAATAAATTTACCATTTAACATCTGCATTTTTATCCTAGGATAACTTTTATCCTAACTTTTGGAAAGGAGATCCACTAAATTTTTGCAAGGTTTGACATTGACATTTGTCTTGCTTGCATTTATTTTATCTTCAAACCATCCATTTTCTCCAGGACTATGATTGATTGAAGTAGGAAGAATTAGCAAAGTACTCTGATTCCTCACATGTTGCCATCTGCAACAAGTGGCTCACAGAACAATTTATCTAATGTGGTTTTATTCTAGGCACTTTCTGGAGTAAGCACAACTCTTCAACATATTTTGATCACTTGCCTAACAAAGAGAAGGGGGGAAGGCTATTACTACCTGCATTTTTCAACTTTCTTTTCTGCTAAATCAAATAATGGATAAAATTACATTTAAAGTATCACACACCTCATTCATCCATTTCTCATAAGAGAAAGTTCCCAGGGTACATCTGCCTCAGTCGTGCTGAAAGCTCTCAAGAGACTCTCCCCATATTCTTTTTACTACCCAAAGGTTGCCATGGATAATCATCAGTTTATGGAGCAGAACACTTGTTTCTTGAACAACAAGGACAAAGGAAGAATAGAGAGCCTTGTGCTATAGGGGCTGATGGAGAATAACATAGGGAGACAGCTTATAACAAATGGAAATGGCAAGATATAAGGCAATAGCTTTAGAGGGAACAGATCTCATTAACAAGCATTGAAGACTGTCTAACTGCTTATGGTGGTACACATGGATCAATTGTTTCCTTATATTAATTAGAGGCCATATCCCTGTAGCTTTGATTCGTGGCATCTTGGCAATAGATACAGTCCCTTCCAGCAATTTCACCAATGAAATAAATATCAGACTACAATCCTATGCATACTTTCTTCGGAATAAGTGACTTCGAATTCCATAGACCCTACTTCCAAGAATATTTGCATAGGATGCCCCTTCTTAATTGTTTAAAGTCATTTATGAATAAAGTGATAGATCTGAAGCGGGGGAGTGTTCTTTCTTTGCTTTTATAAACTATGTGCATTTGATACAGCAGGCATCATCTTCTACTTGCCTCCTGTGTATAAGAGAGTTGTGCCTTTTCTAAGAAAGTGCTGGCTCCTCGTGGGTTTGTAAATACTAATTAACATATGTACAATGCTCTCAAGCATTTAAAATGCTTCACATGCATGTGATCCTTACTGTGAAGCTGTGATACTAAGCTAGGGAGCTTATAAGGCAAGTCAGTGCTATTATATTGAAATATTATACATGGGGAAACTGAGGCACTAGAGACCCTATTAGTGGTGTCACTAGTGGGTTGACCGGATCTCCTCCGTGTCAGTTCCCCATTTGTGGAATGTCTGCCCTGGTGAGATGCATCTGTCCTATTAACTTTCAGGAGAAATTTTAAAACATTCCCATCTACCCAGGCATTTGATGGTTGAACCTTGACATTATTAACTAGGAGGCTATGCAATTCTTTTTATGTGTTTTTATATATGTTGTGTTATTTTCATTGTACTGTTTTAAGTACAGTGTTAATTCTGGTGAAGTGCCCGATGTGTTTGCCTCATTGGACTCCTTTGGGAGGAAAGGCAGAATTTAAATGTAATAAAATAGAACAATAAGGCACAATAGTGAGTCACTTTGTGAGCTCATGATAGAGCCGTGAGTTAAACCAAGTACTACCAAATTGTAGTTCTGTTTCTTAGTTACTGCACTAAGCAGCCATCGGTTGGTGGTAGAGCACATGAAGAAAGCCACAGTTTTGATCCCAGAATTCCCAGGTGTTGCTGTGGGGGTGGTGACATCACATTTCAACCTTAGATAACTGCTGCCAGGCAGTGCAGCCAGAACTATGCTAGATGGACCAACAGTTAGAAGTAACTACTTTGTGTGCCTCCTCCTCAAAAGGTCTGGAGGGTAGCAACACGAGAACAGCCCTTCTCTACAGTGGCTCCCTGCCTGTGGAATGCTCTCCCCAGAGAAGTTTGCCTGGCGCCTTCATTATACAGGCCTTTGGTTGATTTTATTTACACCCAATGCCCTTTTAAAATGTATTTTTTGGGGATGGGCTATTGGGCTGTTGTTTTTATTTTTATTATGTAGTTTGTGGCTTTACATATTGATTTTATTCTGTGAACCGCCCTGAGACCCCAGGGTATAGGGCGGTATATAAATTCAACAAATAATAAAAATAACAACTTGCTGGTCAGGTAGAGTTGCTGGACTAGCTTCCTGGCAGGTGGAGCACTGTTGCATACCTAGAAGAGTGGGGGAAGTTGGATGTATGCAGACTGCAAGCACACTGGTGGAGCACTCCTGCTGATGTGTTTGCACCACTCCAACATATTGCAAATATTAAAAATTATCCAGACCCATAAGTATTATTCAAAGCTTTACTAACCCGAATTTCTTCAAAAACAAGTACAAAACAATCAAGGATACATTCAGAAATTTGTATAAAGCATATGCATAGGCTCTTCTTCTTAAATATAAAACGTAATTACGATCAGAGCTGAAACCAATGCTCTGTCTCTCCCATAGCTTGCAATTAATCTGCTGCAAGCCTAAAGTTATGCAGCTCCTTGAGAGGCATTTTATCACACCCTTTCTCTCATGTGCCTGGGAAGAAAAGCAAAGGCAACTCCCTTCAAGTTGGTGAATTTGAAACTGAATACCTTAATCACATGGTCTAAGGTTAAACATTCATGGAAAAGCTAACAGAGAACATCAATGGCCAATTAGCAACTCAGCTAGAAGCTTAGAGAGAGCTATTCCTAGATTAGGATTTTCCAATGGAATTTTCCAGTGTGAAACCCTTAGTTACATAAAGACATTCTCCATTTCAGTGTGCTATTAAACAACTATACCTAACACAATTCTGCCACTGACTCCTCCCTCTCCTTCCAGCAAGCAACAGTAACCACCTGCCATTAAGATAGATTACCAGTTCCATCCCACTGGCAAGCCATTTCTGCCAATAGTCTTAGTATGTCTAATTCCTGTGTTCTAACTGCTGTTTAAAGAGAACTCTCAACTAGCTCTCTCTAAATAGTTACATCATCATCGTCATCATCATCATCATTATTAGATGTGCTACCTGATTAATTGGGACCACATTTATCAGATCCTTTAATCAATACTGTATATCGGTCAGTAAGCCAATTGTGGCAACTTCAGCAGAAATCCACTCAAGGTTCCAAATAATGGAGATGCTCCCTGTTTTATCAAAATGGCAAATAAACATGGTGCCATCTCAAAATATACTAGGTACAGTGATGCATCATCAATGGTTTTGCAGACTCACATTCCCATGCACATTTGAAAGCTTCAAAGAGTGTCCCTGCAGAATGTTGAAATAAATAGATAATGAGAGCAAAGGAAATGCTACAGAAAACAAGCTTCAGCCTTTTGGGTAAAGTCCAATGCAAATAATTGCATCCTGTTTGCCCATATTCCCCTTGATATTTCAGCTGGGTAATGTATTTAGGCTGAGTAAATAAGCATATTTTTTATACACTTATCAATGGAAAATGGAAACATTTATTGCAAGGGTAGTTCCTTTGTTACCAAAATATGTATAAAGCCAAGTTTAGTGCTGAATAAACTTTTTGGAGCATATTTGACACACATTGCATTTATGTAGCAGTTTATTCTGTTTTCCTGATGGTTTCCCACCTGTTAATTTCCACATTATAATTGAGATTTCAAATGACATAAAAGCTACTTCTGCAACTATAGTTGACTATAATCCATTTGCAAATAACAAGGAAATGAGTGCTAAACTTGTGCTGCATTGCACTATGTTTCCAGAAGTGGATTTTATGTGTGAAAGCTCAAATACAAAGTGGATTGGATTGGATTGATCTTTATTACGGCCATTGGCCCATCACACAACAGTTTCCCATACCCCCATAATGTACTTGAACCTCCAAATTTAAAACCTCCAAAACTTACAAAAAACTGACAAGAACCAAAGCAACACAAAAACAAAAGACCAACATCATACATTACAAAATTTGTAACATAAACATCGCCCTCTGCTCATAAATTAATAGAAGACATCAATGGTGATAATACCTAATTACATCCTAAAACATAGATCATGGTTTAAAGGGATTATCCGAGCCACACAAGAGTCCGTTTCTCTTCTTTAGGGATAGGACGCTGATCAAGAATCTGGCAACCATGAGTGATCTTGGGGGGTCATCATCATTTAATAGATATCTCAGTTTGGCTTCAGTTGTATCATCGGCAATTCCCTTAAGATATTGAGCAAGAAACTTGCTCCTGGCCGATAAGAGAAAAGCACAATCAAGAATTATGTGATGCAACGATTCCGGTGCCCCACAATTACAATCACATAAGAGCGATATCTGTCCATTGGAGAATCTATTTCTCAGCACGTTTGATGGGAAGGTGTTGAATCTTGCCTTTACAAAGGCATATCTATGAGCCGAAGAAGTTAAGGAATTCAAATAGTTTGGGAGCCTTAAGAGGGGTAATAAACCAAGGTTTAGAGGTGAGCAGGTACCGTTGCCCAAGACCATTTTCTGCTGCAAGTCCATCTCCTCTAGTTTACAGGTTACTGTTCTTTTAGCTGGAACTATGTCCTGCTCTAGTAATTTGGATGGGGAGATTCCCATTGCTGTAATTTTCAGCTGTAATTTTTTTACCCATGGGCTCTGGAAATCATCTCTCCACATACATTGTATCAAGTACAAGTTTGGGAGATTGTGCCATAGAGATAACCAATGACAAAGTATGTGCTTCCACAGAGCGTTTTCCAGGGATACAGTGTTAAGTTCCATGCGTAACGCTGTATTACTTACACAGTTGGGCAGTTTCAATATCCCTCTTAAAAACTGATTTTGAATAACCTCTAGGTGAGATAGATTGACAAAAGTCCCCCAAATTGAGATGGCATAAGCAATTGTCGGAATCACCTTGGCCTTGAAGACTTTCAACGCCGATGGGATATGAAGGGCCCCATCGGTGAAGAAGAATCGCAAGATCGCCAAGGAGATAGCTTTGGCTCTATTTGTAACATAGGCTACATGGGCCTTCCATCTAAGGTTATGTTGTAACCAAACTCCCAAATATTGGAATTTATAGACTTGTTCGATGGCTCTCCCATCAATTTTCCAATTATGGAGTTTCCGGCTCTTTGAGAAAACTAGTATCTTAGATTTCCCATAATTAATTGTAAGGGAATTTGCGTTACAATATGATCCAAAAATTTTCAAGGCCCTTCTGAGACCTACTCTAGAAAAGGAAAGGATGACTGCGTCATCCGCATATAGTAACAAAGGGCAGCGATAAAGTGCTAGGCGGGGTGCATGAATCCTTTCTTGAGCCTCTATTAGGGGAGTCCTCATGCTATTAGGGGATACAAAGCAGTCAGGGGAACATCAGGAAAATGCAGCCTAACTTAACATCAAACTTTATGTGTGCAATACTGTGCATAGTTTTCTCAGAAGGAAGTCTCATCAGTTCCGGGTGCATCAGACTGCAGTCTTAAATTCCTAGCTCACCAAAAGGCTCAGAATGACTAATCACAACTTTGTAACCAGCAAAAGAATTTGTTCTAAAGGTATATTCATTGTCATCATCCCAGTCCTGTAGATCACAAAGATTTTATGAGTTTCAAATTTAAACAAGTGCAGGTATGTGTGAAATTTCCTTACATTTATCAGCCGCCAGCAAGTCAAACGATTCTCAAAGCGGCTTGCCATATTGAAAGTCAGTACAATTCTAAAATCAAATCGAGACGGAGTTTGCTTAGGACTGCAGCTGATCTTCCATTTCTATAGTGTTTGTAGAACCAGTAATAGAGGTCTAGAACTGGTGCATCTCTTTGCAGCCACGTTAAGAATCAAACCAGATACTTTGGGCTATACTTCCATACTTTCTGCTATGGGCTCATATAGACTATGGAAGTTCATGGCAGCAGCATTAACCACCATGAGGGAATAGCTAGTTCACAATATAAGCAGCCTAAAATTGCATAAAGACAACCTATATGTTTTTGCAAGGGGGAAAAACAAACCACCCCAAAGCCTAGTACTCCAGTTTTTTTCTGATTCATACAGAAGAAATTGAAGTTGTAGGTGAAAGTGTAAAAACAGTATGACAGCAATGAATGTGCTGAAATTGTATTCAGGAGTTCAGGAGTCTTCAAAGAACAGCATATGCATTTGTTCTGCTATACTCATTCATCAGACATCAACCACCTGAAGCTTTTAAGGGACTGTATTCCAGATCTGAAGACCTGCTCACTGCAGTATGGCCCATTGACCACCATCTGTCCGACACACAATTATCCACACTTCAAACCTTTCAAAAGCAATAGGTCTTAAAAGCACACCAGACTTTCTCTGCACTGAATTATGGTTGTTAGGTGCAACAAGGTTGCAGAACTGGCATGAATAAATCTCAGCAGGGTTACTTCTTGCTTGTCTCCTTACCTGAGGGAAGCATATTAAGAAGGCAGTGGAAAACAAGAAGCCATTAGCACAATTAAAAAGCCTGGAGCTGCCACATTGGCCCACAGGCTTCTTCAAAATGTGTGACAAGCTATAGAACCATCTGTTGAGGGTCCTTTATTGAGGACCATTCCAAGACCTGGAAATGAAAGTGTTTTTCACCTGCATCAGTTCACCAAGACCTGCAACTGGCAGAATTTCAACCCCCTTATAAGGCCGTCATGAATCATTAGTGGCCCCTCATTTGCTCCCACAGCAACTGGATTGATGAGGTTGCACTGTACTCATTTATTTAACTGGAAATGAAATATGCTTTTTCTAATAATAACAAAGGCTTTGGAAAAGAAAAGGCAGAAGAGGAACTAAGCCCAGAAGCAAATCGATCTTTATAGCACTGATAACTCTGTAGGGTTTATGCACCATTTCAATGTGCATAAGCTTTAATCATCATGATATGAGCCTTTTCATGCTTAAGTGATGCAGTGTGTGACCTGACTGCACACTGAAGAGCCGGCACTTCGAAAGCTTTCTTACCACTCTATCTTTTTGCCTGGCAACAGTTTCGCAATCTTGTTCTGATCTTTAAAATGCTACCAATTCAATGCTTTAGTTGAGAGTCCTGCATTGTAGGGAGTACGACTAGATGACCCTCAGAGTCCCTTCCAACCCTACAATTTGATGATTCTGTGATTCTAGGGTCCAAACATGGAAACCCTGGTGATACAGATGCTCAATGGTTTTTCGTTTATTTATTGGTCTAGCATTATCTTGCATTTACATTGAAAACTCCTGGGCATATAACACAGCAAACAATTTATTTCCAGTAAAGTTTTCCATGAAAGCAAAGAATAATATTGGATGGCAAAGCCCACCGTATCTTCCTCAGATCCAGCGAAGAAACATTTGATGAGAAACATTAATTACATGCATAAAGAGAGCTGAGATGCTAACAGCTAATTAGTCTCAAAGGGAAATTAAATTTAATTTCCTAAGTGGCAGTTGCTATCTGGCAATATTTTCCTTAAGCAAAATGAATTCTGATTTATCATAGTTGATACTTTGGAATTTTAAAGGAACAATCACATATGGAAGCTGGGTTAATTGAAAGAGAGAGAGAGAGCGCTTACGGTTGAGGTCAGCTGTATGTCAGCAACTTTTCCTGATCAATATACATATTTTTTGTTAACAATTAGCATCTAAAGTAAATGAATGTGATGCACTTCAAAGCTCCTGAGAAGCTGCTTTCCTTCGGCCAATGGAACATCTTTCATTTTAGACAGCTGCAGAGTGAACAGTTTGCTAGAACCCAAGAACCCGCTGAACAATTAAAACTGCTAGAGTCGGGTGATTTTATTTGCCTGGTATACTTATTCTTACCACTGAGCCAGGCTCTGTCTGTTATGTTAATCATGAAGAGCAATCTGGATGGATGAGGCGGGGGAGACAGTGCCGAAAATAATATACTCCCAAGAAAATGAGAAAATGGAATTGTGCTACTCTCTGACAAAAGAAGAGTGAGGATATGGGGAGAGCTCTGGCTGATAAAGGAACTTCATGCACTAATAATGAAAGCATTGAGAGAAGCACTTTCAAAGCATTCAGAAATGGAAGAATGAATGTGTGGGTATACTAACCATGGACCTAGTCCCCAAAGAACCTATTATGAGCTTCATAATGCCTAACTGGAGGAGAACCTGGCCTGAACAATGACTTCCTTTTGACTGAGGTTCAAATTGTGAGACTAGCAAATTCCTTGGAAGCTGCAGGTTTCAAACGAACAAACTTGTCAGGCAGATTTATGACTCATTTCCCAAATGTGGCCATGTTCACTTCCCCCTCCCTTTCTTTCCCCTTGTACATTTTCATAATTAACACGAAGTGTGTAATGAGTGTTTGAAGAAAAGTAATCCCAGCATAGCTATAAGTCAATATAATTTTTTCCTGGTAAATCCAAGTGAAAATGTAATTAGACAAAAGGACAATGGCCCATTTTGATCATTGCCGTTGATGAAAAGAATGATAAAACATGTATAAAATGACACAGACTTTGGAAGTATCAGGAGGAATTATTATTTTTAAGAACATTCAAAGCTTTATCTCCTGAACAGTCTGATATTCTTGGTTTAAGTTTACTATATAGTCAATAAAGGCAAATCCCAGTGTCATAGGCAAAATTCTGAAAGACGAATGAGATGCTTAATATAGAGGCTCTAGTTTCTTGTTAATCATGCAAAGGAAGGGAAAAACTTAATTTAGCTTGTGTCTATTTGTCATAAAGTATCTGCTTCTCTCTTCTCTCTCTTACTTTGCGCATAGCAGTTTAGAAACTTGCACAAAGTAGGAATTATTATGGCAATGAAAAATGAAAAGTACAACCTGTGACTGTTCAATTAGAGCTTAAACATATGAAGAACAACAACAGTGAACAGGCCCCTTTAAGACATGGATATTTCCCTCATCCCAAGCAGTAATTATTCAAAATATATTACAACACAATCTGTTGTAGAATCTGCCCATTTTTCTTTGGTACTCTGGAAGCTGGATTTGTTAATATTAAGGGTGCACTGGCTGTTCTCCAATCTATACCCCACAAGACACATTCTCTGTTGAACTAAATTTGTGATAATTCTGTCAAACTAAAATTGATGCCTATTTTATGGCATCAAGACGTCTGCAAGATTTCTAATATTTATCTTTTATCTCATTTTTTAAAAAAAGAAGACAAGAAATAGAAATGTTACAAAGAAGAAGAAAATGATTTGAATAGAACAGGAGGCAGAGAAGTGCCTAACTCAAATACTTTTCATAAATTATACCAAAGGAATTAAAGTACTAACAGATCTTTCTGGACAAAACTTGGTAAGTTGTTTCCAATTTAACAAAAACTATATCTGTTTCCAGAAAAGTTCAGTGTTTGGACAAATACTGGACAGCAATATCCAGACCCAATACTATTCCCCTTTGGAAAACAGATCATACAATTCCATTCAAACTATCCTTTGAGTTTTCATATTTAAAGTACTGTGGTGTTTTTGTTTTGAAATCGCTTTCTTCTCCTGCACAATTTCAGTGGGGAGACAGGTGGGCAGATGAGTGTGTACAACAACCCTTTTGAACTTCCTAGACTTTAAATGGCTTTTTGACACTTGAACTATAGCAAGAAAGATCACATCTTAACTCCCTTTGGGGTGGTAATAACTGAAATAACACAACTTGGAATCTGACAATGTTGCTGACACTCATCTTTCTAGGCTTGGAAATAAGAATCTCAGAGGCTCATAGTACTAGATGGCAAGGGTTATGATACCTTCGCTGAATTATTTTTTAACCTGAACCAGAATAGGATTCTACTCCTTCCCACCCAAATCCTCTTCTCTCAAATTCGCTTTCATCATCTTTCCCACCCTCAGCATCCCCCTTCCCCTTTAACTGGCTCCTGATTATTGTCCAATGAAAGCAGAAAGAGAGAAGAAGAGGTGGAGGAGGAGGAGGAGGAGGAAGAAGAAGAAACAGAGCAGTCTATCCCACCTTCCAATTCCAAAGCCTAGTAGTTTTTCTAAGGACTAAGGGTGTATGGAATGGACTGTCTTAATAAGATTGAACATAGAGGTCAGTTTTGCTTCCCTTACAAATCAGGGGTGTGTGAGACTTCAAATTTATTCATATTGGTTTGTATAAAGTGGTGCTGTTTCCTCTTTCTTTGGATATGGACACAGGAATATTTTGCCTTTATCCACATTAACAGAACGCAAGCAGGGAGCTGCCTCTCACAACTTCGGTAATCTATTTTTGTTACGTTTGCTGGTTCTTTATGACATACAGTATGTTCTGCCCTTCAGTATTTGCAAGACAGGGAAGGCTCGTCCCAGCCATGCAGTTGTTCAAGACACAAAAACATTGTCTGGAACAAAACGAGCAACCCTAATTTGCATTGTTTTTTCCTGCTTTTTCAAGGTAAGTTTTCAAGATAAAAGTGTTGGGAGCATCAAATCCTAGAGAGCAATTGTAGCACTCAGAGGGTCTCAAAATGGAGAAAGGAGCAACTTTTAATGCTATCCTCCAATGTTCATTTTTGAAATGCTAAACTTAAATTCTCGGTAAACAAAATTCACACCAGCAAGTTAATTATATCTTAGCAGGGAGCAATTAAAATAAAGGCTTCAAGTGTTCCATTTCTTCATGTTGTTGTTGTTGCTGCTGTTTCATTACAGCTTACAAGTAGTCATAGTCAGTCATAACATTGAAAATATACTGTAGGGGAAATGGGATGAATGTTTATTCTATACTTCCAACTATATCTTCTCTAATAAATTTTTTAAAATGTCCAGTAGCATCTTAGAGACCAACTAAGTTTGTTCTGGGTATAAGTTTCCATTTGTTCTTATACCCAGAACAAACTTAGTTAGCCTCTAAGGTGCTGCTGGACAATTTTTATTTTTTTAAAATTTATTTTGACTGCGTCATACCAACATGGCTACCTACCTGACTTTCTAATGAATATGCAGCTCACAGAAGCATGTGTTTGAGCAAATAGGGAAACCTTCAGTTTTCTGCCAAAGCTAAAAACATAATCGGCTGCCTTGCACCAAGTCAGACTATTGGCCTATCCACCTCAGTACTGACTAGAAGAGTTTGGATTTGATATCCCACTTTATCACTACCCGAAGGAGTCTCAAAGTGGCTAACATTTTCCTTTCCCTTCCTCCCCTACAACAAACACTCTGTGAAGTGAGTAGGGCTGAGAGACTTCAGAGAAGTGTGACTAGCCCAAGGTCACCCAGCAGCTGCATGTGGAGGAGCGGAGACACGAACCCGGTTCACCAGATTATGAGTCACTACACCACACTGGCTCTCAATATCTCTCTCTATATTGATTGGCACGAGCTTTCCAGAATTTCAGACAAGGGTCTCTCCAAGTCCTGCCTGGAGATACCAGGGATTGAACTGGAAACGTTCTGCATGCAAAGCAGATACGTTATCACTTTAGCTATAGTCCCTCATCAAAAACCAAGGTACTTTTACTTCAAAATTATATAGTAAAAAGTCAAAGAAACTTTTTCTTGAGGTGAAATAGGGCCTGTACCAACTCAAAAATAGTAAGATTCCTGTAAATATCTTGACATATTTCTTGGCCATGACACTTCCTTAAGTATGATGTAGACTCTGCTGTTCATAATAGAAAATCACCTCCTTTCCTCAGTCCGGAAAGCAGAAAATAACTTGCCAGTTAGATGATCCATTCCTATGATACACTATTTGAACAGTAATAATCCTTTTCATGACTCATGGATCCTCATTTTCCTTTCAAATGATACGTTTTCCTGTGAAAAATCACAGGTAAACATGCTTATTCAATGCCGATCAGCCTGACAGCTTATTCAGACAATGGAAGATTGCTTCCGAAAGTTATTGAAATCTGCTGTTGCCAAACATACCGACCTAAACAGACTTTTGAGGACCCATTTATTTCACCCCTGCTCTCTGACAAGAATTACTAAGTGGGATTTTTCGTTCCAGGTGAATTTCTTTCACAAATCTAAAAAACCCCACAAAACAACTAGACGCAGGTCAGGTTACTTAGCGGATATTGGATTATGGAGTATTTTCAAAACACTTTCCATTTTCAGAATTCAACAGCTTGACCCTGATTCCAACCTGTCCCTTGAATGCAGTTCATTTCTAAATCTATGAGTTGCATTGCTATTGCATTGGCATAGGAATAGCTATATATTGTTTCCAAAATAAGTAGTTTTTGTTGGTATCTGTTGATATCTGCAACATCATAGGAAGGTCACATGCACATGCACACACACACACACACACAGAGAGAGAGAGAGAGAGAGAGAGAGAGAGAGAGAGAGAGAGAGAGAGAAATCCAAGCCCTGCCCAGAAAGCAACACCGTGGTAGATTCATAAACTCATCTTAAGCTCTGCCAGTTACCACCAGCCACTAGTGTGTTACAACTGAAGGATGAAGGATCAGGTCCCACAGGAGATCTGAGTAATCCCCAAGCCCTAGTGTCCAACCCCACAACACCCCATTGTGTGGCTTTTCAACAGCTAACAGCCAGTGGGATAGCCCTCAACAGAGGTTGAGCCCTTCTCAGCGGTAGAAGCTGACAGAGCCCGGCAGATATCCAGCCTTATCCTCCAGAAGCACAAGGTATCTGTTTAGGATTGCACTGGGATCGGATTAAGGCTGCAATTCCATGTACACCTTCCTAGGAGTGATCCCCACTGATCACAGTGGAACTTACTTTTGTGTGATCATGCATGAGAATTTACTGTTAAGCGCCTAGAATGTTGCAAGTAGCAAATCAGGCCTTGAGTCCAAAGACTGACACAATACATGTTAAAACCTACCTGTGATCAGAGAAGTATGATAGATGTGCCCCCATTTTTCCAAATGTGGTTCAAGTTGTAAAAAGTCCAATAGGCAGATTCATGGTTCCATCCTTCTGCAGAATAAATATGCTACAAGAAACCTCTATTTGTTCAACTCCTTACTCCAGAATCATGAAACCCCATTGCAATGGAAGCATAAAGTCAGATACTAATGGTCTGCCAGATGAGAGTCAGTATATGTCTCTGTTATGAGCCTAGTAACACAGGTCATATCTTGGCAGCCATAGTAGACAGGCCAGTTGTGGTGGAAGTATGGGGGTGAAAACTTCACAGAAAGTGTTTCAATTGCTCACTTCTACCGCTGGGATGCTAAAATGTACCCTTCTATTCTTCCGATGATTATGATTCCTTGGGAACACAACTTAGTGGGAAAAGCACCCTATTCCCTCTACTGCATGGAAAAGAAATCTCCTACACTCAGAGATCTGGAAAGGCCTGTTAATTGAAGACAAGAAAAGATAGCCTCCCCAAATTCTCCACACTACTTGTGCCTGCTGAATGTTCTGGAGACAAGGGGAAATTCTCCAGTTTTTCTATTATTTTTTAAAAAAAACACTTCCGAGAAATGCTGGCTTCCTTTAATGGTGAATGAAACTGTTGTTAGTTCATATTAGCAACTGATAGAAGCAATGGACTAAGAGAGGAGTAGGAGCTAAGCCCATTACTTTCTTCAACAATATTAAAATTATATTCAATTATATTCAAATTCACCATTCTGCCCAAAATGCATGGGTGGGAAACTTGGGGAAACATTTTTTTCTGAATATGCTGTAGAGGGCTGAATTTTTCAAATTGTTCTGAAGAATCTAAAAAAAATCAGTCAGTCAAAATGTGTCAAAAATTATATGTGTGTGTGTGTGTGTGTGTGTGTGTGTGTGTGTATATATATATGCAGGTTTTGGTGTCCTCGGGTGTCTTCCCGTGTAAAAGTTGGGGTGTCTAGGCGACGTTTCGACGAGGTCTCACTCGTCATCTTCAGGCTGGTGCTTTCGGCTTCTTGTTACTGGAACAGAGCAGGATCTCAGTGTTTGAGTTCCTATAAATACTGTTGAGGGGGTGTGGTGTATAGCCTCCAATGTTCTGGGCAGAGAGGAAGTTCCCAGGCTAGTGTGCCTTTTCTTCTTTTGTTCCTTAATTACTTGAGGGATATCTTGAGTGATTTCTTGAGTGATATCCTGAGTACCACTTAGGTGGGTCATTAGGTGTGGATTAGTTGCTAAAGTCTTTGTGTCTTGACCTCTTGAACTTTGTGAAGAGTTTTTCTGAGAAGATGGCTGTACTGCACTTAGTTGTGCTCTGGCTTGGCTTCGTGTATAGGGGCGAGCTGTGGTTTTGTGGCCTGTGTCAGCCAGATCTGTGTAGGGATTGCAGGGGGGTGCAGCATCCGGAGGTGCCACCATGGTTTGGCTACTGGATGGTGTCTGTAATTTATCTGTGGAGAGGGTCTGGGTTTGGGTCTGGTGTGGTTGATTGGTGATGGCGTTCTGTGTGCCTCTGGATCTGGTGTCAGTTTTTGTGGGGAGGGCTAATTTCCAGATGTCTGGCAAGCGGGATGTGTCGTCACGCTTGTTCATGTTGTGAGGGTGTTTCTCTATCTCGATGGCTTCCATGATTATTCTCTATAGCCCTCCCCACAAAAACTGACACCAGATCCAGAGGCACACAGAACGCCATCACCAATCAACCACACCAGACCCAAACCCAGACCCTCTCCACAGATAAATTACAGACACCATCCAGTAGCCAAACCATGGTGGCACCTCCGGATGCTGCACCCCCCTGCAATCCCTACACAGATCTGGCTGACACAGGCCACAAAACCACAGCTCGCCCCTATACACGAAGCCAAGCCAGAGCACAACTAAGTGCAGTACAGCCATCTTCTCAGAAAAACTCTTCACAAAGTTCAAGAGGTCAAGACACAAAGACTTTAGCAACTAATCCACACCTAATGACCCACCTAAGTGGTACTCAGGATATCACTCAAGAAATCACTCAAGATATCCCTCAAGTAATTAAGGAACAAAAGAAGAAAAGGCACACTAGCCTGGGAACTTCCTCTCTGCCCAGAACATTGGAGGCTATACACCACACCCCCTCAACAGTATTTATAGGAACTCAAACACTGAGATCCTGCTCTGTTCCAGTAACAAGAAGCCGAAAGCACCAGCCTGAAGATGACGAGTGAGACCTCATCGAAACGTCGCCTAGACACCCCAACTTTTACACGGGAAGACACCCGAGGACACCAAAACCTGCATTCCTGTACCCGTGAAAATCTACGAAAGCATATATATATATATATATATATATATATATATATATATATATATATATATGCTTTAACAATGCTATCCCTTACCAATTATTGCTTAAGCGATGACACTGGAAATGGAGCCTGTCATATATTGACAGTCACTTCATAGGAATAAATAATAATATGAAACATCTATTTCACAGACAATGTGAATTTGACATAAAATCATTGCTCATCATGAAAATGGATGCATATTTCCCCACTGTAAACACATTAAGTCCATACATCATTAAATACTTCAAGCCAGCGGTTAACTTTTAGCAAATGCCAATGTTCAGCATATACTGAGAGGCCCAGTATTATTATTATTTTTTAATAATAGAGCAACACAAAGGGCAAAATCCTTCGGGAGAATTATGATAAAGATTTGTGTTCATTTTAATTTGCTTTTCTTACAAAATGGCATCTGATATTATCTGAAGGAAATGACCTGAATAAGACTAGACACTGCTGAAATTTGCTTTAAAAATACGGAAAACAGAGAAAACACATTAATCTCAAATATTGTGGATTCTTCTCAAAAAATGTATGTTGAATTATTCAAATTCTGCCATGATTTTGGCTAATCTGCTGCACATTCCCCATAGACCCTGACATTTAGTGTTTGTCACATTTACATCACACTAAAATATTCACACAGTTAGGTTCTGTTGCACCAAAACAATGGTATTTTCAAAATCTCCCAGAGGACTGTGTTCGTTTGTTACAGCTAAAACAACAAAGAATCTCTCAGTGTCTTAAACACTAACACATTTATTATGGCATAAACTTTCATGGACTAGAAGCTGAATTTAGTCCTTGAACGCTTATGTCATAATAGACAGTTTTCCTGTTTTCATAACATTGTAATTAGTTTGGAAAGAGGGAAGACTGGCGGGGGTGGTTGGCTCAATGTATGCCTTATAGGATGAGCCCAAACAAATGATAGTTTACTGCTATCACTAGATATACCGGTAATGCATGGCTAAAACCTCCAACAATACTGAAAATTGATAATACAATACATTCCACATTCAGTCATCAAATATACAGTATTCTACAAACTTAGTGAATTTATCAATGACCCACTTTCAACTAAAACAAAATCTTAGCATAATTCGTCAACATATTGCAAGCTCCTAGACATAAGCTTGTTCTATTTGCCCGTACCCATTTGAAACTAATGCGTTCATCATTTTGCCACCCACCCTCCTTTTCTTTGGAGCCACTTAGCTCTGAAAAACATGCCTACCAGTTATTTATGTTTGGGTCAATATGGTCCCAATTTTTGGTCAATTAGTGACACACTCCACATTGGAGGAAATCACTAGGAAAAGCACCCCATGATTCCTCTATTTGGGTGACACCATGCTGGTTCCAGGCACTGCATCAATAACTGATCAAAACTGAACTGAATTGTGTCAACACGTCTGGACATTGGAGCAGTATGAGCCCTAAGGCCAATTGTGAGACCACCCAAAATATCCTGACTTGGCCTCCAGTAGGAGACTGGCTGAACCCACTGACAAAGGGATGAGAATGTGGAAGACCATGTCAAATGAAGAGGCTAATTCAAGGGTACTATTATCACCCATCCCAGCTAATTGAACAGCAGTAGCAACAACCATTAGCTTTGAAGTAGCACCTAATTCTAAATGTCAGGACATGCTCGAATAGTGTGGTTGTATCTGGGTGCAGATGCCAACACCTCTAGCCTGTGGATTGTGCAAGTACTGTTTTTGGAGGAGAGGGACTGGGTAGGTATGGGAACTCTCTGGTCCTGAATGGGGTAACTGTGCCCCTGAATGACCAGGTGTGCAGCCTGAGAATCATTCTGGACTCACAGCTGTCCATGGAGGCACAGGTCAGTTCTGTGTTCAGAGCAGCTGTCTACCAGCTCCTCCTGGTAGGTAGGCTGAGAACCTACCTGCCCACAGACTGTCTCACTAGAGTGGTGCATGCTCTACTTATCTCTCACTTGGACTACTGCAATGCGCTCTACATGTGGCTACTTTTGAAGATGACCCAGAAACTACAACTAATCCAGAATGTGGCAGCTAGACTGGTGACTGGGAGCGGCTGTCGAGACCACATAACACCGGTCTTGAAAGAACTACATTGGCTCCCAGTACGTTTCCAAGCACAATTCAAAGTGTTTGTGCTGACCTTTAAAGCCCTAAAGGGCCTCGGCCCAGTACACCTGAAGGAGCTTCTGCACCCCCATCGTTCAGCCCACACACTGAGGTCCAGCGCCGAGGGCCTTCTGGTGGTTCCCTCACTGTAAGAAGTGAGGTTACAGGGAGCCAGGCAGAGGGCCTTCTTGGTAGTGGCACCCGCCCTGTGAAATGCCCTTCCATCAGATGTCAAGGAAATAAACAACTACCTGACTTTTAAAAGACATCTGAAGGCAGCCCTGTTTAGGGAAGTTTTTAATGTCCGATGTTTTATTGTATTTTTAATCTTTTGTTGGAAGCTGCCCAGAGTGGCTGGGGAAACCAGTTAGCATGAACAAAAATATATATGCAATAATGAGCATTTGCATTACATAACATTATTGCAAACAATTTTTCATTGTTCACACTATGCACAAATTAGGCAAGATGTATCAGCTGGTAGATTTACCACGGAAATCCTTTCCTTAAGGCTGGGGAAGTAAAGCTGGCAATAAATAACAAGATTGCAAATTGTGTTTTATATGTATATTTATTTTAGTGGAAATACATTTTTTAAATGCGGCCTATGGTGCACCTTTAGCAGCACAACTGGATGCCTTCACCTGCCCCATCTCCAAAAACCAAGACACATGCCTCCCCCCAGCCACAGCTGGCACTGCAACTCCCAAATGGTTTGACTTTACCCGAAAGGCACACTCTTTCATTATCTCCCAAGACAAACAGATGCCAACCATTTCTTCTAGATACCTGTTTTGGCATTAAAAAAATAATTCTGAAGTTACAAATTACTTGTTCTCACAACATGGAAATTAGAAATCTTGCTCCTTTAAACCCAGGTAACCTGAGAATTGACTATGAAAGTTCATTTTGAATTGGTGCTGTAGTTGTTTATTGCCTAAAACAATGATTTTATAGCTCAGAAGTACCCTGATCCAAGACATAAGCAGTAAAAGATGCAGGAAGAACAAAATAAATCAATCACAATCAGATCTCTAGGTTTTGTTTCCTCAAATGTCTGTACCATCTCATTTCTGAGATCAAAACCATTGTCATTGGAGAAAGTAACCAGAGAGAGAAGTGGGGAAGTGACATTTAAAAATAGAACATATCAATGACAATTGAGTAAAATTGCTGTTTTTCTTTCAGATTCCTAGGGACTTCAGCTCATTTTACCACTGAGAAAGAATGCAGAAATTAGAATTTTTTGACAGAAAATATATTTCCCTAGAAATCAAGTTGCAATGGAAAATAAATTGGATCAGCATCATTGTTTATGCTGAATCTTACCAAGAAAGACACATACTGATAATATAGTGTATCTATGTTTGCACTCCAGAACGATCATAATAACTCCACTGGTCAAAGTTCACTACACGAAAACAAGCAAGTTTGTTCAACTAAAGCACTGCTTTCAGGGCATTCTGCTTGCCTAGGCAGGCACATTACGTGACTCATGAGAGCAGCAAAATAACCAGACTGTTCAACAGTGATGGGATAAAATTAGGCCAAATCTCTATTGACAGCAGCAGGCAGGGCAAGGGTTATCACGGCATTGGGTCCCAGGATCAGTTGATCATTCCATAAGCCCCATGTTGATGGAATGGATCCACTGGGCTTGGATCGCTCCAAATCTGTACACCGGGAGTCGGCTAGTGTTGAACCTTGCCGTGGTGCAAGTCAAGCAAGCAAGGTCTTACTGGAGGACCAGGGTGCAAATTCCAACCAGGCAGATACCGAACCCACGCTTGGGTTTACCGTGGTCTATCCTCCCCTCAGGCCTCTTATGGACCCCTCACACTAAGGTGATCCTACCCAATGCCATTTCCGCCCTCAAACAAACAAAGGCCTAACAAAGGAAAACCATAATTTCACAGAGGGAAAGGCGGAAAAAAACCTCCAACCAAGTGCCAATCAGGTTGAAAGGGAGGGGGAATCCTTTCCAGCCCTTTTAACCAGAGAACCCAAATTGCTCAGTGAAGGCTCTAATCCAGGGATCAGCAAACTTACCGCGCCTTGGGCCGGTGTCTCCAGTGCTAATCGTGCGGCGGGCTGGAGGGCAGGGGAGCGTGTGCCCATATGCATGCGCACACGCTATTTCTGGCGCACTTCCGGTTCGGAGGAGCACCAGAAATAGCTTGTGTGCATGTGCATGAGCCTCCTCTGACCCGGATGTGCACCAGAAATAACGCTTGCACTTGTGCATGCACATGCGTAGATAACACTTGTGCATGCGCACAAGCTCCTCCGACCTGGAAGTGGGCAGCCGCGCAGCACCGGTAAGAGCAGGTGGCAGCAGCGGGCGGCAGAGGTCACCACGGGCCGGATAAATGAGTTCCTCAGACTTTATCCAGCCCACGGGCCTTAGTTTTGTGACCCCAGCTCTAATCTGAGGGTGAGTGGGCAGGTTACCCTCGCAAACAATGCTCTCAAACAAAATGTCTGTGCGTTCTAGGGGAAGCAGCCTTTTATAGGCCTTCCCCTCCCCTCTTCAGCTAGGGCTCATGAAACAGCTTTTTCCCATGAGCTGATCTCATGGGAACTTTGCCCACTATTTTCCTGTAATTTAAGGGCAAAAGCACCACCAGGAAAAGGCGCCCCATGCTTATTTGGCATGGCACCGGGCTTCTGGGCAGTAGGTGTGTAACAACAGGTGGTAGGGCTAAAATCTTCAATTTAGAAATTCTGCCCGAGTCTGTTCTGCCACAAGTTATCTAGCTATCAGCAGGGGGAAGATGGCACTGTGACTGGGCCTGCAATTGGTAACATCTATGGAAGAGAAGGTAGCTCAGCTTTTGGTTTCTCAAAGCCAAGGTACTGTCTGTCTGAGAAAGCCATTTTTTAGCAATTTAAGCAGAGCTAACATCCAGTCATTTACTCATTCATTCAGTTTATGATTGATTGAATTTAAAGTTGCATTGCAAAATAAGTAGAGGGGGAACTGCTTGCATCATTCTATATGTACTCAGCAATGTGGGTGAGAGCACCCATTCTCCCTTAGGTGCCATGGTGACCGTGGTCATAAACATGCCCTGATGCCATAAACATGCCCTGATGCCCAATGTGATGGGGCATGGAGCAGAGATTAGCTAGAGTGAGGCAGGTGTCTTAGGTGGCAACCACTAAGGGACAGACAGTGGACGGAGCTGGGTGTGCTCTGTGGCCTGCCCTATATCTCCATTAGATTCCATTTTTGTTCATGGAATGAGGGAGGTGCCATTTTACCCTTTGTCTAAAGCAGCAAAATATATTGTTCCAGCCCCAAACTGCTGATTACTAGTAAGTTAACAACTCATAAACACATTATTCTTTTTTTTAGAAAACGTTATCTGTGTAAGCCACATATTTAATCATTTAATATATATCACAGTAATATACAAGATTGTATTTTCTGATAAGTTCCACTATGTGTTTAATTAGCTCTCAAAACTTTGCAACAGGCTGCCCTCCTGTTTTCTGGAAAACATGGTGAAATGTTTATTTCTCCTAACAGCATGTTTTGTTTGATCAGAGCTTTGTATCTTGGTTACAGAAGATTCTTTTCTTTCCTTCTGAGGTTTTAACCCTTACAGGCGATTTCGGCAAGTAGAAATGTTGTGCTTTATAATTTTATTTTTATAATTTGTTTTTCAGTTTGATTCTTTTATGAGTGAAGATGAAAGAGTCACAAGGAACAAGCTTTTTCTTGTGCTCAGTCAAGGAAAAACAAAACAAAGCTATACTTTTTAGAAGCTGTTTTCCTCCTGCATGTTTATGTGAGATTATTTCCAGTATGTGGAGTAGCTAAATTTACTTCGTAATGTGAAATACTTTGCTTTCAGTAAGATACTCACTTCAGAATTGCAGCTTTCATGTTGACTCTGAATGTGTTTTTTTGAAATATTTCAGGGATTCTTCTGAGCGACTGAGATTTGGTTGGTTCTGAAATGAAGAAATTTCATGTCTAAAGACTCCTAGAAGTTGACCTGTTGTGCCACATCCCTTTATTACTATGATTTTCTTTAAAAAGATCTCATTAAGGAAGAATCAAAGAATTTATGAATATTGTAGTGCAGAGCTATTGTCTTCAGTGACAGCTGAAGCAAATCTGAGTTCCCTTAAAATAGATTTGATTTGCCCCCTTGGTGACTTCACGCGAGATTAAAATGCAATACTGTGCACTTTTATCACTGTTCTTTGCCTGAGGCCCTAGCATAACACTCGTACACCTTCAATATATTGTAATATTTTGTGCCATAAAATGTCCAGTAAAACTGATCCCGGACATTCATTTCCTATTGCAGTAATTATTAGCATCAGACCAATGCTGTTTAACATGCAGTATCCCAAATCATAAAATTCAAAGAGCAGCTTGATACACCTGAAAGAGACAGCTTTGAAAACATATAAATGTGGGCAATTAGATACCAGGATTGACTGTTTTAGTTCTGTACATTTCCAACACTCATTGAATGGCAGTCAAATCTAATGTTTATAGGGAATTAAATCATTTCCTATACACACAAACACCTTTTAAAATTAATAGACTCAAAAGAATACTGATCAAATTGTTCTTATACAGAGATATATTAAACATGAAATCATTTGTCCTGATATTTTTTAATGATTTCCTTAAAATATCCCTTGCAAAAATATCTCCTGTAGCTGGAGTTTGAGGAATCCTGTGGAAATCAGCTTGATGTTGGGAAGATAAATTTGGGGTTGTTGTTGTCTGCCATATTTGGGGACCTATTGGTACTGGACAGATATGTCAGCTAAATTTTAATAAAATGGTATTTATTTAGAAATGCAGACTATAAGCTTGGTTTCATACATACAACTTGGTAAAGCTCATATGACAAATAATGCAAGGAAAGCTTCAAGAAGGACAGTAGACCGGATAGAAGGAGGGAGGTGGTTCTGAGCAGTGGCGTAGCGTGGGTTGTCAGCACCCGGGGCAAGGCAAGTAATTTGCACCCCTAACCCGTGGATTTGCGCCCCCTAACCCCCAGATGTTGCGGCCGGTGCGGCCGGCCCCCCTGCACCCCCCACGCTACGCCAATGGTTCCGAGGGAACTGTGAAACTCAGGCAGGAAAAAAAATGCTTCTTCCTTGACACACCATTATCAGGTTCAACCATATATCATTATTAAGAAAATGAATCATGTCTCATCTGCATTGTGCATTTAAAGCAGGATCATACTACTCTAAACTGTCACAGCTTCACCCAAAAAATTCTGGGAGCTGTAGTTTGTTAAGGGTACTAAGTGGAGATCCTTCCCCCTTCATAGAGCTACAATTTACAGAGTGAGCCCTCTTCCCAGGGAACTTTGGGAATTGTAGCACTCTGAAGAGAATAGAGGGTCTCCTAATGACAATCAGCATCCTCAGCAAACTGCAATGGTTAAGTCTGCTTACGTTTTCTGGTGGATGGCATTGCGGCCAGGCATCAACCTGGCAATGATCTGGCTGCCTGGCCATCTTGCTGGTACTGGGCGGGAGGCATGGCCACAGGAAATTTAAACTACTGTGCAGCCAGGGACCATCTTTTCACATCCTTCACGGATCTCCCACCCACCCTCTTTTTATGCTTTGCTTTGACATGACTTTGCTATGGGCAAATGTCGGCCGCCATATTTTTGGGGCTGGGCAGGATTTTTTTCTGCTTCGCAAGTTGGCTCCAGCCATGTGGTTTTCACCTACATCGTAGCAATAGTCACAACTCTGTAAGGTTAGGCACTGGGTAAGTCTTTGTTTGGATGGAAGGGAGGTTGTGGCCTCCGCCTGCCCCTTCTGTTAAGGGTATCCTGTTAAAGGGATTCAGGGGTGTGGATTCTGTCTGATGCCTGGACATGGGCTAGGGCCATGCCATGACCCCAACAGGAACCCCTTGGGGTGCCCCTATTTGATGTAAGTCATAGGGCTCCCCTTACTGGTGGTTTACCCTTAAATGGGTTCCCTGCAGACAGGTGGGAGTCGAGATATAGTCTGGCTTCATCCAGTGCCTAAGCCACACTGCTCATATCTGTAACCAATAAAGTTGTGGCCTATTCGAACCCATAAATCAAAATCCACTAGTCCATGTATTTATTTCTCCACTAGGGAAGTGTGGTTCATGGGGCCTTGGCACGCAATTGTGAAATGGAAAACTTCAGTTCTCAAGATTATATAGGGGGACACCTTTCAGCATTAAATTTCCAAATCACTCTCATGTTGTTGGTTGATCCTCCTAAGTCGGAGAAGACTTCCAATTGTTCATATCTTCTACATAATGTGAATCTGGTAGAGCTAAGGTTGAAAGTCAACTGAGCACTGTATTTTATGTGTTATGAATAAATGATGGAGCTTTGTGGAGATAAACTTTAATGCCTTTAGCTGTGTAATTGTCTGTGCCTCCTTTAAGTTGATGGCCATTTACTTTCTATAAAAAGGCTTTCTCAAGGATCAGAAAGATGTCATCTGTGGATTTTGTGTAAGGAACAGATCTCAGTTATCCATAATTACCTGATTATGGAATATTCTTTGCCTGAAAGGTTAATCAGCATGGAAGTTTTCAACTTAGATTGCTTCTCTCTGTTCCATCCAATCAATTCCTTTGTAGAGGCATTATAGGATATAAAGCAGCAGCAAGCTAGTAATGCAGAAGTACAGAGTGCATATTGGCACACTTTTCTTTTAAATTTAGTTTTCAAAGAAACTGTGAGCAAGACAACCTGTTATGCTCTCAAGGTGAGAGCAGCCCAGCTCTTCCTTTTGAAATGTCGTCACCTAAAGGGCAGTAAAGTTGATAGTGATAGGGTCTGCACACAAAGGGGACTACAGGCCACTTTTCTCCGTTTTGGGTTACATTGATCCTATCCACTCCATGCATTTAAAGCACACTCAACACATATTTAAAGGAGGCACAGACAATTACACAGCTAAAGGCATTAAAGTTTATCTCCACAAAGCTCCATCATTTATTCATAACACATAAAATACAGTGCTCAGTTGACTTTCAACCTTAGCTCTACCAGATTCACATTATGTAGAAGATATGAACAATTGGAAGTCTTCTCCGACTTAGGAGGATCAACCAACAACATGAGAGTGATTTGGAAATTTAATGCTGAAAGGTGCTGTCTCCTCTTCACATCTTTATTTCTAAATACCAGCACCTAAATGGAATATATTTTGATTATTTATCATAAAATGATGAAAACAACACAGATTGCAATGGCTTTTAAAAAAGCAGAGATAGTCTGTAAAATTATTGTTTTTAATGGCACTGCCCCCTGCCTCCAGCTCACCTGGCTGGTGCTCACGCCCCCCCCGGTGGCCACCCAACCAGGTGCCGCGGTGGGGGCGTGTTCAGCAGCCTTTTGCTGCAGCGTCAGCCTTTCCCTGGCCTCATTCCTCGTCGTCGAGGCATGCGTTGGGAGGAGCTTATGCCATTGCTGTGGGAGGAAGTAGCCAAGTTTGGCCCTCCCGACATCCTTGTGATTCATTTGGGGGAGAATGACCTCACTAACAGAAGGAGTGTGGACTTGTGGAGCATAAAAAGAGACTTGAATGCATTTGCAGCCTTGTGTCCCAGAACAACGGTGTTCTGGTCCTCCTTCCTGAAAAGAACTGTTTGGCGCGGTGCGCAAAGCTGTATGGCCATTGAAAGAACCAGGAAACTCGTAAATCGGGCGGTAGCCCGTTGGGTGCGCTTTATGTATGGCTGAGTCATTTATCATGACCGTATCCGGACTGGCAAACAAGCTTTATACCGGAATGACGGCGTCCACTTATCGGATCTGGTTAGCTAGTGTCAGCAAAAGCATCTGGGATTGGTTGCAGCTTGAAGGTATTGGCGGTGAGCCTTTGGCTCGGGTGGCGGTTAGGCACTGGAATAATGTGTTGTGGTGTGTCGAAGTGCTAGGTGTGGCCATCGCCTATGCCTTCAATTTTTAGGGGTATTCCGTTAAAGGAATCTGGCGGTTGTGTATTCTGTCCGATGCCTGCTTGGCGGGAGGCCATGGCACGACCCGCGGTGACAGCAGGGGTGAGCCTATAGTTGGATTAGCATCAACAGGTGATGAACCCCTGGTGAATAAACCCACTTGTTTCGATCCAATGCCTAAGCCAATACCTTTTCATTGCTGTAATCAATAAAGTTGTGGCCTTTTCTAGCCCATTAACCTTATATCACGTGTCCTTGTGTCTTCATTTCACTTCGCGGGGGTCGGGCCCTCAAACCACAAACAACCATTGGTCCATGTAGCACAGTTATTGTATATACTGTCTAGCACTGAATCTCCAGGGTTTGGGACAAACATATTTCCCAATCTATCTTGTAGGTGCCAGGAACTGAATCTCGGTTCTTCTATTCCTACATTATACCAAGACTGCATGATTAAATGCTTCTAGCAAGCTATGCCAACAGTTCAACAGGTGCCTCCTCAAGCACTACCACAATCCACTACTCACTTTGTACTAAACTCTGTTCTGGCAATCCATCATTTCCTTTTTTTTCTATCCTGAGGATCGAAGTTATTGCTAACACATGTTCTTCTGCTTGTTCACCAGTAAAGTTTTAGTTCTTCAACATGCGCGTGCACACCTTGTGGCTTTATTGAAAGAGTGGCCACAGCAGGAAGCACTTTTCAGAAGAGTTGGGAGAAAAAGGACCAGCAAAGATAAGCTTTAAGACTGCTTTGCTCAGGGCATGCTGAAAGTGTCTGTTAAAATCTGAGGAGACCATTAAAGTTCCCCCTTTCATTTTTTTGCAGCTGGCCAAACAGGAGTGCTGTGACCAGTCACCAATGCTCAGCTGCTTTAAAGCACATCAGCCATGATCAGTCACAGAGTAGGAGTGGGCGAGACAACAGGCCATCATTCGGTGAACAGAACTGCAGCTTGATCATCAGTGAGCAGGAGCCTGGCTTCTTCAGCAAACCATAGTTAAACAAATGATTGCTTAGGTGATGAACTGTTCTTAGGCTGAGTACCCCATGGAAAGCTATTGGTGGTCACACTGCAGTGGTAAGTGGAGCCAGCCAGCCCAGAGCTGGTAGGTAGGACCAGAGCTGCAAGGTGTAACAAGGTGTAACACAAGGTGTAACACAAAGCTGCTTCCCATGGAAACAGAGGCACAAACTCCACTCCAGTTTAACCTTTCCTTTTATTCACACTGTAGACTCTTTTTATAACAAAGTTTGCAGGGAAAGCTCTCCCAAGTCCTTTGTTTGTCCTGACACTGCAGAAGGCAAAGGAATCCAGTAATGGCAGCGTAAGAATGCAAATCAGGTCAACGCCCATCTCAACCATATACCCTATTTATAATGCAGGGCTATAAATGTCTACTTGGAAAGAAGCCCTATTGAGTTCGGTGGAACTTACTCCCAGATAAAGCGTTCCTAGCACTGCCACTGTAAATCCTCTAACCTAAAACTACAATTGTATTTCAAAAACCCCATGCGTGCAGTTGCAAAATGCATAGACTACTTTTTGTACAATTGCAAGAAACACAAGTCTGCTGGGACATTTTCCCCTCTGCTTTGATCTTCTTTGAGCAGATCTTCTTGCCAAAGACAGAGCTTCAACAGCAGCCTTTACTGTTACGCATCAAAACTTTTTCCCTTCACCACTGAAGACTGGTGGTCAGAGGGAAACAGAACACTGGATAAAATCTGTCTGGGAGAAGCATGTGGTTGTGGGCCCTTCACCCCAGTTTAGCATTATGTCCAAATATGGCCAAAGCTGTAGTGGGTTTCCTAAATAGTAGAACACATTGTCATGCCCAGAGGTACTGTAACTCATAAAATGTGTTTAATAGCTTTCATGAAGATGCTGTCATTCCCCTTTACCAGAACGCAAAGCATCAGTCTTAACCACAGCCCTCATATGTTCTTTTCTCCCCCCGCCCCTTTAGTAAATTTTGTCTTAATGCAAATGATTACATCTCATTTGTTTTTCCCACTTTCCACTTAATAGCAGTATGAATTTTATTGCCATTTTGTGAGTTATAGGTTTGCTTAATTCGAAACTCCCATTAAGGATCTGGATGGCTAAGAATGTTTGATCATTATTTAAACAGATTTATTTTGCCTAGGAGCTATAACTTTACTTTGACGTCAGTCTACATTGAGAGGTAGAAGCATTTTTCATACCTGTTGCCTTCCAGAACAGCAGCCTGATTGACAGGAACATGCCCAAGAAATTGGCCTCATATCGTTACAATGCCTTCTCTAACTTGACCATCATTTTTACAAAGTCTTCCAGTACATGTTGATGAAAATATCTGTGTATTCAGTGGTATCTCTATAGCTCTCTCAGTGCATTCACTAGGCTACTGAAAGACTAAAAAACTTGAACTTAACAGTCATTTGATTCCTTGTTTATTGCAGAAATTTAATCCTATAAAATACAGTTATTTAAGCAAATCCTCACTTTTGGTTCTATCCATTATAACAGGATTTATTGATTTATTTTTTTAAAGCAAAACCTGACCATTTTGAACAATACAAATACAGTGGTGCCTCGCAAGATGAAATTAATTCGTTCTGCGAATTTTTTCGTCTAGCGAATTTTTCGTCTTGCGAAGCACGAGATCCCATAGGAATGCATTGAAAATCAATTAATGTGTTCCTATGGTCAAAAAAAGTCCAAACAAAGCCAAATTTGGTACAACAAGAGTTTATTAAGTGCTCTTTAAAGTCACACATACTGTAAAGAGCATTTCAAAATTCAAACCCAGAATTTTTTTAAAAAAACAGCAGAGTGGCCCAATGGTCACAGAAAATCATAAAAATGCAGGGGGGGGGAAACAAGCTTCCAGATTCTTGCAAACCCCTCCCCAACTGTTCCCCCAGCCACCCAGCACACAGGAATTCAAATCCAGAATTTTTTTAAAAAAACAGCAGAGTGCCCCAATGGTCACAGAAAATCAAAAAAATGCAGAAAAAAACAAGTTTCCAGATTCTTGCAAACCCCTCCCCAACACCAAGTCCTTGAATTCCAAACACCCCAACCCAAACTCCAACCCCCCCCCCAAAAAAAAGTTTTAAAAGCTTAACTTACCAAATGGCTGCAAAAGAAGTTTTGGAAAAGCTTCAAAAATCACCAAAGTCTTTAAAAACCTCAAAAAAGGCTACTATGTACACTGCATTCTATGAGTTGCTCCTTGAAGTCAAGTTGCAACTGTATTAACGGTGTTAAGAAAAAGGAAACAAACTTGCAAGACGTTTTCGTCTTGCGAAGCAAGCCCATAGGGAAATTCGTCTTGCGAAGCAGCTCATAAAATGGAAAACCCTTTCGTCTAGCGAGTTTTCCATCTTGCGAGGCATTCGTCTTGCGGGGCACCACTGTAAATACTTTTTATTTGTTTATTGCATTTTTATACTTGCAAAACCAAAATAAACTATGGCTTAGCACCAAGTCACAGGTATTTGGGCTGTCAGAAAGGAGTTTGCAGACACTCTGCTCCTCCTCTGGTCCTGCTGCTGCTGTGCTGCAGTGAACTAAGCTTGTAGGTGGGCTTCCTATGCCATTCAGAACAGACGAGCTATAAACCTTGAGCAAAGGGACTTTAGACACCTCCTTGGCATTTATGTGACACCTCTGGAGATATATATCCTATTTAGAGATATAGGAATGCACTGTGCAGGTGGCACCTGTGATTCTGCCCAAAAGCATACTTGCAGGAAATGCTGGCACTAGAACACTGAGTATTGTAATTCTGGGACAGTGGGACACCCCAAAGTCCTTGTCTCTGGTCAAACCCTCAAGGGTTATTTTGCTATGTAGCTTTACAATTGATTGGGGGAAGTAAAAGGGATTTAAAATATATATATTTACTCCTTCTCCAAATAACTGTGATTAGAGAGCCATCATGAGTCTTCCCCTTTGATACGTTAGTCAAGAAGAAGGAGATCTTTCATTCTCCCTCCCCTGTCCTAAGCTTCACTTCTCAAAAAATCCCACCCTTCCTTATCCTCCAGCCGTGCCTCCAGCCTGGTGTTTTCCCCTCTGGTTGTCTTCACTTTATTCAGCTTTTTTAAATCATGAAGCACCCAAGATGCTCACTGAGACCCTTGATCTGACCTGGTGCACCTCATTGGAGATCTACTTTGTCCTGCCAAGACACAGGTCACCTCATGCCTTGAATTTCATACAGAGCCACTGTGCATGTCAATATTATTACACACACACACCCATTTCTGAGCAAGATGATACTCCAGGGATTCCAACTTTTACCCAGATCACTGGGTCACTGAAGACTGTTGTGTCTTTAAGATATATGGTTTTATTTACACATATATACAACCCACGTGTAGGATGGAATGACTCATAGCAATAACACGAGCAGTGTCCCCAAAAGCCATAGCTTTAGATTCAGTAAAGAGCAAAACAAAGCTCCCAGTTTCATCCCAGACTAAAAAGAGAGACTAGCTCTCTGTTCTGTTGTTTTTCCATCACTAGATCATAGAATCGTAGAGTTGGAAGGGACCTTGAAGATCATCTAGTGTCTCGTATGGGGGTTGAACCTGCAACCTTGGCATTATCAACACCACACTCTAATCACACTGAGTGTTCCAGGTCTGCAAATGCTTGCAGATAATGTAGTATCCAGCTAGGCAGGGAAGGGACCTATTCCACTCCTCAAAGAGCATCACCAGCCACTTGTGTCCATGGCAACACACTTGTTCTTTACCAGCTCTTTAGATATGTAAATGTAATGCTTGCAGGCCTAGGTTAAGGTAAAGGTAAAGGACCCCTGACTGCTCATCTTGCTTTACTAGCCGAGGGAGCCGACATTTGTCCGCAGACAGTTTTTCCGAGTCATGTAGCCAGCAAGACTAAGCCCCTTCTGGTGCAATGGAACACCGAAACAAGAGCAGTGCACAGAAATGCCATTTGCCTTCCTGCCGGAGCGATACCTATTTATTTACTTGCACTTTGGGGTGTGCTTTCGAACTGCTAAGTGGGCAGGAGCTGGGACCAAGCAACGGGAGCTCACCCCATCGCAGAGATTCAAACCGCCAACCTTCTGATCAGCAAGCCCAAGAGGCTCAGTGGTTTAGACCACATCGCCACCCACATCCCTTACAGGCCTAAAAAAGACCATTAAGCTAACAAAGAGACTGGTTTGGCCACTTCAGCAGTCCCCTTTACTGCAAATGATAGTATAGTAGTAGATCCAAAATCACAAGCTTGGAATTCAAATATATAATCCAAACTAACACCACACCCCAATAATATAACAATATATATGGCAAAAGAACTTGGAACCTATCAGAAATGATGCACCCAACCATTCTCACCTGATTCATCTCAGGTATTTTTCATAGCCACAGAGTAGTAATTTAAAACATTTTCCAATGCAGACTACCAAATGAAGTTCCGTTATACCTCCAACTGTATGGAAGAAAATTATGTGGGCAGGCGGAGAGGGCGGAACAGAGCAAAGTACATACAGTGGGATTCCTTCTTACTTAAACATACACACAAAAGGCTTTACTGAAGTGATCAGTTTGACCTTTATGCAAAGTGTGCTTCCCTGGTCACCAGTGTGGGGAAACATTCTCTTTTCAAAGGGAGCAGCTTTTAGCTCCGGCAATCATCAGCATCATGAAGTGCTTATCAGAAAAGAAGACAAAATGCAATTAAGCTAGATTTTCAATGGGACCAAAAATTACTATTCAAACATTTCAGCTGTATGGAAAATACATGATTCCGAACCGTGACTTTTTTGTTTTGTTAATTTTTCCTCTCCTTTTTCTGGCTCTCTTTTTCTTTTAAACGTTTATAAAATATGTCAGTCATGATGTAGCACAGCTGAATAATTGTCGCAGAGTCAAATGCTTGCAGATGGTTAATGGAAACAGAAAATTAAATGAACAGCAGTGAAGAAACTCATGCAAAATTAAAGAACCCTATTGCAAATTTAAAGGGTCATTTGGTTTCATCAAAAATCAAATAATATGAATATGTTATTCTCTGCATGAAAGAGACTATGTTAAATTGTTTTGAGTGCTGAAAAATGAGCAATCAATGGTGTGCTAATGAAATTTGTGAAAAATCATGCACTATTGAAATATGTAGTAAATTGCCAGCTTGTGGCTACAAAAAAAAAAAAATGAAAAGGGGGGAGAAGCTACTCTTTGGTGGGGAGGGGAGCTAATTTTGTTACTTATTGTTTACTCAAATTCCAGAAGGGAAGATCAGACTTGAAGAATCAGTGAAGGAACAGACAAAAAAACTTCACATTAAAACTGAGAATTTTCCTTTAGCCTATTCAAATCAAGCACCCTGTTTCAAAATTACCCGCCTGAGAACTTCTTATCAGATGCAGTTATCCAACATTTTGCAAGATATAATATCTCTGCAGTACAGAATCAATTTCTACATAGACTTGCAAGCTCTTGGAACTGTTTTACGAGATGAAGCTTTCATCCACTTGACTTTTTTTCTGAGAGATATAATTGATAAATCCTTTGTGAAAGGCAGAGTTATCTTTCAGGTACAAACTAGATATGCTATTACTCAAAGTATCAGCTTGAAGTGGGTTTAAGGTGAAGATCCTCTTTTAAAATGGATTTCGAGATTCAAAATATCATATTCTTTGTAAACTGCTATTTATTTTTTCATCATCCTTTCAATTTCCCAGGAAAGTCTGCAGTCAATATCAAGTATCTCTATCCCTCACATGAATAATTTTAGGTTTCATGTCTTTTCATGCCAAACAAAAATCAAAAAGAAGATGTATTTGGCCTTATTGTGAGTAAATCAGACATGTGTGTCAGACTGAGTTACATTTTGAGTTTTGAAAAATCTGAAGCAGTGTGCTTCTCTAGTCTGAACAGCTTTTATAGAGCTAAATGACAAAGTGGAAAAGAAGAAGATATATTTATTAAATCCTAATGCATGGTACATTCATATGCATAGTCTCTCCTTCACTGCGATCTTCAGAAGAGACGTTACTTATACAGCTGCGACCTGCCGAATATCACCTAATAGCAGTACAAAAGTGGATCTTGCCCTGACACACAGGAAGGAAAACACAAGACATTCTTCATTAAAGTTCCACGGCTTTATTAACAACAAACTCAAGGTAATGCAGCCAACAGGACTGAATAACCCACACTGTGTAGGTAGCCTGTTTGGGGCAGACAGAAGCAGATATCTCTCCATGTTGCAAGCTCCCAAGTACTGGATTGAAAAATTGAACCATGCTTTCCCTTGCCTGCTCACCGACAGAGGATGCTGTTGTTTGTTCCACTCTACCAGGCTTTTAGAAGGTAAAACCCAAAGAATGCTTCCCTCTCCACCCCCAAGACAGGCAGAGAAAAGAGGTACCGTATTTTTCACTCTATACGACGCACCGGACGATAGGACACACCTAGTTTGGGGGGGAGGAAACAAGAAAAAAAATTCTGAATCCCAGAAGCCAGAACAGCAAGAGGGATCTGGCTTCTGGGATAGCCTCTTGCTGTTCTGGCTTCTGGGATAGCCTCTTGCTGTTCTGGCTTCTGGGATAGCCGCTGGGATAGCCGGTCTAGCTTTGCGCAAAACCTCTGCAGGGCACGGGGAGCCTTCAGTGCCTTGCGGAGGCTTTGCGCTGCTAACCCTGAAGCTGCACAGCGCTCCGTCTCACTGTTCTGGCTTCTGGGACAGCCCGTGAAGCCTCTGCAGGGCAGCGGGATGAAGGCACCCCACTGCCCTGTGGAGGCTTCGCGCTGCTAACCCCGGAGCTAGAACAAAAAGACGGAGCACTGCGCAGCGCTCCCTCTCCCTGTTCTGGCTTTGGGGTTAGCCGTGCAGCCTGCATTTGCTCCATAAGACACACATACATTTCCCCTTACTTTTTAGAAGGGAAAAAGTGCATCTTATAGAAAAAAATATGGTATACCAGGGAGTTTTCCTTCGCTAAGCTGATGCCTCTGGGTGGCCACCAGCACGACATATTGTTAGAGATGAGGGTGGGGTGGGGCTAAACCAGGCAGAGGCAAACTCGGCCCTCCAGATGTTTTGGGACTACAACTCCCATCATCCCTGACCACTGGTCCTGTTAGCTAGGGGTCATGGGAGTTGTAGTCCCAAAACATCTGGAGTGCCAAATTTGCCTATGCCTGGGCTAAACCCTAGCAACTAATGGTAGGATTTTTATTATTTGGAGTTTGGAAGGGAAGACTGCATGCTTGTGGGAAAACACAAGCGAAGCTGCCCTAGTCAGTGCCTCACCTGGGATAGAGGCATTAGCATGGCAAAAGGTGTTGATGGCCCATCTAAGATGAATCTTGGCCCTGGATAGACAGAGGTTGCCAAAGTGATGGAAGGCCTCTCCACCAGCCTGCTCAAGATGGATCTCTTGTCTTTTTTCCCTGCCTCTTCTTCTAACCAGCACACCCTGCTCTAAAGACATCATTATGCTTATAGCTGTAAACTGATCAAGTCAGTTTAAAGTTAGACAGAAAGCAACAGGGTTTTGAATCAGTGTACATTTTGTCACAGAGGTGGGCATGGTAATAATCACCAAAACAAGAATTGTGGAGACAATTCTCCAAAGCTACCCTTTCCTATTGGGAGAGACGAGAAGAAGAAAAATCACAGTCATTTTCTCAGGGAACAAAGATTTCTTCTCACAAGTTTTGGGCCAGCAATGAAGCAATGTGCAGTCCTAGAGGTATGCCCCACCCCCAATCCATCAATAAGTGTCAAAAATGACGCTGTGGTGATCCTGTGACATGTGGACTTTTGTTTTTCCTGGCCTACAAACTTACATTTTGGGCAGTCCCTGATGGGGGCTTAACAGTAGATCCAATTAATTGTTAGAATTGCACAGACCCACTTGCAAATGTCATAAACTTTCTATTGGATTTGGCACAAATTAGAATATAATCCAGGATCCAAAGCATGGCTCTCATAAGCAGGGTTTGTTTGTTTTTAAGCATCTCTTTACTAAGAACATCCCTCCTGTGACTCCCAGTCAGGAATATACCCCTCCAGAATTTGGGATTATCTAAAGCAGCATCCAGTGAGTTGCAAGAGACTGCCTTGACAATTCAGAACTGATCGCCTTCATGTGCACATCACAGCAATTTGCCTGTGTGCATGGACTGCTCTGGACCTTGGCCTCAAGTTTTATTAAAGGTTTTCGTGAAATACAATTCTAGTCTTTTACATAATACATCATTGTTGGCATACTGATAGGGCTTTTTCCGCTCTTGTGAGGCTTGTTAGTCTTTTGGTAAAATTATTTCATAGGCAGTGGATTGCATATTAAACTGATATAGAAATGGAAATATTGATCTTGTGCCTGCTAAGCATAAAATGTCTGAAGTCTTTTAAAATAGTACACTTAGCATATCTGCTTAGCAGATTTGAAGGACTGAATTCTTTTCTTCCTTAGAAACCTAAAACATCCAATTTAGAAATGTAGCTAAAGTTAAAACTAAGTATTGTACAACGAGTTTCTATGTAATACTATGTCCCAAGAGGTAACAGATGAGCTATGGAGGCATCTGTACAGTTTTCACCAGGCACTTCAATTCTGTCAATATTTAAATGACAGATACATATTATATGCCACAAAGAATCGATGGCTCAGGCTGAATAGATGGGGGTGGCATAATGCATGCAGTGAATATATAAAAGAACAGTAGACTTTGCTGACCCACGATTCTTTAGAAATACATTTAGTTTCTATGAAGATGGTTACAGTATATCCGTTTTGAATACTTTGGCCTCTCTAAGCATTCTGGATACATGTTTTTAAAATATAAAGTGCTGGTGGCAAGGAAGAAAACAACAACAACGGTATATCAAACACTTTTTTTTCCAGCTGGTACTCACCAGAATTTACTTCTGGCACTTCTCAAGTGGGCCCATTGCCATTCTAAGAGAACAAGGGATGTGTTCATGGTGAGTTCCGGCATCTCTTTTTCTAGAAAAATAGCAGTGGGTATACCATATGCCTTGGTGCTAAATACAGTGGCATTACTCCATTCCCTCCAACATTCCTCAGGTGAAAATAGGGACATTTCTCATTCCCAACTGACCCTCCTCAATCCCCCATTTTTTGTCATCTCCCTGCAGGGTTATTTCCACCACCCTGGTCTCTGTCTGCACCTAAGAGCTGCTGTTTCACATGAGGCTGGGCCTCGGCAGTGTCGTAGCAAGGTCAGGTGGTACCCGGTACGGAAAATTTCTTGTCACCCTCCCACACACATTTAAATTATTAAAAGAAGGGAAAATAAGATACTTACAGTTGCAAGTGTTATTTTCTGGTTTGTTTACTTAACATTGTGAGCATAAGCTCCTAAAACTGTTTTTTTTCATGATGGGAATTTCTTATTTTAAAAACACATATTTTTGCCATTTTGTCACCCCCCTCAGTGATGACACCCAGGGCGGACCACAGCCACAAGTGAGAGCCAGTGTGGTGTAGTGGTTAAGAGCGGTAGTCTCGTAATCTGGGGAACTGGGTTCGCGTCTCCACTCCTCCACATGCAGCTGCTGGGTGACCTTGGGCCAGTCACACTTCTGTGAAGTCTCTCAGCCCCACTCACCTCACAGAGTGTTTGTTGTGGGGGAGGAAGGGAAAGGAGAATGTTAGCCGCTTTGAGACTCCTTCGGGTAGTGATAAAGCGGGGTATCAAATCCAAACTCTTCTTCTTCTTCTTCTTCACCACACATCCTTTCCTAGGCCACTGTGCCTTGGCATTGGTGTCAGCCTCTCCTCCTCCTCCTCACTGGTTCTCTAGCAGCTGCTACGAGCTACCCAAGGGACGACACCAGCATCAGTGGTCATGGAAATGTCATGGAGAGGCAATGGGATGCTTCCTCGCAGCTGCCATTGCTGCCGCCACCATCTCTCAGGACAAGCAGCAGTCCATGCTCATCTCCAAGTTTGGTGGCAGTGGCGCTGACAAGGGGAATAGGGACTTTCTGAGATTAAATCAGAAGCCGGGGTGGCTTTCATAATTCCAGGAAAACTAGACCCTGATCCAGCTATTGTCACTCACCAACCTTGCCAAGTTTTCTTCCCTCATATGGCAGACACTGTTTCCTGATGTGGTTAGTTTTTACCCCATGAGATTCTGGGTCTGAGCTTTAGGAGAAATAGCAACCCAGTCTGTTTATTAAGCAACAACCTTCTTGCCATGCTGCATTAAAAACTAAGAAGAGCTCCCAAAGCAGTTTATGACCAGGATCCAGGAGTTTGCTAATATAAGGCATGAGGCGTTACAATTCACTGTGTGTTACCAGGTGTGCCTGGTAAAGGATGGTTAAGTCCAGTCAAAGGCGACTCTGGGGTTGTGGCACACATCTTGCTTTCAGGCCAAAGGAGCAGGCATTTGTCCACAGACAGCTTTCTGGATCATGTAGCCAGCATGACTAAACCACTTCTGGTGCAACAGAACACTGTGACGGAAACCAGAGCACACAGAAATGCCATTTACCTCTTTGCTGCAGCAGTACCTATTTATCTACTCGTGCTGGTCTGCTTTTGAACTGCTAGGTTGGCAGGAGCTGGGACAGAGCAACGGGAGCTCACCCTGTTGTGGGGATTCGAACCACTGACTTTCTGATCAGCAAGCCCAAGAGGCTCAGTGGTTTAGACCACAGCGCCACCCACACCCCATGCCTAAGAGTAAGTATCCTCCTGAAACGTGATGTTTTGTTTTATTTTGAATAATACTCTGCAGGTATGTGACTTGGATCATAGATCAACATGCATTGCCTCTAGACATTTCTTTCCTGGTGGAACTCAGGCTGCTTCTAGAAAACTGATCTGTTTGTTCAATGTTTGTGGGTGGATCACACAAAGCCAACTATTGATTGAGCATCCATTCTGATTTGTTTGTGGGGAGATTATGCAATGTTGTGCCAAGCAAGTGTTATCCCACACTTCCAAATGCATTTTTCTGTCACATTGCTTATCATACACAGAGACACAAAATCTGCTTTTTTGGGGGGGGGAGTGGGTTTGCTGTGCAAGAACACCAAATCAACAACAACAACAACTTATTATTTATACTCCGCTCATCTGGCTGGGTTTCCCCAGCCACTCTGGGCAGCTTCCAACAAGATATTAAAATATAGTAGTCCAAACATTAAAAACTTCCCTAAACAGGGCTGTCTTCAGATGTCTTCTAAAAGTCTGGTAGTTATTGTTCTCTTTGACATCTGGTGGGAGGGCATTCCACAGGGCAGGAGCCACTACCGACAAGGCCCTCTGCTTGGTTCCCTGTAACCTGGCTTCTCTCAGTGAGGGAACCGCCAGAAGGCCCTCAGCACTGGACCTCAGTGTCCAGGCTGAACGATGGGGGTGCAGAAGCTCCTTCAAGTATCCTGGGCCGAGGCCGTTTATGGCTTTAAAGGTCAGCACCAACACTCTGAATTGTGCTCAGAAACGTTCTGGGAGCCAATGTAGTTCTTTCAAGACCAGTGTCATGTGGTCTTGGCGGCCGCTCCCAGTCACCAGTCTAGCTGCTGCATTCTGGATTAGTTGTAGTTTCTGGGTCACCTTCAAAGGTAGCCCCACATAGAGCGCATTGCAGTAGTCCAAGCAGGAGATAACTAGAGCATGCACCATTCTGCTGAGACAGTCTGCGGACAGGTAGGGTCTCAGCCTGCATACCAGATGGAGCTGGTAAACAGCTGCCCTGGACACAGAATTGACCTGTGCCTCCATGGACAGCTGTAAGTCCAAAATGACTCCCAGGCTGCACACCTGATCCTTCAGGGGCACAGTTACCCCATTCAGGACCAGGGAGTCCTGCACAGCTGCCCACCTCCTGCCCCCCAAAAACAGTACTTCTGTCTTGTCAGGATTCAACCTCAATCTGTTAGCTGCCATCCATCCTCCAACCTTCTCCAGACACTCACACAGGACCTTCACTGCCTTCACTGGTTCTGATTTGAAAGAGAGGTAGAACTTCAGTTGTGCAATCTGAATTAGATGGTAAAGGATTTAATCATACCTGGAAAAAATGACAGTCTGAATATGCTCTTAGAAGTGACAGTGGTCACAAATCATAGAATCATAAAACCATAGAATTGTAGAGTCGGAAGGGCCTCTGAGTGTCATCTAGTCCAACCCCTGCAAAGCACGAATCTCAATGAAGGCACCCATGACAAATGGCCATCCAACCTCTGCTTAAAAGCTTCCAGTGAAGGAGAGTCCAGCACCTTCTGAGGGGAGTCCATTCCATTGTCAAACAGCTCTTACCACCAGAAAGTTCTTCCTGATGTTTAGTTAAAATCACAGGGAGCTTTCTACTATGGCTGCTATATAGTATAGATTCTTCAGAAATAAGAATGCTGGATTTTATTTTATTTTTAAGCATTCAGCATACAGCCATTTTTTTCACATCATTTCCTCTCCGAAGCCTCCCATGACTAGTCACATTCATTTAATCACGCTAACAAGAAATGGATAAATTTGTCAACCACTTTTTCAATCACAAGACCAGCGATGCTTCAGATTTAGATTTCTTCACACACTATTCATATAATAGGTTTACAAAATGAAGCTTGAAAATACCTCAAGGCTACCTTGATGGTATTTATCCAGACTATGGAGTGGATAACTGAAATAAACGTGCTTATTTGCAGTTAAATGCTAGTGCATTCACCAGCAGCCATTATCAGGAGATGAAGCTGAGTTTAATTAGGGGATCAAAGCAATGCCACCTTAATTCCCAATAATAAAGCTGCCCTTGTTATCAGTAAGGACATCGGTTGCTAAAGAATACAGGCAAAATAGTGGTTGCTGGGCTGGTTTTTTTTGGGGGGGTGCAGTTAATGTATTCTTTACTATTTGTGCAGAACAGTTTAATGAGACATTACTTCTCTGAGGCTTAAAATGCTATATTTGCTTTAACTGCTCTTAAGGTTCTATTTTCTTTGTGTAATCATAAAGATGGAAGTGGCCCAAAGTCTGCTCATGCTAGCCCCAAATCTGCACTGCAAGGCAAAAGTCATCCAGCCCTCCAACCTTTCCCTCCCACTCAGAGGAAGTCTCAAAATCCAGACCACAGTTTTCTACAACGACAGAGCAGAGCAGGTAAGCTCACTCATGATGATGTCAGGAGAGAAGGTAACTCCAGATGACTCAAGAAAGCAGACAAGCTGCTTGGTTTTTTCTAATAGCAGGAAAAAAGCTCCATATCTTCAGCTCCTAACGATAATATCCTTTGTTAGATTTAGCAATGTATTCTGCGGGGCATCAGGAAGAGGTTGTGTTTATCTTTAATTACTTGGGGGGAGGGATAGGGAATTGTCAATACGTCTGTGCTCTAATTTGATTGATTATGCTGTAAAGCGAAGGCCGGTCATAAAATAAACTCTCTTGCATGCGTGATTTGGAGGAGACAATGGGCAATTTAATCTCCCATAATCTGCTTTCATATTTGGCCTTTGGGTTCCAGGTCTATTAAGAACATTTATTGTTTCTAAATGTTAGGATGAATAAATAATGAGATCTAAAATAATGTGGAGGGTCTTATAAAGCGTGTTCTCACTAGCAGAGAGCACGTGTTGCGGTTGGGGAACAGACCACCATCATGACTAGGCAAATTTGTTGGGAACCCAAGCCTGTAAAGGGTTAAATGGGTTGCTGGGGATTTTTGAGTGTTGCCAATTCGGAGGAGGGGTCAGAGTCTATAAGTAGAGGAGATAGACGAAAGGACATCCTCTTGGCCGTTTTGCATCGGATCACATGGAGCGCTGGGACAATCTTCTCATTGTCTGGTTACATTTCTTTATTTCTTATTTCCCCTTTCTTTTTAATCCTCTCTAGTCCCTTAAATAATTTAATTCCCCCTTTTTCCTGTCCGATTTCCCACCCCATCCCTTACCCTGCCCTGTGGGAAGATTCTCCCTGTATCCGTGGCTTGCCTTTCCCAATAGGGAGAGAACCCCCGTTAGGGGCTTTCTTTTGCAAAAGGTTTCCCCCATTTCTCTCGTTGAAATTGTGGGGCTAGTCAGGGCTGTTCCCAGCTTAGCTGGAATCACTTTCGTTTATAGTATCCCCGTAGGTTGGCTTTAATTTGAGTGTGTGCAGCGCTGTTGGCCAAATTTTAAGCTAGCCTTGGGTGGGAGCACTAATTTGGTTTCCTTTAATATTGCTATGAGACTAAGATTCTCAAGAGCAGATACAGGGAGGCCTATTCGGCCTGCACATTAACTTCTAAGCCTAAGTGCTACAGGTAGCAGTTAATTGTTAAGTCTCTGTCACGTGACTCATTCTTGCTATAGGAATGTATCTGCTTGCAGGCCCAGTTGCTCCTAATGTATATCTGAGGCAGACAGAGGGCCCCAGAGGCTCTCTGTGCCTCCAAGGACTATGAGTACTCTGCATATGCTCTTGAACTATGCCATTTCTGTACAAGTTTATTTTCTTTAAGTTTGTTTTGCCCTGATAGTGGCAACTGCCATTTTAGAGACGAGCCATTGTGGCTTAGTGGCAAAAGTGTAAGACTAGGACCTGGGAGACAGGGTTCATATCCCCCTCTTAGCCATTGTTATAACAAAACAAAACTAACTGCTCCTTTTAGGTTATTCTGTTGCTGGGTAGTTCTGCCCATTTGTGATAAAAGAACTTTGGGTTTCTTGAAGGGGTGCTTCCCTGTAAAAGGGCAAGCAGGGGTACCTGGACAAGCGGTGGGCTACCTCAACTCTCCTATTTCACTGGAAACATTTATGCCTGGCCTAGCAGGTGTTCCTAGGGCTTTGCCCCAGAATTCGATGGCCTGGAAGCATCTCCAGCCTGAATAGTGTCCCCATGTGGTCTATAAGCAATGGTTTCCCTGGGTCAGTCATAGTGCCGGTAATGCCTAGGTTGCAGGATTGGTCCCTGTATGGGACAGCTGCATGCTCCCATACTGGTCTACCTGGACACTTAGGTCCTTTTGGTGGTTACCTCACTGCCAGGGATGTAATGGGCGCCACACTTGCAATATGCAAGTGGGAGAAAGCCCCTTTGCGTGCCCGCATTGCAGTTTGCTCTGTGCGTTGCAGGACACGGTGCTGCACGGGCTGCAATTGCATTGCATTGCATGAGAGATTTGCAGTTGCATTGCACAAAGGGTGTGTTTGCATTTGCACGGAGTGTATTGTTGCATTGCACGGAATGTGTTGTTGCATTGCACGGAGTGTGTTGTTGCATTGTACAGAAGGTGGGGTTGCATTGCACGGAGTGTGTGCGCGTGTGTGCATTGCACGGAGTGTGTAGTTGCATTGCACGGAATGTGTGTGCTTTGCATGGAGGGTATAGTTGCATTGCACAGAGTCTGTTTTTGCATTGCAAGGAGTGTGTGTGCATTGCACAGAGTGTGTAGTTTCATTGCATGGAGTGTAGTTTCATTGAACGGAGTGCGTAGTTGCATTGCACGGAGGGTTTGTGTGTGCATTGCACGGAGTGTGCATTTGCATTGCACAGAGCGTGTTTTTTGCATTGCACAGAGTGTGTAGTTGCATTGAACGGAGTCTGTAGTTGCATTGCACGGAGGGTTTGGGTGTGCATTGCACAGAGTGTATAGTTGCATTGCACAGAGCGTGTTTTTTGCATTGCACAGAGTGTGTAGTTGCATTGCACAGAGTGCGTGTTGGAAAAGGAAGCTGGCTCGGCAGTAACTTTGTCAGGACTTCTTTAGGGGTTCTGGCCAGCGTCGGCCCTGTAAATTTACATATCATGATGGCAGCACTAGATGCCCCTGCCCAAGTGGGGGGCTGGAAGCTGGCAAGCAATAGCTCAATACCTTTTGCCCATATTCCCATTTTATTTAGGGATCCAGTGGGATATCGTTGCTAAAACAAACCACTTGCCTATGGAGAAGCTGTCTGCCTTGAAGGAAGTTATTTTGTAATACTTCCTCTGTAGCAAGTGATGGTTCATCAGATCCGTTCTTGCTGGGTCACTTAATTAATCTTCCCACTAGGCCACGCTGCCTGCGGCCTGAGGTCCCCTTACCTTTGTGTATGCCTACCAAGTGTGGTGAAGGCAGATATCAGGCGATGGTAGCAATTCCTGAATGTATGAAATAGTAGTTCGCCATGGCAGGATACCTTGTACCCGCACAAGTATTTTCAGGTTTATGCTGGTGCTGCTGGATCTTTGCCCTTTGGTTTTATTTCAAGGGCTGCTGGTGTGCAAAGCTATGGCCTCAAGCCCGGTGTGATGAGGCAATCATGTGACATAACTTTTCTTGAGTTTTTCCCCATTGTAGTAGCAATTCACATGTGGCCCAAGGAGTTCAGTGGCCATCGGATCTGCTTTTGGTCTGATAACCAGGTAGTGGTGAGCGTTTTGGCAAAACAGTCCTCATGCTCCAGCAGATTCTCCGCCCCTCCGCTCACGCTTTCGAGCTGCGCCGCTTAAGGTTTAATATTGTGCTTTCTACTCTCCAAATTACGGGATCCTCTAATGGTGTTGCTGGCACTCTATCCCATTTTCAGAGGAAGCGCTTCAGATCCTGGGCTCCAGACTCAGCTGTTGCCAGACTTTTCCAGACCACCTGTGGCATTGTGACAACAATTAGCATTTATAGAGAGCAGCAGCTTCCATTTCCTCTTCTGCTTTTAGCTCTTATGGGATGGCCTGGATGGATTTCTTAGCCTTAAGCTGGCAGTCCTTGGCCATTCAGATGAATTGGCCCCCATCCTCTGAGCAGATCCTGCAGTATTTGGTCCACCTGCTGCAGATTGGGCGTGCTGTTATAACTATCAGAATTCAGTCGGCTGCAATGTCTGTTACACTGAAGCTTTAATTTTCAGAGACCCTTATAAAATTTGTAGTGCGTAGGGCCTTGGAAGGTTGGAATAGGCTCCAACCTCATAGGACAGCGGGCAGGAAGTTGGTCAATTTCACCTATGCAGTATCTGCAACAAGTTAAAACTTGTCTGCTGGTTAAAGATCAAGGCGAGATTCCTTTCAGTAGTCCATTGCATTTTCGCACTGAGGGTTGGAGAAATGGTTGTTGGTGCCAGCACGGGGATGAGAGTCTGGAGGCTTATTGCTTCAGGACTTTTCCTTATCCTTTGGAGCTTGTCATTAGAGTCGGGAACTCAAAAACAGACTTAGTGGGCAGGAGTGCCACAATCAGGGTTCCCGCCACAGGTGAGGAAGGCCCTTGCCCGGTTATGGATAACAGAATATTTGGCTTTCATTCCCTGGGGGCTGGCCCGCTCCTAGTGCATGAAAATGGGTTCCCATTAGCCAGGCATCAATGTGCTTACGTCGTGCACCAGTTATTACGGCCTGCGGCTTGCTTACCGCTGAACACACCTCATTCCTTCCGAATAGGACTGCTGCAAAGGCTGCACACTGGGGGCCTTGTCAGTAGACAGGATTGTGAATACGGGTCTTTGGAAGTCTGACGCTGACAAGGGTTATATCAGGAAGTGTCACAATGATGTCTGTGCTGATGCTTGTCTGTTATCTCCTTTTTTTTTTTTTTTTTTTTTTTCTTTTCCTTCATAGGAGCAGCTGTGCACATTTGGGTCACAGCATCGTACACTAGGCTGGCAAGCATGTTGACGAGTTTGGACTGGGGCGCCATCTCAGTCTTCCTGCCCATGTGAACATTTACTGGATGTCCTGATGGAGAATGCTTTGGCAGGAGATCCTTCCTTTGGTGTGGTCGAGTGTGACCTGTGCAGGTCCTTCCGCAGTGCTGGTGGTACAGCTGGGCGAGAATGTTTGCTGTCTTCCTCCAGCATAAGTTTGCATTCCTGCATGCAAGAGGACTTGGATTGAGTTGATGGCAGCTCTCCCTGGACTCAAAATAATTTAAGGCATTGGTTCAAGGTGGTCTGGAGGGGGGGGTTGGAGCACCTGTCCCCCCCAATGCGCAAAGATATTCCATTAAGGGAATCCAAGGATTCACTATGTTTTTGTCAACCCCTTTCGAGGGGTAGGGCTACGCAAGAGTCCCTGGGAGCATTTGGGGGTGAGCTTGAGTCTGATCCTGTTTCATTGCTCCCCCACGCTGTTTATTTGTACTGGCGACATGGTGGGGCCCAGTCCTCAGTGCTGCCCTGTTAAGGTCAGGTGCAGCTAGTCGGGAACCAATGCTTAGACAAACTACCACTGAGCAGGCCAGGAAGCATGTTAATAAGGCGATGGACAATAGAATAAAATAAATAAAGTAAATAAAATATCAAATAAATAAAATAGGTCCTTGCTTTAGGTGGTTCTGTAATATTGCACCCTGCTATTTTTCTTCAAGACTGTTCCCCTCTTTAGGGCAGATGGGGTGCATCTTTCCCCTAAGGGGAACGACACCTGGCGGGATGCAATTGCCTTGGGATTCTTTGCTCCCCCACAATGTTGCTGGTACTGTCGATATGGTGGGGCCCAGTCGTCAGTGCTGCTCTGCTGAGGTCAGGTGCAGCTAGTCGTGAACCAATGCCTAGATAAACTACCACCGAGAAGGCCGGAAAGTGTGTTACTAAGGCAGTGGATATAAAATACAGGTTGTTGGAAATCGAATGCATTCAAAGGTTATGTTCATTAACATTATTGGTGTCTTACAATTTTGCTTGTTTTATCTTATCCCTGCTACGGGGGAAGCAGGCCCTTGCCCTGTAAAAGATCTTAATAAATACCTGGCGGTATGCGCCCCAGGGGATGGGCCTCTGCTATGGCATAAGAATGGTTTGCCCCTGTCAAGACACCAGTTTGCAAAGGTGATGCGTAAGGCGATTCTGGCTTGTGGCGGCACAGCCCAAGATTTCGCCCCCCATTCTTTTAGGATAGGGGCTGCCACGACAGCAGCCCACTGGGGCTTGTCAGCTGCCAGAATAAAGGATTTGGGTCGCTGGAAATCAAATGCGTTCAAAGGTTATGTTCGCTGACAATTGGTGTCTTACACTGCTTTTATTTTATACTTTTATTAGGTTTAGCGGTTGTCCGCATTTGGATGGTGGGACACAGTATCGTCCATTGGGTTGGCGTCGCAGCACGGCAATCTGGATGGGGTCCAGATCTCGGCCTTCCTCCACACATTCGGTTGTCTTGGCTGTCCAGACGAGGAATGCGCTGGTCAGAGTTCCTGCCAAGTATCCAGAGGCAGTTGCTCCTGGAGGGGCCGCCAGCTGCTATGGTGGTGCAGCTGAGCGAGAATGACCTGGTGACCATGGACTGTTTGTCACTACGTGCTGCAATTCTGGGTGACCTGGAGACGCTGCGGGCAATGGTGCCAACAGCGAGAATCTTTTGGTCAAAGCTTTTGCAACGCTGCGTTTGGAGGGGCAGTCGTTGCTCGGCCGCCACTGAAAGGGCCAGAAGATGCGTCAATGCTGGCAGTGGTCAAAAAGGCTTTGGAGCTGGGTGGTGATGTGATTTCCCACCCCGAGATTTCTTTTCAGAGGCCATCCTTTTCAGAGCTGATGGCGTGCACCTTTCTGCTTCAGGGAATGAGGCTTGGATTGGTGCGGTGGTGACCAAGCTGAGGTCTTGGTTGGGGCTGTGAGTGGTTTGGCGGTGAGCTGAGGCTCCATGGCGGTTAGGCATTGGTTAAATTGGTGCTTGGAGGGGTAAGGTGCCTATCCCTCCAAATGATGCGAAAGGGAATTCCGTTAAAGGAATCCAGGGGCTTGCCATTCTTTCGTCCTTGTCCGTGGTGCCGGGCTTGGGCCGTGCAAGCCCCACCGGAACATGAGGGTGAGAGGTGATGGTCTGTGTCCCAGCCTCATTTTCTCACCCAATACTTGTTTCCCACGCTGGCTTCCGAGGTGCCCGGAAGGGACCAGCTCTGTCCTCTGGCTTCCGGTGGTGTCCGGAAGGGACCAGCTCTGCCCTTGGGGGCAAGGACAGATAGTCATAACCAATGCCTAAGCAACCACTCACATTTTCTGTATTTTAATAAAGTTGTGGCCAAAAAATATGCCAAAAACCTTAAACAAAAATTAACGTGTGATGTGTGAATTTTTTGGGGGGTGGTACTGTGGAACTCAACACGCAAAGCGTGTTCTCACTAGCAGAGAGCACGTGTTGCGGTTGGGGAACAGACCACCATCATGACTAGGCAAATTTGTTGGGAACCCAAGCCTGTAAAGGGTTAAATGGGTTGCTGGGGATTTTTGAGTGTTGCCAATTCGGAGGAGGGGTCAGAGTCTATAAGTAGAGGAGATAGACGAAAGGACATCCTCTTGGCCGTTTTGCATCGGATCACCCGCCCCCCCTCCCTTCTATAGGGTGGTTCTTGGGTTCAATTGACCTTGCTATGCCTGTCATGGGGTCGTTCGCCTTTGAGCGGGGGCCTGGTAGGAATTTTGCCATTTGGCTGATTGGCTGTTGCCATTTGGTTTTTGCCTACTGCGTAGCAAATCGTCACAACTTGTAAGGTTGGCGGTTAGGCATTGGTTAAATTGGTGCTTGGAGGGGTAAGGTGCCTATCCCTCCAAATGATGCGAAAGGGAATTCCGTTAAAGGAATCCAGGGGCTTGCCATTCTTTCGTCCTTGTCCGTGGTGCCGGGCTTGGGCCGTGCAAGCCCCACCGGAACATGAGGGTGAGAGGTGATGGTCTGTGTCCCAGCCTCATTTTCTCACCCAATACTTGTTTCCCACGCTGGCTTCCGAGGTGCCCGGAAGGGACCAGCTCTGTCCTCTGGCTTCCGGTGGTGTCCGGAAGGGACCAGCTCTGCCCTTGGGGGCAAGGACAGATAGTCATAACCAATGCCTAAGCAACCACTCACATTTTCTGTATTTTAATAAAGTTGTGGCCAAAAAATATGCCAAAAACCTTAAACAAAAATTAACGTGTGATGTGTGAATTTTTTGGGGGGTGGTACTGTGGAACTCAACACGCAATAACATTATAGAAATCGGTGGCATGATCTCATCTGGAAAGTAGGACTCCATTTCTCACCTGTAATTCAGGGGTTTATTTTGATGATATAGATATCTTTGAAATATTTACCAACAATGTTTAGATGGTTAAGGAGTTGTTTCAGTTGAGGGGAGGGATTTCAAGTAGGGCTATGTATCAGATTAGTCTGAGGCCTGAGTCAATTTGTGCATATTTAGAGGGTCTCAGGCCTCAGATGAGTTGGGTACATAGACAGACCCTCCAACATTTCTCTGATGAATAGAGGGACATCCTAAGAAAAAGTGGAACATTCCAGGTTCCAATCAGAAACTGGGACAGCTTCTCTAAATCAGGGATGTCCCAGAAAAAAATGGGACAGTTGGAGGATCTAAATACAGTGGTACCTCAAATTACATACACTTCAGGTTACAGACTCCGCTAACCTAGAAATAGTACCTCGGGTTAAGAACTTTGTTTTTTTATATATAATAATATTTATTAAAGTTTCAAAAAATTACAAACATAATGTAATGGGAATTGGGGTTGCTCGTGCATAAGTTGCCTCTACTCTTGGCAAAGTTGCCTGGTTAAACCTTTCCCTGGCTGCACAGCCCTTACTCCGCGGCTGTGTCAGTCACTGGCAGAATCCGTCAGTGGGCGTTTCCTGAACTTCTTCCAGCATAAAAGTTATTTGACCCCAAGTCTCCGCCTAGCCTCCCTCCGCGGAGGTCTTCTGCGCAGGGTGGGCGTGGCCAGTGGAGGACCTGTGCTCTCCCCGCTAGTTTCTGTGGAAGAGTCCTGGAGACATCTCTCCGAAGCCCTCCCCTGCTCCCCTTTCTTCCTGGTGTAACGCTGATTTCCTTCCTCAGTGGATGAGTCCTCTCTCTCCCTGCTGGGCCCTTCTCCGGCATCGCTGGAGAGCCTTACCTCCACTCCTGGCTCCGATGGCAGTTCCCTGACACATAAGGAAAAAATAATAAAACAAAAAATTGCAAAAAACTGAAAAATTAAAAAATTAAAAACAAATCAATTTTTCCATAGCTTATCTTTCATTTACTTGTTTCCTTGACCTCCTCACACCTCCCTTTTTTGTATTCTAGTTCAATTAGTTAATTCAGCAAATCCTTTCCATCTTTGTTTTTATCTTAATCATTTATCTTAATATGTTGTAACTTTGCATTCTCACCTGTTGACAACCCATTTTTACATACTCCTTTATAACATTACTGCTAAAACCACATAACTTCATTCCAGCATCCTTCTAACATTCCTTAATTTTGCAATGTTTCTGTAGATAGTCTTTAAACTTCTTCCATCCTTCTTCTACCAATTCTTCTCCCTGGTCGGGTTAAGAACTTTGATTCAGGATGAGAACAGAAATCATGCAGTGGCAGCACAGCAGCAGTGGGAGGCCCCATTTGCTAAAGTGGTACCTCAGGTTAAGAACAGTTTCAGGTTAAGAACGGACCTCCAGAACGAATTAAGTTTTAACCTGAGGTATCACTGTAGATTGCTGCAAGTGGGGTTGGGTTGGCCTGGGGTGATCTGTGGCTCTCAAAGGCTGGAGCATCAAGAAGGAAGAAGAAACAGCCAGGGTGAGAAATGCCAGAGCAGCGGCAGCTATAGAAATATATGAATGTATTCAGAATTAGTGCCCACACTTGAGCATAGCCAAAAGGCTGAGAAACTGTTTGTGGAATATATTAGACTGTGCAGACAGCTGTTGGACATGACAAATGCATTCCTCACACTCTGGGATAAGCCCTGAGGCTGTCCTAAAATAAGAAATAAGAAATAGGAGCAGACAATGGGTAAATCTTAGTCACATTCAGTAGAAGCAAAAGCAAAAGGGCCTTCTTTAATTTCAAGCTATTTTGGTGAACTTGGTGGCAGGGTGGGGGAATACATCTGCAATCATTTTTATTTGCCTATTAATCTGAATCCATCTCTTGTCACATGAATGCCGTCCGGACAATGTTTGTTTGCTATTAAATAAATAAATAGAAGACGAATTAGTGCCAGGATTTGTTTGTTTGTTCATTTTTAAAGGTTTTAAGGGAAAATGGGCATTTTGTACTTTTACTTATGTCTGGACTAGCAAATTCTTGATTTATTGTCCTCTTGAGATGGTTCAAGACTCTTGATAAGGTCCTGACCCCTAGCATTGGCTTGGTGTTACCACGTTTGCACACCTGCCCCACAGGCAGCTTATGGAGAAGCTGTATGAGGCAAGGCTTCCCTTCTAACCTGACTCCTTCACCCCTTTCTCCTCCTCCCTGTTTCTTTTCTGCAGTCCTCCTCCTTGTATCTTTTTCTCTCACCCACCATGCCCATCACCCTTGGACTACTTGCACAGAGCTGCTTAGGCGGTTCTGTCCCATGGCCCATTCATTATGGCTCAGTGGCTGGGGCCGGGCCCTTCACTTGCCCATTGGGCTGATGAAGGGATAAATGCCTGTGGCTGTTCTGGATGTGTTGACTCCTATTTTTTAAATTTAATCCTTGGTTTTTTTCTCCGGCCAAATACATTTTAATAACTCTTTTTGCCATTGTTAGAAAAAGCTTATACTTCTTAACACTGGAATTGTCTGGAACAAAAAATGACATATTATATATTCATTTTTTCCACCGAAATCTTACCCCTACTTGACTTGTGGGGATTCCCACATCCATTTTCTTTCTGTTGTGACCAGGGGTGGGTCCCCCCTTCCTACTTTTAGCTATTTCTTGCCTGTTAACCTACAACATGGGTTAAACTTCATGAGGGAACAGTAAAAACATAACCATGAATCCCAAATAGGCCACATTTTAACCGTAGGCATAAGAAACCAGAAATGTAGGTTAATGAATCAGGGTTTTTTATTTATTTTGGCATTTATCTATTTCCAAATCAGATATGTCCTCTGGGTGGTTTATAGTCAGTTGACAGCTAATGCAAAGATGTAGACAATGAAAGCTGGCAAAACAGAAGTAACGGGTGCTCGCTGCTATTTGTGTCAGCTTTTGTTTTAAAACTTTTCAACACCAGGAGCAATGCTACAGCAATCACCCAAAATCTAGATCTGTTCATTTGGAAGCGAGTCCTTTTATAACTTCCATTATGATTACCTCTATCTATGTGCACTTAGATTTGTTGAAATGCCTGCACATAACCATCAGAGTATATTGCTAACTCCCCCGCCATATTGCTTTGTATCATTTTATTGGAGATTTGAATGCCACTCTTTTCTTTAAAGCAGCAGTGGGGAACATCAGAGCTGGGAGCTGAATGTGACCCTCTATGCTTCCTTATCTGGCCTCTGGGACTCTTCCCAGGCCACACTCCACCCCAAATATGCACCCTTTCACCAGACCACACCCCTTAGTAGCCCTGATTCACCCCCTCCTTGAATGTTTCCCCTGGTGGGAATGTTTCTTGCCTGTTGATTGTCTGGATGGAGGTAAGAGAAGGAAGTATAAGCAAGTCTAGCATTAAAAAAGCAACATTTGTACTCATTGCTCTGCCCACGTTTGCTCCTTGCCCCACTGACATGTGGCCCCCGAAAGGTTTTTCTGAAAGGCAGGGTTTTTTTCAGCTAGAACTTGCTGGAACTCAGTTCCGGCACCTTTCAGGTAGATTTTGGCACCTTTCAGATGAGTTCTGGCACCTCTCAGGTGGGCATCGTTGCCGTTCTCAGAGAACAAGGGACTGCGTTCGTGGTGAGTTTCAGCACCTATTTTTTTCTAGAAAAAAATAGCACTGTTTAAAGGAATTGTGGTGTCAGACTGGTCCTTGCCAAAGCACAGTGAAGAATGTACCTGAATGATGGAACAAATTTAAGATGAACTGTCATTAAGAGTTCCTAAAGGCAGGATAAAAGTGCCACTCTTTTAACATGGTGTGTGTGTGTGTGTGTGTGTGTGTGTGCCAGTACTGCATACTCTTGAGTATCCCCAGGAAAAAAAGCACTGGTATAAATCTATAAATGAATGATCAAGTGGGAAGAGCTTGTTGTTGTTGTTTCTTAATAAATTTATAAACCGCTTCATAACATGAAACCATTGAAGCAATGTCCAAAAGGGGAGAGGGAAATGGAATGAAATACAAAAAGAAAGCATTATATTCCAAGTGGTAATACTATGGCTTTGAGCTTCAAATTCTGTCAACGCAGCTTCAAAGAAACATTGCCTATCAGGTGCTGCTAAGGTGCAAATGGACTCTGTCCACTCAGGAAAGCAGTGACTGTCCCTTTGCAACCACTATGCTGGTTTTGCTTTGCAACCATTTTGCTAGTTTTGCTTTGACTGTGGAGTGGGTATTTATGGAGACTCCCCTATTGCCATAATAGCTTTTATATGGGGCGACATCTACAATGTCAACACTCTGAAAGCTTGGCTGTCAAAGACGGTTCTATCCTCCTCCCTCCTCCCTTGCGATTTCTGTGTCAACCTTCCCTGCATCTTTTTGTAATCTTTTGGGCTGCCTTTTTGGGGTACCTTTCCCTTCTCTTTATTTATGTGTTGAGTTCCCACATGTGCTATTCATTACAGGCGATGCATTATCCTTCAGCGTTAACTTTGCACTGTATTCTGTTCCACCCCGTCTCCTTCCTATCAGGATGTAGTGTAAGTGCTCTGGCACTGCTACACAGTTAGTAATCATATTTTACAGCCATCACGAATCCCTTAAGAGCTCCTAAAATTTTATATCCTGAGCTCACACAGCATACCATTCTTCATTTCACCAAATTTTCAGTTTGATATTCTGTCTCCCTGGCAGGCAGTAAAAAGAAGTGCCCTGATCTTGAACTGATACATGAAGGGTGTTGCTCTGAACTCCAAGATCTTGCACATAGGATGATGTTTCTTCCTAATTTTAACATCAGTCTTTGGAAGGACTCTACTTGGCATTTTTAAAAATTCTGCTTAATTTCACTCCACGGTCTGCTGCTTATTTTATTTTGAAAATTCTCTTGGGAACTATATGAAGAAGTAAACAATGCGTAGTTTTTACATCTCCAATAGTCTGTTCATAGCCATGCAGACAAAAGACCAAACTTTTGTCCTATTAATCTTATTATTACCACTTTATTTCCTCCAGTATTTCAATAGATGTCATTCCCTTTCAATCGTGTTTATTGCAGAAATGGGACGGTTATTCTTTTTACACTTAAGTTGCATTTTATTGTGTTTTCTACAGATTTGACTTCATCGTGGCACTATGCAGGAATTGTTTTCCTTCACTCCTGTGAATTAGCTTATGCTGTGCATATATATGGCATAGAAGTACAATATTTGTGGCACACATGATTGTTGTGCTGACTGTTGGGTAGAAATGAAGTGAGCAGTTCACTTCTGGGATACGTTCCATATGGAATATGGCTGTGTACATAATTGAAAGTCACTGTTATTGGCTATAGCTTTCTTGCTTCATTCAGTAGAACACAAGGTGCACAAGGAATGAAAGTAAATTTTCACTTCCTATCCTACATTTTCAGAGACTATTGTTTTCCACTGAGCAGAAGTGGGCAGCATCACGTCAAAGAACTAAAGTAACAGTGACAGTAAGCTAAGTTGTGGAAAGCCTAATTTCAGTTTTCTTCTCCAAGGCAATGAGCAATTGATCCCACTGGTCTGTCTGAAAATGGTGACATGTTGGAAAGTAATTCTGGAAGGCTCTATCAGCCCTGTGATAGCCAGTTGCTATCAACAAAGTGTCAGATTCTGGAGTCTTCCTTTCTGGGTCTGTTTTGTCAAACATTGCTTATCCTGAAGAATATCTATGAATAATGTTAACTGTTATTTTGCTAGACTTCCTGATTATACTGCTATCACATTTATTTTCCACTAATCAAAATGTAACTTAAAAAATAATTATATCCATCTATTTAGTACAGGTAATGCTGCAGTTGTTTCTTGCACAGAGAACTGGACATTGACCAGGTGGACAAGAAATTAAGTTCCACTTAGGTGCAGATGGTGCTGGTAGCCACATCACTTGATTTCTGCCACAGGAGTATTTGTGACAGCATCTGTCTGTCTCAGGAGACCATGGAAGAGTGCACCTTCAAGGGTGAAGTCAAATGGTTGGAGAGTTACAGCGCTTGCTGTGGCTGTAGAGACGGATATGAGAGAGACAGGTTTTGTTGCAGTTGAACTAGCAGAATGTGTCTGGTTGTGCTGATGTAGGTTATCATGGTGTTTCTTCTTCCTGAGCAACTCCCAGTGGTCATTCCACTTCTAGTCACTTGCTGTGAATACACAACCTGACTGATTGTCTCCAGATGCTGTGTTTGTCTGCAAGGGATTCCCACATGGTGGGGTTAATGTTGCCAGCCTTCATGTCACATTCATAGACATCTTTATAGCTCAGAGTTGGTCTGCCAACAGGCCTGGTGTCTGAAGCCAGCCCCCCGTCGATCACATCCTTGGGGGTCCTGCCATCTTCCATTCTGTGGACATGACCAAAGCAGTGTAGACATCTCTGAGACTGGAGTATGAACATTGTGGGAATGGATTGGGAGGCTACATCTTTGTTCGAGACTCCATTCCACCATGTGATGCCCCAAAGCTTCTGGCATAGTGCATGTGGAAGGCGTTGAGGTGTCCTGCAGCTGATGCAGTGAGAAAATCATGTTGACTTTTGACCTCTGAGCACTAAAGCTGTGTTGTCACTTGAGATAGACTCTGTCAGTGTGTATTTGTAATCTGTTGAGAACTACATGAGTGAAGGCTTTCCCCCATGGTACGCAGCATGAAGATTCCACAGAGGTTGTTACAGTTATGGTAGTCACCTGTGTTCTTGTAGAGTAGGCATGCCCAACTTTCAAGAGACTGAGATCTACTCCCACTATAGAAAAAACTGGCAGTGATCTACCAAAAGTTGTTGAGCTTTTTTTAGGAAGTCAATCTACCCTGTTGTAGAGGGTCACAGTACTGGAATCATGCATGTCTCATGGCACTGATCTTGGTTCCCAACACTGCAAAAGAAAGCCTTGGATGTTTATCATGAGGGAGGAGTTCAGGCTGGCTTTCCACACTTCTGTTGGGATTCTGTCCTGTCCTGGGACATTACCACATGCCCAAGAGTTGATTGCATTCTTCAGCTCAGCAAGGACTGGAGGGGCCTCCAGCTCTTCCAAGGCAGGCAGAGTCTGGACACTGCCTACTGCTGTGTCAGCAACTGTGTTTTACCGCGAGTATCAAGACTGGGATACATTTCTCACGTGAAAGTGTTGCACAAATAACTAATAAAGACAACCTATATCACATCTTGTAATAATAGTCTTCTAATATGCTGAGGAGCAAACTACCAGGCAACTGTAGTAGAATAATATCCATTTCAAATAAGTGAGTTTTGTGGCATATCTCACTGATTTTAACAAAGGATGTGAGACAGCAGTGTTTGGTGAGTTGTACCCTGTTTTTATAGAAATTCATTTCAAGAAACCGAAAACAGAACGTTTTAAATGGTAGCGATGTAATATACAACTGAATAGTTCACCTGAGGATGCTGAGAAGAGACAGCTCCTGGTGTATATTTGCAATATAAACTGATGGAATTTTTAGGATTGGATGTGGCTTTCACAGTAGGCATTTAATCAGAAGAAGCTGCAGGTTCAGCTTGAGTCTAGAATATGAACAAACCAAGAGATCTGTTAATAAAGTTTCTCAGCTTGAGAATCAAAGGGTGCAATATTTGAAAAATGTACCTTAGTTCTGTTTATACATTAAAACTAGAACAAAAATTATAGTCTTATTTTACTTTTGTCCACGCAGAATTTTTTGGAAACATGAGAAAAATACTATTTGTATCACAAGACTTAAGGTTGCTTCCAATTCAAGCCCAACTCAGAGTAGACCCGTTGAAAGTAATGGACATGCCTATCTTCATTTCATTCATTTTACTGGATCTATTCTGAGTAGAACATAGTTGAATACAACCCTTAGGAAAGTGTTCATGCCTTGAATCTGCATTGAAATAGGCTTTCCTCCTAGTGTTCCCCTACGACTCACAAATTACTGCTGAGTGAGGATCAGGTACAAGTAAAATATTTCTTTTTCATGAAAACAGTATTGTTCAGATGTCAACAAAAGCTCAGAAATCAATTTCTCAAATGCATAACACACTACTTTTATTAGATGAAGTCTCTGGATGTACCAGGAATTTGAATAAATCTGAGTGAATACATCTGAGTGGTTAGAGATTCATGTATAGGAGGCTGAAATGAATAGATTTTTTTGGCAATCTCACAGAAGAATTCAAGATCTAGGTCTAAATTATTTGGTTTCCCGATTCTCTGGACGATTCTCTGAGTTCTTCCTCATACATACGTTATCGTATTTTTGGTGCCAGACAGGTATGTACCTTTCCACACAGCCATTTGACTGGTGATAATATTTCCTGCTTGGATTTTATACTGTTCCTGTTGATCGAGATTTTTAAAATAATAAGTCACTCTTGAGTTGTTGTTTTTTGTTTTTGTTTTTTTGAAAAATCAGCGAAGACAACACTGCCAACATGGGTTGCCATACGTCCGGATTTTCCTGGACATCTTTCTGATTTCTGCCTGGACACTGCTTCTGACTGCAGCATTCCAGGTATGTCCAGGAAAGCCTCTCCTCCTCAAGGAGGGGAGGAGTTGTGAGCGGGAGCCGTTTCCTGCATCGACAGGGGGTGTTCCGCCCCCTGCCCAGCTGCTCCGGCTGCTGCGCCACACCCCCAGGTGGCCAGCCAATCGGCTGGAGGCTTGGGGCAGGGTTTCGCTGCTCAAATGCGGCTGTGGCAGCGTTTCCCAGCCATTGTGCTGCTGCTTCTCGTCAGATCACCCATCCACCCTCCCATAGTTCATTGCTTGGTTCTTGACATTGCTATGGACCTGTGGTTGGTCGCCTTGGTTGACCAAGGGGCCTGGTAGGAATTTTTATCCAGCTGGCAAATTGGCACCGGCCACTCGGTTTTTCGCCTACCTTGTAGCAAATCATCACAAATTTTGGGTATTGGTGGTTAGGCATTGGAATATGGTTGTGTGTTGGAGGGCAGGGTGTGGACATCACCTACGCCTCCATTTTATGGGTATTCCGGTAAAGGAATCTGGTAGTCGTGGATCCTGTCCAACGCCCTTGCTGGTGGCTAGGGCCATGGCACGACCCCTGGTGACATCAGGGGGAACTTTCAGTTGTATTTGCATCAACAGGCTCCTCCCACTGGTGGTTAACCCTTGATAGTCTCACGCCTCCCTGAGGGGTGGAGTCACGCTCTATTTTTTTATCCAGTGCCTAAGCCAAAACCTCTCATATGCTGTAATCAATAAAATTGTGGCCTTTTTTAGCCCATTAACCTAATATACCGTGTCCATGTGTCTTTCTTTTCCTCAAGCGGGTGGCAGGTCCTCGAATCACAAATTCCAGACGTAGGGCAACCCTAACAGAAGATAAGATTGAACCCTACAGAACCTCACAGTAGAGGCTCCACACAGCCAAACAATACGTACCCAGTACCACCTTCTGTGTTTAGCCACTCAATCAGAAGTGGAATTACCACAAAATGCTACCATCCACAATTTCTTTAAACTGAGGTGGGCAATTGCGATCCTTTGGATGTTGCTGAAGTGCAATTCTCGTAATATTCTACTCAGAGCTATTTTTTTTTTCTAGAAAAAGAAGTGCCAGAACTCACCATGAACAAATCACTTGTTCTCTTATAGTGGCAATGGCGCCCACCTGAGAGGTGCCAGAACTGAGTTCCAGCTGAAAAAAAAGCCCTGATTCTACTCTTGATTACACTGGCTAGGGCTGATGGCAGTTGGAGTCCAGGAATGTCTTGGGCCAGGAGTAGGCTTCACCTGCTGAGCAGCAGCCTGAAGGAGCAGTAGATGAAGTGACTATACCTGCTGCTGATCAGCCTTCTTGCTCCTAATGAGAACCAGCTGGCTCCAGCTTTATCTAGCAGGGTTTCCAGCCTCAATCAGTTGTTAGAAACAACATTTGTCGTTCCTGGCAAGACCTTGCTAGTTTTTGTCACCTTGGACTCTCAGCTGTCTTGACCCCTGGAACATCTGACTGAACTGAGAGCCTCCTGACCTTAGGACTGGACTGAAGCTTGCATTTGGACTCTGCCCCTAGGCAAATACCCCCACTCCTGAGACTTGGCTGGCTGGCCTTGCCCTCCCAGTGCTTTTTTTTTGGGGGGGGGTACGCAGGGGTGCGCATACCCCTAAACATTTTGTGTCTCTTTGTACTTTTGTCTATTTACTGTATTTATTTTCCCTGATTTGAACTATAAAATGGTGATTTTCTTGAGTCAAAATGAGAGTACCCCTAAACATTTTATTAGAAAAAAAGCACTGCGCCCACCACTCAGCTCTGACATGGGTGAGCATTATGGGACTACAACAAGGAACATCTAGGGACCCACAAGTTCCCCACCCCTGATTTAAACAAACAAATGCTATTATTCTAAATGTTTCCTCCTTGATTGTGTGCGTCAACCCCACAATTAAAGCTATAGCCAGCATCCTGTGCATTTTCATCTGTGCTTTTAAACACATACCACTGTGAAGCAGCTTAAAATGTACACCAGAGGATGGAAATGCCAGTAATTTTATTTTCAGCTCATAACATTATTGTGTTCTCTTCTACTGTTAATTCCCTTCGAAGCCATTAAAAGTTATATTTGGGAAGCTCACCAGAAGATGAAAGACCGATGTCTTTGTAGTTGTCGAGAGTGTCAGTTAGGTGCTCATATGTGACCTGATTCCCGTACAGCTCTAGGTACATTTTTTCGTATTCATTGGTGCTTCGCTTGTAGCTGACCTTTCCAAAATTACAAAAAAAAGCACGTCTCGGGCCATTTTATGGCTACTTTCCTAGACACATTTGAAACATGTGAATAGGAAAAGGGAACGTGGGAAACAAGTGTGATACATCACAAGGCACATGTAGATCTGATGAAACAGGTCAGATCATAAGGATCTGCAACATTCACAATTTCCCTTTTGTCTCTCTTTATTCCATTGTTAATTTTTTAGCCTCTTTGCCTGTCATCAATTATTTTTCTCAGAGCAATGGCTCTCACCAAGATTAGAAATAATGCCTCTTTTGCTTCTACTTTCATTACAATGAAAATAAGTTGACCTCTAGTAAAATAACATTGTCAAATAATTAAGGATTCAGTCCTAAATACTCCTGCAAGATGGAACTTCCCCCCCTTTCAAAAGACTAATCTTGTTTTAGTTCAACGGCTCACAATAGCAAATACCTTCTTTAATTAGTAAATTAAAAGAGGTTTTCAGAGCGCCTTATCTTTTTAGCTCTGTTATCCCATCTGTGCATGTCTTGAAAAGAGCTAAGATATGTATAATGCTAATTAATTTTGTACCACACTAGAGCTGTTAAGCTAGGTATTCAAATCCTCTGCCCAATTCAAATGCATCCTGAAGCTTAAAGTTATTACTGCTAATGAGTAATTTAATTTACTTTAATTTAATTAAACTATATTTAATTCAGTTACATGAAGGTACTCTACCAGACTGTGAAAATACATATGATCATAATAGCCATGGATTTCAGGAAAATATTGTGTTTCAAATATTATTTGTTACATTATAGAATTGGAGGGGTGTAATAGCGCCTAGCTGCCTTCTGCAAAAGATGAATGATTAAGAACAAATCACAGAATAAACAATGAAGGGTAAAGATAGCGTATGAAACATGACTTCTGGGTAAACCAGTAAAACCTAGATGACACTTAAAGTTGGCATCCCCTATAGTATTGATGGAGAAAGGGAAAGACCAATGCATGGGGTGGGTGGGTGGGGGAGAAATGAAACAGAGCCATGTTCAGTGTTTATGCATGTTCCCTTAAGATTTGCATGAATAGCAAACGCAGGCATTGGAGATTCAGTCCACCAAGTATTTCAGTGCAATTCCCATTGAATAAGACTTGGTCAATTTCCATTTCCATTGGGCTTACATAAGATAAGCTGCCTATGAGAGCAATCAAACAGGGATCTATTCTATTCTATTCTATGCAGCCTAGGACCCTCGTACCTACGGGACCGTCTCTCCTGGTATGCACCGCGGAGGACCTTAAGGTCCATAAATAGCAACACTCTAGAGGTCTCGGGCCCTAAGGAAGTCAGATTAGCCTCAACCAGGGCTAGGGCCTTTTCAACACTGGCTCTAGTCTGGTGGAATGCTCTGTCTCCTGAGACCAGGGCCCTGCGGGATCTGATTTCTTTCCGCGGGGCCTCTAAGACAGAGTTGTTCCGTCTGGCCTTTGGCTTGGAATCAACCTGATCCCCTCCTCCTCTTTTCTTTTCCTTCTGTGATAGAACCCCTATTTGGGGACTTCCCTGGCTTTCTTCTGACCCATGTAGGACCAGTCTGGATAGTTGGCCTTGGTGAAGATTTGACGTTTTCTTCCCACAAACAGTTTTTGATCTGGTCTTAAATGCTTTTTATTGGTTTTTCCTTTAATACAAGCAAACAAAATACAATGAAATTTAACAGTCATTAGCCCACATTCTTTCCCCACACTCTGCCAAGCATTGACTTCCTTCCATCCCTTCAACTGGCTTTCTTACTTAAGTTACTTTTACACAGTTTCTTACTGTATTTTTTAAAGTTGTATTTTAATCCTGTTTTTAAGGTGTATTTTAATCAATTGTTTTTATACCTGATGTTAGCCACCCTGAGCCCAGTCTGGGCCGGGGAGGGCAGGGTATAAATAAAATTATTATTATTATTATTATTATTACTACTACTACTACTACTACTACTATTATATTCTGAAGGAGCGTCTCCATCTTCATCGTTCTGCCCAGACACTGAGGTCCAGCGCCAAGGGCCTTCTGGCGTTTCCCTCACTGTGAGAAGCCAAGTTACAGGGAACCAGGCAGAGGGCCTTCTAAGTAGTGGCACCCGCCCTGTGGAACACCCTCCCACCAGATGTCAAAGAGAAAGCCAACTACCAGACTTTTAGGAGACATCTGAAGGCAGCCCTGTTTGGGGAAGCTTTTAATGTTTGATGGACGATTGCATTTTAATATTTTGTTGGAAGCCGCCCAGAGTGGCTGGGGAAATCCAGCCAGATGGGCGGGGTATAAATAAATTATTCTTATTCTTGTTATATTCTAGGGATGGTGGGAAATTTGATTCAATTTTCATTTAAGGCTGAACCTACCTAATATGCAAACTGAAACACAGCCAACCTTCAAGAGTCACTTTTTAAAATGCATTGCAGTTCTTCAGTAATATGTATAAAAATGCACATTATAAAGTGTGCATTACTGAAAATAACAAATTGCTTTAGGGGGAATAGATTGGTAAAAGCATGTGTATTAGACAAAATTGCATACAAAAATGTGTATATTCAGAGAAAATCTGATGAATTTTTATGAGTTATGAAGTTGGAAGGTTGGAAACAAGGGAAACAGAAAAAGATTAAAACGAACACATTTGCCCATCACCACAAACAACTTGAGCACACTTACACCTCCATGGAATTTGGGAAGCTGCATCATCACAGCTCCCAGTTGTGGTGTGAGTATGTTCGACTGAACATGCTTAGACTCTACCTTTCAGGGCGAAGGAGGCAGGCAGATCCAATGCACACAGCCCCCTGTTTCTAGCACTATTTAAATAATGTCTGAAAAGAGCTAATCAATATGAAATATATGTTGAAAATTCAGGGTATTGTAGGTTGCTGTACTAATTTATGTCTTCTTGGGGAAAGGAGGATCTTGGTATCAGATTATTGATATTGATTAAGACCTCTGTTGCGTATTTTAACAGTGCTTCATTAAGAGAGGCTGAAGCACTTCAAAAAACCAGAGTGAATAATGTAATTGAGCAATTTGACTTCTGCATCCTAACACCTTGGTATTAGATGCTCAGGGGTTGTTGTTCTTTATGAGCATGAAAGCTATCTGTCTGACTTTATCAGATAACCCTAACCTTCATTTCCAACAGATTCATTTGAAAGAGTGGGGTTGCATAGAGAGAGAGAGAAAGAGTTGGCAGTGAAGCTGAACTGTTACATAAACAAGATTAGAGGAAAAATACTTCTGGGCAAATACTATTGGTCCATTCAGCACAAACCTGAATTATTGTTAGCCAGCAGAAACATACATATTTTTTGTAGATGAACGTTGTACCTTATGTGTGTGTGTTTTTAGCAAGATGTGTAGTAAAGGGGCATTTTTATGATGTTTGGTTTTTAGAATACTATTTGCATCTTGATATACGTACAAAGGATTTATATAACTCTTGCTACAGGATTTGGTCTGCATATATACAAGCTTATCTTGCCATTTGCTTCGGTGGAACTTGCAAATGAGAAATTCTTTGTGAATTGTGCCCTTCATTATGAACTCTCTGCACATGTGCTTCATTCCTGTTTTCCAGGAAATTACTCAAATGCAAAGACTCTCTCCTCATTTTTCTTGCTTAACGAAAACCTGCACATTTCATTCTTTGGGAACAAAGAAAACTCAGTGCACATATGAGCAGCATGCTGTGATTTGAATGGTTTACCTGCTGCACTGAGTTTCAGTGGAATATTCCCCAGGTGTTAAGCTTCTCATTTTACTTCACCCAACCGAAGAAACTCTTACACTCAAGGGTCCCTGAAGCAGCCTCTTGATAGGTCCGCAGGAGCAACAATTAACAGCTTCACTGTGTGCTCAATACCGTATCCACCCAATCCAAGGATTCCATATATATTTTTAATTGCTAAGATTCACTTTACTTCCCTCCCATCACCTTATTCTATCACCTGTCATTCTTCTTTCTTTTCTTTCCATGACTATCTTTGCTGATTGGAATCCTTTCCCCCCCACTTGTTTTGATCTTTCTTCCTGTTGCTCTGCCAACTAGAGTTCAAAAAGTCCTCTGCCTTCCCAATATGTTTTCTTTCTTATAAATTTGTAGGGAACTTTTACACAACAGAATGTCTTGGGGTAATTTTGTTGGTTGGCATCCATCTGTCTCAGGAGACAATGGAGGACTGCGTCTTTGGGGGGTGAAGTCAAACTGTTGGACAGTTGCAGTACCTGCTGGGGCTGTAGAGACTGATACGGGAGAGACGTGATTTGTTGCAGCTGGGGCACATGGAGGTGTCCATGCAGGCAAACCCTAGCCTTTCTCCTTCCAGCAGTTGTTCATCCTCTGGTCACTAGGTTACAATATGTATCATATAAAATACACAGTAATCCCTCATCTTGTGTGGGGCTTTTGTCCCAAGGGTTTTTGTCCCAAGGGTTGTGTATATACACAAAAATCACATCTACACAAATCCTTAGAGCTGCCCTGCAGCTAGCAGGTGAGTGGGAGAGACACAGATCACGCCATGTTCACCACGTGGACCTTGCCTAGCAAGCAAGGCAGAGAGCTTTAAAGATTTTTTTCACACTGGATACAATGAAGCTACAGTATATGCTGGAAGATTCGTGACATACAAAAGAAAGCATTTCTTCATACAGCAAATAGTGTTGGGAATTCATTCCCAAAGGAGACACTGATGGCCAACTGCTTGGATGGGTTTAAAAGATGATTTGGCAAATTCATTCAGGGTATGGCTATCAATGGCTACTAGCCATTATGACCATGCTCTTCCTTCATGGTCAAGGCAACTGAATACAGTGGTACCTCGGGTTAAGTACTTAATTTGTTCCAGAGGTCCGTAATTAACCTGAAAATGTTCTTAACCTGAAGCCCCACTTTAGCTAATGGGGCCTCTTGCTGCTGCTATGCTGCCGGAGCACGATTTCTGTTCTCATCCTGAAGCAAAGTTCTTAACCTGAAGTCCTATTTCTGGCTTAGCAGTCTGTAACCTGAAGCGTATGTAACCCAAAGGTACCACTGTACAGTGGTACCTCAGGTTACAGATGCTTCAGGTTACAGATGCTTCAGGTTACAGACTCTGCTAACCCAGAAATAGTACCTTGGGTTAAGAACTTTGCTTCAGGATGAAAACAGAAATTGCACAGTGGTGGCATGGTGGCAGCGGGAGGCCCCATTAACTAAAGTGGTACCTCTGGTTAAGAACAGTTTCAGGTTAAGAACAGACCTCCGGAACGAATTAAGTTCTTAACCCGAGGTACCACTGTATTGGTTTCTGGAAACTGTTGAATTCAGGTGCTGCTTGTGTTCTTCTCATAGGCATCTGAGAAGATGGGCAATAGGCACGACGCCCAAGTTGGAGGCCATTCTCCTAACTAATTGTGAAATTGCTATTATTTGCCCAGTGTCGTCATTTTTGAAGTCTGATCTGCTCTTCTTTGCTTGCTGTTAAGGGTTCATACCCAGTGCAGTCTGAATAAATTCTACGAAGCTGTATTTTGAGAGGCGCCGTACGAAATGCTCTACTCTACTTTAAAACCATCTCAAGAGAAAACATCTGTTGCGTTTTCTTCAGATACTAATTTGGAACTTGGAACAAATTTGTCAAGCTGTAGTGAAACTTCTTCTTCCTTGTTGCCCTTGACAGAACACCAGTTACAAAAAATAAATAAATTACATTTTAAAATAAAATAAAATAAAAGGTATGGCGGTCAAAAGCATGTTCCCGGTGAGTCAGGGTAGATCAGTGCATGGCCCATGCACTAAGCCACAGATAAATCCATGCTTCTGCTGTTCAGATCTTATAAACTGGAAGATTCAACAGGCCACATTTTGCTTGGCAAGTTACAGTTAACAGGTCTAAAATGAAACATTCAGTGAATCAATTAAATGGAGGACTAGGACTTAACTTGCAAGAGTCCCTTCCAATATGGTTAGCCACCATCCAATTTTGTGGGGCAAGAAAATTTCCTTTGGTGCACTTTTTTTTTGCAATTTGCAAACAAAAGGGTAGTCCTTGTTAGACAATGTTCTGACAACTGAATACAGTCCACAAATCTTAGCCACGCACTGCATACAATTTTGCTTCTGGAAACAATGACAAGAAAACAACTGGGACATAAAGTGTCCCAGAAGTGTATTGAAATTTGCCATTGGGATTTCTGTACTATCCTACCCAATGTAGGAAGTAAAATGGGGAAGTAAAATGCAACATTCTTTTGTTTTTTCTTAGACAAACAGCCAGGGAAATTTCAAGAAATTTTACTTCACTCTAGCATTGGAAAGCCCTATAATATTTTAGGTGGGGTGGGCACAACAGAGAGACAAACCTATGTAAATGGCTGATTTCCTCAAAACAAGTACTCCATGTTTAAATATGACGTTATCTGGTATATTTTTGCTTACCTTTCATAGTCAAAAGACTCAAAGAAAAAAACATATCAACAAAGTTTTATGATGAGGGATTAATAAGACATTGGGCAACTTGAAAAATCACTCCAAAATTATGATTAAACTTTGTTTGATACCTTCTTGTAGATACTCAAACCATATGGGCTATTTTTGTATTATGCCAAACACAATATAGTTTCTAGGGAATGATATACTAAAGTTAAAAGGCAGATTCAAATTTTAAACTCCCATAAAGCAGACATCCTGTGAGGTAGGTTAGGAAGGGCATGTTTGCTCTGATGCTAACAGATGTTCAACATAAATTAAAATTTGTATATAGTTTAAGCAAATTAAAATGGGATTGGAGCCTTGATTACAGTTAATTTTAATATATTATTCAAGTTTGGTTTTTATAAGACCGCTGCACAATCTAGCACACTGATAGTGTAAATGACACTTCATCACATCTCATATGGTGTGTGATCAAATGGTTTTAATCAAAGTTAAAAAATTATCACAAAGGTGAGATCCAAAAAAAAGAAGAAAAAAAACTCATTTGGGCATTCCTTCTCATATCATTCAATTCTTCAAGGAAATGTTTAAAGGCCTGGAGTTTTCTCCTCAGCAGTTCTGAGGAATTTCAGTGAGAGTCAGAAGGTTTTCAGTCAGATGCACAAAATTTTGCAGATCCCACTGCCGCCCCCGATGTAATCTGCATCTCTGGTGCAAGAAACAGATGGTTTGGATCTTATTGAAAACACAATAGTCTTGGGGTTGCTTTAAGCAATTTATTAGATAATTCAAATGCCACCCTCCCAAAATCACTTTGGATATCACCATAGTGAGTTGTAAATGGGGTGTTTAATGGCTTTCATGGATACCAACCTGGCCCTTGTAGCTTGCTAGTTTGCTTCTTATTTTTACAATAACACAGGCATAACTAGTAGAAATAAAAGCCTATTTTAGATAGGTATTTTCTAGCACTGGAAAAATTAATCTGAGAACTACATAGTCCATAGTTTTTGCTTTATCTTACATGCACAGAATTGAGAGGAAAATACTGTAACCCTAATGAAACAGCTTGTTTTAATGAAAATTATTACATTGTAGGTAACCAAAGAATATTAATATAATATATATTAGAGATGTAATTGCTTCAGTACAGGATACTTAATGCTCTCCATCCTTGGTTATGTTAATAGCATAGCTCAGTGACAGAGGGTTGAGAGAGCAATATAAGGCACCTTCATATATTCCTAGAACACTTCAGTTTTGCTTAATTCCAATATAAGAAGGCACAATTTCTTCTTACTTGCATGTAGTAGGCATAAACAGTAAGCAACAGTCCTGTATTTACCACAATAATTGTCTTTCTTTGTGGATAAATCTAGCATTTAGGTAGTAAATTATGAGAACACAGATTTAGCACCAATGCAAATGAGCAAATCGGTGTTTCCTGTTCTTGCTAGTATATCATGACAACAGCAGAAACAACAATACCCCTAGAAATTGAGCTAAGATGGGTATGCAGAAACAAATGTCTGTGCAGGTAACACCAAGGGATAAAAACAAAGCAATATGGATGTTATATTGTTATACAGTATTATCTATTTCGATCACAATCAAAATAGAATTTGTGCTCTTGTTTGGGGGCTTCCCAAAACCATCCAGCTGTCCACTGACAGAACAAAATATCCAACTAGATAAAACTTTCAACTTAGCAAGTTTCTTGCTGTAAATATCTATTTCTCCCCTATGGAGATGCTCCCTTGGGGATGAAAATCTGGTACTACCTAACCCTGGTTTCCTGGTAGCACACGTTGGGATGAAGAGGCTATTTCTTGTATCATCATTGAATGTTCAAGACTGAATAGCTGCAACAGCGACAACAGCATCATCTAAAGAAACATTTCCTTTTATTACTACTCCAGAGCCTTCACCAGTCAAAACCTCCTTTATTAAGATTTATTATGTATCATGAAACATACACAACTGTTTTCCTGCCCCCTCTCCATCAGTTTTTGTTGTTGTTGGTCCTCTCCGTTCATTTTTCCTATTGCATCATGTCTGAAGATTATAAGTATGAAGGCAGTGAAGGTGTCGCTTTTTCATTTTTGTGTAGGATCTAGAAAACTTTAGGCATTTCATTAATAATCACCATGAGTTTATCCTATGATACTGCTGCAAGATTCACATAAAATACTTATGTGAAAATAAGTCCCATTCTACTCAGGAGGGCATTCTTTTGAGAAGATACATTGTAGGGCAGGCGATTTATGTGGATCCTTACCATAAAATTCCACGGAAAAAGCAACTCCTGCAAGGTTTAAAAGGCACCACAATCAAAGGAAATTTTAAGAGTGATATTTTGGCAATATAATTTTTTTAAGTGCTATTTTTCTTCAGGAAAGAAGCTGCTGTTATTGCTCTTTCAGCAGAATGCTAAAAATTTAGAAAAACTGGTCCAGAGCTTCAAAGACTCCCAGGACTAATGAAGTTTTGCTATTGATTTGTATCTTATCTAGTAAATGCTTTATTTAATAAGGAGAACTTGGTTTATATTAAGCAGACATTTTATGTCTTTTGATTAGGAACTTGGGTCATTAGTGTCACAACAGCGATCAGCAACTTTTTCTTCTTATTAAAAAGACGAGCATTTTTACTTCACTCTGTAGACGCACTGCCAGAGTTTACTCATTTATTTTAGTGTGTTTTTCGCTGGGATGATCAATGGACACAAAGATAATTTCTCTTGTGACCACTTTTAAGGATGTTGTAAACCTTCTCTTCCTTTACCTCTGTTCATTATTCTTTGTCCCACAGTTAACATAGTTGTGTAAGTATCTTAACCTATTCCCTTCATACTTCATTAGAAATAAACTGCAAACACTATAACAAAAATGGCTGCTTTTCTGCTATTGTTTTACATTTTAAAATAATGCAAGTTCCTTATATTAATCACCATCGTGGTCATCATTATAATTCATAGCAGTGTTGTTTTTTTAAATAATAGGAAGAAGAATGAATGAATTAATTAATTAATTAATGAATAAAAGTGTGCCCAACGCTGCCATTCTGCTTGCACAAAACTCTTCTGTATATCCAATGGAATTCTCCTATCCTCTTCTGTCACCAGCAGCCATCCCCCCACACTCTCAAAATGCCTCTTCTGGAGCATATCTGGGAGTGCACAACAAGAAGAGAGGAAGCGGATATCCTATTGCTCAAGTGGAACTCTACTCAAGCAGCACTAGATACAACCCAGACCCTGTTTTAAGGACTGTAAAACCAAACAGACTAGAATCAGGTGAAATAGCATTGTAGTTGAGGGCTAAAACAGAGAGAAATGTAGCTTCAGCTCCAAACCCCTGCTAGGCCAGAGAAGTAAATATGCCTACACATCAACCCAGCCACACCCTGAAAGTGAGTAGGAAGGACTTCCCACATCACCTCCCTCCCAGGGCCCTACAACTCTTGGTTGATGAAGCAAGTCAGGCTCAGAGGCAGGTCCCTCTCACGGGTCATTCACTCCTTAGGTGCAGTCCTCAGACACTGTCAATCACCCCCAAAGGAGCTTCAGAGGGTCTCTAAGCTGCCTTATCATGATCTCCTTCCCACACCTTCATGCCACAAAAGGGGGTCAAATATCAGTTTAGACCTTCTTTACCCAACTGCTGAGAATACGCTCATGCAAAATCCTCTGCAGGCCCCCCAAGAATATTTCATTTCCAGTTTCCAACGGGCAGATGTCATCAGCACTGTGCAGTTCAACCCTATCACGCCACACTTCAGGATTATGTAAAGCATGAAGAGGAAGAAAACAGAATTAAAAATGAAATACAGGGTCTGATGGCTCACTTTTTTATGTGCCCTGTTTATTGCTTTTGGGTCCCCCTCATAACTACACTTGGTCAGGCAAAATATCAGATCACAATAACAGAACTTCTGGCCAATGCTGCTTAAGAACCTGAAAGTGATGACAAGCCTGTAAACTCAGGGCCTTGACTTTGCTTTCCATATGTTTTAAATGTTTGGTGTGTATGGCTTTATTTTAAGGACAGTAGTTAAAGGCTCAGTATGTTATCTCAGACAGCAGGGGCTGGAGGAAAGGGAGATAATCGGGGTAGAAGATGCTGTCCGGTTGCCAGTGCTGAAGACTCATTTACCAGTTTAGTCAGTTCATATACAAAGAATGGGAGCGACATCTTGTCCTTCACCCCAGGAGGCGAAACAGGCCCTGCCTATACAAAAGCATGCAGGGAAAAAAGAATTATTCTGGATCTGGTGCCAATTCTTCCACATAATAGCTCAGCTAGAAATAGCTCTCCCATGAGTGAAAGAGACTTTCCAACAGTGGAAAGAGCACCTTTGGGCCCAACCCAAACAGCAACTGCTGTTCACTCAAAGTCCAAATAGCAGATCTGGCTTCAGAGCAGATATCCCAGTCCAAATCATAAACTCAGGTGCTGAATCAGAACTAGGAGAAAGGCACTGAGCTGCTTCTTACCTCTTCTTGGGTGCCTTTGCTATTGCCACTTCTGATTTAGTGATGCGCCAGTCACCATCCGGATGCCAGCCTAAGGTCAGGATACATTGCAGTCATCTGAATGTATCCAAATGCCCATCAGTCTGCTAAAGGCAAATGACTAAAACACTCTGAATGGTAAGCAATATAATCTCGTACTCATGTGGTTGCTTTGCTATGAGCCCTACGCCAACTTTTTGTCTATTTTCATTACTGTGAACTAATCCCTTTCAAAGTAATTGCTCTGTTCTCCATTAGGGAGAGACGTGCCAGCAACGGAGCTCAACAATTAACACTGGCATTAAACAAAAAACCCAAAAACTTCAAACAGTCTGAAGTTCAGAACTAGGAGAACTCTTGGGCCTTTGTGATAAAGAAGATTGTCATAGTCTACTTATTGTCCAATAAAGTATTCTGTAAAGAAGAGGAATTCTGGCACAGTGAAGCGTTGAGAAGCTAGAAGGCAACATAGTAAACAAAACAGATTTACTTGAAAGCAGATCTTGGGATATTTCAATGGAGCTGGCTCCCAAGAAAGTATGCTTGGTATCGGAGCCTTAGTTGAATAGTTAAGTAACTATGGAAGGTAATCATTATTTAGTGATATTCTTTGGCAGTGGAGTAGAAAATCCTACATTTTATCAGCATCTCTTTCTTTCCCATACCTAGGGTATGAAACTGAGTCTTAACTAGAGCCAAAAAGAAATGCCTGCAGACTCTCATATTAAATTATATAAATAACAGAATTAATATCAGCTATTTGTTGCAATGTTGCAATTTGTTGTTTAGAAAATGTGTTTCAGAAAGAACACAGTCTGGTAATCTTCAAAGATCACTTTATGTTTGTAATAACAAAGGCATTGTAATGTATGCATTTATAATAAGCTTGTGTACTTTACAATATAATTTGTGATTGTAATAATATTCAGTATGCTGTTCAGCAAGTTGGAAGGCATATACGGAAATGGAAACTGTCTCATACTGAATAACTTCTGGTTTTTCTGAAATAATCCTCAAGTGTTGGGTGTTTGAAATCATTTCTTCAGATATCTGTCTTTCTGTGAGTGCCTATCAAAGGTGTTGACACAGTATCACCCAGTAATCCAGAGGCTTATCATCAAATTCCACACAAAACTCATTTCAGTGATGTGGCAACAGTTTGAAGGTCATAATAATCTCTGAAGGTCAATTTCCTGATGCATGGTTCAGAGCTTTTGCTACACGCAGGGGTGAACTTGGCGTTTTGCTGCAGACTACTTCAATCAGGAGCTAACTTGTGAATAATCAAGAAGTACTTCACAAATACTTCTAAGCTCCACTTTCCTAATCCAAAGGTGTGATAGGGTGCAGCCAACCATGGTAATTCAACTTGGAACAAGTTATTATCAGATAGAAAACACGATGGGAGGCTGAAAGGTGCTGGGCTCTTTAAAGACTTCAAATGCTCTCACCAATAGAATATGCACTTTTCTGTTTGTCCCTTTCCCAGAAATGCTTTTCTGTGGCACAGCTGAGTAGCAAGTTCAAAATCCAGTAAGCAAATTAGGGGGTGAAAAGCAGCACTCGGCAAAACTATCCTATAGTTGTTTCATTATCACAGACAATCGGGTGACATGGTGGAGGGGAGTTCGTACACATAGCAAAGGAATGCACACGCGAGCTAATTCTCTCTCTCTCTCTCTCTCTCTCTCTCTCTCACACACACACACACACACACACACACATTTTCTGGCTGTGGCTTCATTTGCAGGGCCAGGCTCAGGAAACACGCAACGTCACAGGGCCAGCCCAGAGTTTAAATAAGACAAATGACATCAGAATTGAGTTGAAAAAGGCCACAATGTTATTGACTACAGATGTAAACTGGTTTGGGCAAAGGCATTGAGTATGTATCTGGTATCAAGGAACCTGTCTGTTGGTTGAGCAGTAAGGTGGGTTGGCCCTGACATACATCAAGTGGAACAATCTCAACAGGGCCACCACTCAGAAGGTTTTATGGTCCATCAGTCCCTATATGGCACTTTCTTGATCTACTGCCCTCAGGCAGAAGATATAGAAGCATGATTAGTTGCAACAACAGGGTAAAGAATAGCTTCTATTCCTGGGCTGTTAGGCTGCTGAATGAAAAGATAACAACAGGGCAACTGACTTTCGGGTTTGGTGGGTGTGCATCAGTAAACAAGGGGAATTAAGACTAAGAGAGGTTGGTGGGGTGTGTTCGTGTAATCTCACTGTATACAAGTTGTACAAGTGACAATAAAGTATTTCAATTCAATTTCAATTTCAATATGGACTTCCAGACAAAGCAAACATTTCAGTGACCCCTTTATCAGGCTACTCAATGTCTAATGATCCAACCCAATGCCTTATGTGACCTCTGTAGGGCACAAGCTTGGTCAGCATAAATGGAGGTTCTGGGCTGCCCAAACAACAATACCCCACTCTCAGCCTTGCTGATGTGTTTCAAAGGAAAGCAAAGCAATACATGTGGCACTAGCTTGGCTTCAGGAATTGCCAGAAGGAGGCGTACAAGATGCCATCCAACCATCTTAGGGACTCCACTCTGGAATTTTCCAGGGTTTACTCCTTGGTCTTTTCTTCTCCTGAAGATGTCCCACAAGGCACCAGGAACAGATTTTTCATCAGGGTTTGCTCCTGAAGCCTTCCTCACAAATGAGAGTAGCCACAAGGTGGTGGAGATTTAGGAACAGAGTTCTCCTTCTCCTAGATGGGTGACTTTCCCACGTTGACAAGCCCCATCTGCCCCTCATTTCTCACTACAGCATATGCAGAAACTGCCTTTGGACTTATTATTGGCCTCATCCACTCAATCCGTCAGAGCCTGTTTCACATGCAGGGGAAGTTCCTACCTCACTGAGGGTTTGAGACCCATCAGAAACCCTCACCTGGTTTAGTCAGTTGGTGGAAGTCGATTCCAGGCATGTGGCTACTATCACATGCTGACAGCTTCTAGGAACCACAGGTGAGAGCTGAGTGCAGAGGACCAAAGGTGGACAAACTAACGTGGAAGGAGAATGACATGTCACCACCAGAGATACTACTCTTCCCCTAACGTCTCATACAGCCCAGCCTCAGGCTACATCAATAGCATTCAAATAAATTTCTCTTTACATTTACCAGAATATGTTTAAACTGGTTCCTTGAGACCTACTTTTTGAAAACTTAACTTCACTGTCTTGAGTAATCTTTATTCAATTATTCATATACCGTACAACATATAGCTATTTGTAATGCGTCCCTCATTAATACATGGTGATAGGAAAGGATATTGTGCATAAATCATGTGCCATTCCTGATCTGAAATGTCTCCTTCCATCTCTATTTAAACCATAGCAGTCCTTTTCATAAGTTCTGGAATCCTCAGTTCCCAGGATTTCTGCCGATTCCCACTTCTCCTTGCAGACCATAGTACTCCCTGAAGAATTGCTCTGGCTGAACAGTACAAGCAGCAAAATCCAGGAATCAAAGGCCCTTCCGCAAATTATCCAAGTCCATTTCAATAATATCACAGGACCAAGAAAGTCAAGGCCTAACCCCAAGAAGGCAAATTCTAGCTGCTGAAGATCTGAATAATAATAATAATAATAATAATAATAATAATAATAATGTGTGTGGATACCTCTTTGATCAAACTAAACTGCTGGTGAGTCATGACCCACTACAATGGTTAAACAAAGAAGTTTTGTTTGAGCAAACTGTCAGTGTGAGATCACTACGATAATGTTATCAGCAGGCAGAGCAGGCCAAGTGTCTGTTAGAAAAAGTATTCACAGAATATATATGAGATGAGGAGATTGCTTTCTGTTCCATGGTTATAGAATTGTGCTATTTTCTTTTTTTATTCTTTTCCTTTTGTTGTTTATATCTGGGCGGTGTTCTGGTAAATGAGCTTGGCTGTGACCAGTGTATCTCATTACAATGATAGCTATAGCATTTTGGAGGTCTTCTTCACATTAGATGACTGGCGGATTAATAACACCCCTCTATTATCTGTTTTGGGACGTGGGTGGCGCTGTGGGTTAAACCACAGAGACTAGGACTTGCTGATCAGAAGGTCGGTGGTTCAAATCCCCGTAAAGGGGTGAGCTCCCATTGCTCGGTCCCTGCTCCTGCCAACCTAGCAGTTCAAAAGCACGTCAAAGTGCAAGTAGATAAATAGGTACCACTCCAGCGGGAAGGTAAACGGCGCTTTCATGCGCTGCTCTGGTTCACCAGAAGCGGCTTAGTCATGCTGGCCACATGACCTGGAAGGTGTATGCTGGCTCCCTCGGCCAATAAAGCAAGATGAGTGCCTCAACCCTAGAGTTGGTCACGACTGGACATAATGGTCAGGGGTCTCTTTACCTTTTTATTATCTGTTTTATATCTCCTTACATTTTTATAGGGTTTTTAAAAAAAATCTTAACCTTCATTTTGTAAGCCACCCAGAGAACTGGCATGCCAACAATCATAAAATGCAGTACAGCAGTAGACATCTCAACTTTTTAATTTTTTTAAAATAGAAAACATTGCAAACTAACAAATTTTATCTTATCTCCACTTCCCAGTAGCAAGCACGAATAGCAAAGTCTTGCATCTTTCCCAAAAGATGCTTTCGTCTGAGAAGTGAAAGGAGCACACAATTTCTAGGCCAGCCACTGAAAATTTGCTCCTGTGTTTGCTATGTTCTAAGTTGGTGTTCAGATGGTATTGCTAAGAGGACACCCAGCTGAATTGAACAAGCTCAAGTTTGAGTTTACGTTATGGTGTTGAGGGTGGCAAAGGACGCTTACTTCTCCATCTCCACTGTTGCCTCAGTTTGCCACCAGGAGTTGTTCCAGATGGTGAAGGGCTATTACACACCCTCTGAGATGGTAGACTCATCCAAAGCCCACTGTTACACATTTGCAAGTCTTTTTTTGGGGGGGGGAGGGAATAATAGCACTGGGATTTTGACTCCGCTTTTTGGAACAGATGATTCTGACGAGGTGTCTGGGTCTCTTTCTTGTCTTAAATCATTGCACAAATTTCAGGCACTATATATTTCATAGAATCATAGAATTGTAGTGTTGGAAGGGACCATGAGGGTCATCTAGTCTAACCCCCTGCAATGCCCATTAAGAGTCTCATGCTCTTCTAACTCACTATGATACTGCTTGAAACAATCATGACTTTCCCGCAAAGAATCCTGGGGACTGTAGTATGTTAAGGGGGCTGAGAGTTGTTAAGAGACCTCTGTTCCCCTCAGAGAGCTACAATTCCCAGAGGAAGAGGATCTGATTGTTAAACAACTCTGGAAATTATAGTTCTATGATGGAAATAGGGGTCTCCTAACAACTCGCAGGAACCTTAACATGCTACAGTTCCCATGATTTTGAGAGGAAGCTAGAACTTTAAATGTTTGGGGCCCCAGTTGTTGTGGCCTGAGGACATGGACAAGGTGCTCGATCAGGTTTGTGCAACTGCTTGCATCTTGAATCCCTTCTCCTCTTGGCTTATGAAGAAGAAGAATTTAGATTTGATATCCCGCCTTTCACTCCCTTTAAGGAGTCTCAAAGCGGCTAACATTCTCCTTTCCCTTTCTCCCCCACAACAAACACTCTGTGAGGTGAGTGGGGCTGAGAGAATTCAGAGAAGTGTGACTGGCCCAAGGTCATCCAGCAGCTGCATGTGGAGGAGCAGAGACGCGAACCCGGTTCCCCAGATTACGAGACTACCGCTCTTAACCACTACACCACACTGGCTCTATTAGGAAGGGCTTGGACAGCCAGTTGGGCCAATGGCACAATTAATGCTTCTCTTCAAGAGGTAGTGGTCCTGGGCTGCCTGAGAGAGGTGGTGGTAAGACTCCTGAAGAAATCTACTCTGCATCTGGAAATGTCCCCTTTGTGGGCAAGGTCTTTGAGTAGTTGCCAACCAAATCCAAGTAGGTTAAAGAGTCTGAAAATCTGTTTGGCCTATGGTAGCCCTTATTATGTTGGGAGTTCCTACTGCCCCCAGATGCCCAAGGCCACAATGGTCACAGATGTGTGGTGTTTCTAACCTTTTAGGTTTTCAAGCCAGAATGTTGGTGAAATGTCGGTGATGAAAATCATGGAGAGTGGTAATGAAATTTAGAGTTCTGTGTCTCCGAAGCCATGTATATTTCACCAAGGCTTTAAAAAAATTCTCTACAGCGCATGCTAAGGAAACCTTCTTTTAATAAGTGAATGTAATAACAAGAAACCAAAGCATTTATTTGAAAATCCATGCTTTTAGCATGGCTTTTATACAGCTTAAATGTTTAAAATAAGCAGAGTGAAAGTAGCTTCATGTTTAAGTTTACTGTCCAAATCATTAGGTCATAGTAAAAGAAGCTTGGAAACTATCTGATAAATATTCTCTCTGGCTGCCTACTTGAGAAAACAGCAATATCAACAAAAATCCTTAATCATTTTTATCAAGATATATTTTGTGCAATTTAGTGAGTGGGCGGGGAAGCAATCCGGTGTTGAAAGTAAACGTTCAGTAAATGTTCCTTTCCTCTAATTTCTAGGCTTTCTTACCATAAAATACATGAGCACAATTACCCAGGGAATTGATAAAGTAATAACACTAACAATTGGTGTTCAGTAGATAAGATACAGAGTACACAAATGTATCAGATTTCACCTTTGAGATGTTTTAATGGCAACATTTAGCAGTTTCTTTACAGGCGTACTGGAGTTGTATTATATGGGCAAGTCAAATCATTTTTAAATGGTACTTTAATTTGCATTTTGAACTGATCTCACTCCCCAAGCACTAAAAGGTTGCAGAGTAGCTCATGTTCAAGATCAGCCTTCAAAAATGTAACCTTCATTTTTTTTATGCTTTAAAACAATTTTAAATAACAAAGCTGTTCAAAGTAATTCATCTTCAAACATGTCAAGATTCTTTAAAGTGAAACCACTTCTAGTAATAGTCATTTTCAATTACAAATTAACTTTGATTTGTTGCCCTTCCTGTCATTGGCATTTGACTGGAATGAATAACAGTGGCCTATAAATTACAAACTCAGAGCTAAGCCTTGCAATCCATTATGGATATTCATTAAGCAGAAACGGACTTTCAATTTAACTCTTAACATATACAATCGGCATTGTGACTAAAAGCCAAACTCAACACCAACTGCTTTATCTCATCTGTGAAGGATCTCTTTTCATCTCAGGAAAGGAGATTAGAATAGAATGCATGTTCCTGGTATTTTAGGCTTTTATAATATTCAGTACATAAATATGTCTATCTCAGGGACGAGCCCTGAAAGAAAACACTCATGTGCACTCATGTATGTGCGCTTTGTCTCATTGATCCAAATGGTCTTGGGATTTTTGCCTATGTATTTTCCTAGTGCACCCGTGTCTCTAAACATCTGCTACTCTCATTAGCACTTCCTTTACTATCAAGCCTTCTAGCACGCTCTCTCTCGGTCTCCGGAGTATCTCCTGAACCTCCTGTTGTTGTTGTTTTGCAGAATCTATCTCACAAAATAACCCAATGTACAAATATGTACTTTGAGTTCTCTTCTTTGGTTCCAAAGAAATCTCTCCTACTCTTTCGAGATGTTGGTGCTACAACTTTTGATTTCATATCTGGAGATTAACGTTTAGCTCAGAAATGAATTTTTACAATTTGTTTAGCATGTGACACTTTTGCTTTCTTCTGTACCATTTATTTGACAGGTTATGTGTGGGCTGTTGAATGCGTAAAATGATTTTTAGGGCTACGCAATATCCACCCTGGTGGGACACAGGTGGCGCTGTGGGTTAAACCACAGAGACTAGGACTTGCCAATCAGAAGGTCGGCAGTTCGAATCCTGAGCTCCCATTGCTCAGTCCCTGCTCCTGCCCACCTAGCAGTTCAAAAGCATGTCAAAGTGCAAGTAGATAAATAGGTACCGCTCCGGCGGGAAGGTAAACGGTCGTTTCCGTGCATTGCTCTGGTTCACCAGAACTTAGTCATGTTGGCCACATGACCTGGAAGCTGTACGCTGGCTCCCTCAGCCGATAAAGCGAGATGAGCGCCGCAACCCCAGAGTCGGCCAGGACTGAACCTAATGGTCAGGGGTCCCTTTACCTTTAATATCCACCCTAATTTATGTGGGACCCAGTTCTGTTATTCAGATCTGGGTCACAGCAGTGGTGAACCTTAGGGTCACAAATTTCTCTGGTGCCCTGCCTCTTACCTTCCAGTCTACTTCACATTTGTGACACCCCCTGCGGCACCCCTGAGACTCTGCACCCACTGCGACTGCACTAGTTGTGCTCCTCTAAATCTGCTTCTGATCACAGTTTGGATAGATTCAGGTTCAATCCAACCCTATTCAGAAATCTGAATCTTTGGTGATCCCACTGACTTGTATTGGGAAACCAAATGACCATAGCCTTTCATTTTTGCTTATAAAGGTAGTTTTGCATTAGCTACATTTAAAATTTGCTTATACCTTGCGTTATACCTCAGGTTAAGTACTTAATTCGTTCCAGAGGTCCGTTCTTAACCTGAAACTGTTCTTAACCTGAAGCACCACTTTAGCTAATGGGGCCTCCTGCTGCCGTCGCACTGCCGGAGCATGATTTCTGTTCTTATCCTGAAGCAAAGTTCTTAACCTGAAGCACTATTTCTGGGTTAGCGGAGTCTGTAACCTGAAGCGTATGTAACCTGAAGCATATGTAACCTGAGGTACCACTGTATATAAAAAGACTCTATAGTCAGTTTAGTGTTCAGTTCTGGAAATTTAAAATGCCTAACACTAGTGCTAAGCTTTATAGTTTATGCATTATACATTTTGGGGGGGGGGGATAGGAAACTGAAATTAACAGATTCCCTCATCCCTACTCCCTGCTATGCTTTGGCTTTTACCTTTACCCAAGCCATAATTTGTGAACCATCACCACTGCGCATAGCATGTGGTGTAGCACAGCGATGTTGCCAAGAATAATAAATGTAGAAAGAATTGTTCAAGGGACCATTATGAATACGATTCAAAGCTCATTGAAGTTTATTTGCATACATATCTGAAAAATGAACCAAAGAACTTAGTTACCATTGGAGTATGAATACAATAAAATACGGGTTAGTTGCACAGAAAATTGACTCTGGCATTACTGTTAAGTAACAGCCCTCATATAATGAAAAATTCCAATATACTACATACCAAGAACCAGTAGTTACTCTTGTGTCCTTTACCCCTTCTATGAGGACTTCAAAAAATATAGTTGTGATGACTCCTATAAATACATTGTGAGCAAAAGCCTGAATTTTAATTCCTGACCTTAGTCCCCTGCTATGAACTGCACTTGCTAAAGGTTAATTGCTGTCATTTCACTGCAGTCAGCATTTTGTGGCTTATTGGACACAATGCACACACTTCATTTAACATTTGCACAAGTTTTTCTTCATTACTTTAAGATCACAAATGCTCCATCACCAAGGAGACTCCTTCTATAAGACTTGGAATTTAGAAGTCCAGGAAGAAGGGAAATTATAAGGGACAGAAGATGCAAGTTGTGAGGAATCCTGGACAGCAGATCCAGGCATTAGAGCTCCACCAGACAACCAATTGATTCAGCATTCATCCAGATTTGCTTGCTCAAAACTTATGTGACAGTTGTACTATTTCCAGTCTATCTTGAGCATTTGTTTTTATTTGTTTATGGGGAGGTTATATGATGATGACTTAATAAAGTTGTGGCCAATTTAACCCCATAGCACGTTGTCTTGAGTCGTTATTCCACATGACGGGGGGACCGCGCAGGATCTGGGGACTCTGCCTGTCCACGCAATTTATGCTGATTTGCTTGCTGCCTATTTACACAACTTCCTGTTAATTGTTGTCCATTGCACACTTGGAGATCTCCACTTTCCTCACCAAGCTACAAGTCCCAGAATGGTTTCGCAGTCAATACCTCTTCACAAGGAACTCTGAAAATTGCAGCTCTGTGAGGGAAATAGAGGTCTCCTAACAACTCTTAGGACCCTTTCTGAACTACGTTTCCGAGCACAATTCAAAGTGTTGGTGCTGACCTTTAAAGCCCTAAATGGCCTCGGTCCAGTATATCTGAAGGAGCGTCTCCTCCCCCATCGTTCTGCCCGGACACTGAGGTCCAGCTCCGAGGGCCTTCTGGTGGTTCCCTCACTGCGAGAGGCCAAGTTACAGGGAACCAGGCAGAGGGCCTTCTCGGTAGTGGCGCCCGCCCTGTGGAACGCCCTCCCATCAGAGGTCAAAGCGAGAAACATCTACCTGACATTCAGAAGACATCTGAAGGCAGCCCTGTTCAGGGAAGTTTTTAATATGTGATATTTTAATGTATCTTTCATCTTTGTTGGAAGCCGCCCAGAGTGGCTGGGGAAGCCCAGCCAGATGGGCGGGGTACAAATAATAAATTATTATTATTATTATTATTATTATTATTATTATTATTATTATTACAGTTCCCATGATGCTTTCAGATAAGCCATGACTGTTTAAGGTGGCATCATAGTGCTTTAAAAGTATGCTGTGAATATGGCCTACATCAAGAAAATACAAAAGTGGAAAATATGAAAAGTGGAAAGTAAAGAAACGGTGTAAATGAGGGGGGTGGGTGAAATAGCATTTTTTTTAAAAAATAAACAAAACCAAAAACACTGTACAGAAACAGAGGGAAGTAGAAAAGAAAAAAGTGATTGAGATTTGCAGCAGCTCTAAGGCCATCAGTTACACTTATTCATTTTTGTTTTAGTTCAAAACAGCATGCTAAATCAACAAATCCATTTGAGATATTAAAAACCACCCCAACAATATAAACCAGCAAACTAAAGACCAGCATCGGTCCAGATAGGGGATGAATTTTCACCTAGAAAGGTGAATAAAATTTTCTACAGGCATTCATTTGACAGGTAGAAATTAAACAGGTATTGCCTTTTCCAGAATGGGAGAGTCAGCAAGAGAATAGATGGGCCCATTGAAGATTACATCAAGAGAAGAGGTGCACTGGCCACTTTAAGAGAACTTAAGAAGAGCTTCCATATATCTGTCTATTGAAGAATAAAGTATATTGTACAAGTACATTGTAAAGGCCATGTTGGTGGCATTGAGATCAATGCTAATGAATAGACTTCTGATAACACGGAGCAACTCAACAGCTGAAAGCTAAATATTCTAGTTGCTTGCAAGCAGGTCAATAAAACATAGTTGACTTCAGAGACCTCTCTTTGAATGCTATTTATTTTCTCATTCAATTTAGAGTCAAGACACAGAGGTCATAAGTAAGTTGACATTGCTGTTACTGGTAATAGAGGAATATGTCATCCAACAGATCTTTAAAACAAATTAGTTTCCATCAATTGTGCCAAATGGAAGGAGCTGTCTGGTGATGGAAGAATCATGTCCATCAACTCTATATGTTGCTATGCCGTAATATGTATGAGGAAGAGAGCAAGAGAAAGAAAGAAAGAAAGAAAGAAAGAAAGAAAGAAAGAAAGAAAGAAAGAAAGAAAGAAAGAAAGAAAGAAATCTCCTGCACTTGCCAATGTTCAGACTATGGGGAAAAGATAATGGAACTCTAAGTGAAATCCACAAACATCAGCTCCCCCAAATCCTGTTCCCCCATACCTTATTTTTAAGGAAACACATAATAAGAGCCCTCCTGGATCCATCCAGTCCAGCAATGTGTTCTCACAGAGTCCAGCCAGATGCCTATAGAAAGTCTACAAGGAGCCCTTGAGTGCAACAGCTCTTTCCCACATGCATCCCATGAACTAGAATTAAGAGACATGCTGACTTTGATACAGAAACTAATATAGCCATCCATGACTAGGAGCCGTTGATACCTTTATCCTCCAGGAATTTGTCTAAACCCCTTTTAAAGCCATTCAAGTTGGTGGCTGCTACATCTTGCAGTGATGAATTGCATAGTACTGAGCAAAGGAGGACTTCCTTTTGTATGTCCTAAATCTCCCACCATTCCATTCCATTGGGTGTGCTGTGCTTTAATATTATAAAAGGTGGGGGATGATTCTGTTCAAACAACACATAATTTTATATACCCTTTCCCTACAATTTCCTACCATTTTAAATGCTTTTTTATTTACAGTACCCTTTTTGAGGTGGGAAGCAAAGTGGACACTTACCCCTTCCTCTGGGTGTTATGAACCCTTGCGCTCGGTCGCCATCCCCAGGCATTGAGAATGGAACATACATGGTCAGGCAGCCATTGGGGGAATTCCCCAGCTGCCTGGGTAGCTGGCTTGAGTTCCAGCCAGCAGCTGCATTTAAAATTGGCCAGTTAGTGGCCTCTTTGGGGAGCAGGGGTTTGCAGACTGAAAGGGCATTGGTTGCAAGCATCCACTTGCAGCCCATAAGGCATAAAAGCCAGCAGTGCCGTCCTGAGTTGCTCCAGCACCTTAATCAACACTTTTCTGCCCTTTTCTGGTGCTGCAATGTCCTTTTTGAGGTGGGGATCAAAACTACAATGTTATTCCAAGCAGGGCACTTGGAATGGCTTATATAAGGGTTCAGACCCCTCGTTGCCCCCTAGAAATTAGATCACTGACCCCTGGTCATGAACTAATATCCACATCCTTTGTATGATTTTAAGGGCACGTCTTTATGATTCCCCACTCCCCTCCAGGCAGGTGGGCTTTATTGGTTGAGTAGGCTCAGAAATTTCTGAAATGTACATAGCAAATGTATACAGGGCTCTGTAATCTGCTAAGTAGATTTAAAGAATTGTCAGAAGGATGCAAAGTGAAGGAACTGCAAAGTTCCACTCAAAATGGTACCTTTGTTTTTGGGAGACTGTTTTCTATTGCAGATGGGGCTTCTGTGTGTGTTGATGAACACTACGTACTGGGGGGGGGGGAGACTTGCCTTTGGCCTCTAAAAAATATTTAAAGCAAACTGCAAGTCATGCAAATCACTCCATTTCCAATGAAACAATTCATGGTTATTGGGGCCAATGGATAAATAGCTGATTTGGCAGCAACTCATAAAAAAGACACTGCCAAATGGATGCATTAAAAGGCATAATGCTACCATTACTAGCTGCTTTTTCTACTTCTGATGGTCATGAACATGAAAGAAATCAATGTAAAAGCATTAAATAAAAAAGACTGGGCACAAATCAGAACCAGCAGCGAGTGATGCATTAACACAATTAGCATCAGTATCAAACTCCAAAGGAAGACCTGATATCATTATTAGCTGAAAACCATTAGATACTAATTATAGCACCAAGAATATAATGGTTCCACATATTTCCAGCAAAAATGTAGAATAATACTTGCCAGTTGGCTAAGCTCTCAAGGTGGGGATTGCAGTCTGCCATCCCAAACCGGCGTAATGTAAATCCATCATGTATTTGTTAGGATAACATGAAACAGAAGAGAGATCAAATCAAAGGAAAATACAAAGACAATTTTGATAAATATTGGAGAGCAGGAGAAGACGTCTGGAAATGAGAGTGACACTCTATGAAAGCAGTTCAGCAGAGGAGAAACTCATTCATCGCTCCCACCCACCTTGGAGAAAGGTCAAGCTTTTATTTTGCAAGTGCCAGAGGAACAAAGCAAACCTTTAAGGGGCGCAAGCAGCCGGAGACTGGCAAGAGACCTGATGCTAAATTGGTTTAGGTTTCTGAACTAGTGACAGAAACAGAGACAGATGAAGCGCTCATCACATTACAGATGGGTCATGAGTTTCAATATTGGTATTGTGATGTAGTTCTGCCGTGTATGACATTCAGCAGTAAAAACACTTGAAAAACAAATCATTATGCCTAGGGGGATGAGCCAAATTGGCACTCCACAATAGGCACCCCCTACAGGAGGCAGCAGGAGTGTAATGTTGGCATCGAAACGAGCTGCAAGTTCTGTTTAGAAACCACTCCAGCAAAGCCTGCTCTGCAACTCAAATCCTCCAAGCTATTCAAGCTGATAAAACCCATAACAATACAACCGGCAAACCCAGACCTCGCATAAGTGACCATTAAAGACAAAATCACAGATGTGATGCATTTGGACAGGACACGTGCTCACTGGAATATCATAAAATAGCCCAGCTACATATGCTGAGAAAACTTTGCCAGCAGTAAGAGGCAAGATGAAATGCATGAACGGTGCAAACATTTGAGAAAGCAACAGAATGCATTAGCTCTCAGTTTGAAAAAGAAAGCAATGATTACAGAAGCCAAGCATGCCAAAAGTGGTTTATCAGTGATACTGGGGAAGCGGCTGAGTTTCTCTATATATAAAAGATATATATATATTTTAGTGTCTAAGCAGGATAAAGCAGAGTGTGGCAAATAAAATTCGAATAATAATTATCATAAATTCGGGTGGAGGGGGGGGGACTACTGTCTTTCCGCCTAAGAACCCAAGGTTTTGACAATCTGAGCAAAGCACAGACACCAGATTGTGCCCGTTTATTGCTAGATTTGGTCCAAAGCCCAACCATATGACATGGGGCTCAATTAAGCACAGCTGCTGTCCCGCCCCTTTAGAGAGGTGTAGCATGTCCTTCACGTAATGATTGGCTCAGATTGCATGCATCTGTTGAAAGCGTGGAAAATGTAAAAATCACATTTTGTCTCATATAGTTGTCCTGGATTTAATTTTGTAGCATTTTCTATACTCTAGAAATATCAAGTAACACACCCAAAATGAATGTCTTCGCCATGACATAATGGGGGGGGGGGGAGATAAGGAGTGTTTCTCCAACAAGAATTTGCATGCAGATTAGGAGTGTTTTTTCATCTAATGAAAACCCAAGAAGTGACTCTACAGTAAGGTTGACTCTGATTATATGAGAACCTACAGTTTTACTTAGATTATTGATATTTTTCCTCCTTGCACGTTCCTTCACTGCAATGCTCACTGGATTTTACCATATTATTATAATACCTTAGTCACTCCGAGTGTGCGAGACCCAAATTAGATATTATGGAGAAAGCCACCACAGCTTGATAGCTTGGCATCCATCTGTCTCAGGAGACAAGGGAGGAATGTGCCTTTGTGGGTGAAGTCAAACTGTTTTTTTTTATTTTTTAAAAAAGATATTTATTGAAGTTTCAAAAATTGTATAAAAACAAAACAATAATACAAACAAAACACAAACAAAAACAAGTATAATTTCAATCCCTTATTTTCTTACTTCCCCGACCTCCTCGTACCTCCCCTTTCTGTATTCCAGTTTCTAATTATTAGTTCAGCAAATCCTCTCCCTAATTTTCATTTAATTTTTAGCCTTTCTTTTCTTTTTACTTAATCATTACAGCTGAAAACCACTTAATTTCTAAACCAACGTCATTCTAACATTCATTAATTTTGCAATGTTTCCTAAGATAATCCTTAAATTTCTTCCAATCTTCTTCCGCTCTCTCTCTTCCCTGGTCTCGGATTCTGCCAGTCATTTCTGCCAGTCCCATATAGTCTATCACCTTCATCTGCCATTCTTCCAAGGTGGGTAGATCTTGTGTCTTCCAATACTTTGCGATGATTATTCTTGCTGCTGTTGTAGCGTACATAAAGAATGTTCTATCCTTCTTTGGCACCAATTGGCCGACCATACCCAGGAGAAAGGCCTCTGGTTTCTTCAGGAAGGTATATTTAAATACCTTTTTCATTTCATTATATATCATTTCCCAGAAAGCCTTAATCTTTGGGCATGTCCACCAAAGGTGAAAGAATGTACCTTCAGTCTCTTTACATTTCCAGCATTTATTATCAGGCAAGTGGTAAATTTTTGCAAGCTTGACTGGGGTCATGTACCACCTATAAATCATTTTCATAATATTTTCTTTTAAGGCATTACATGCCGTAAATTTCATACCGGTGGTCCACAACTGTTCCCAGTCAGCAAACATCATGTTATGACCAATATCTTGTGCCCACTTGATCATAGCATTTCATCCTGCGTGTTCCATTTCAACAGCAAGTTATACATTCTTGACAAATTCTTAGTTTTGGGTTCTAACAATTCTGGGTGAAGTCAAACTGTTGGGAGGTCACAGCACCTGCTGTGGGTGTAGAGACCAATAGGGGAGAGAACATGTTTTGTTGCAGCTGGGGCAAATGAAGGCATCTAATTGTGTTGCTGCAGATGCACCCTGGTGTTTCTACTCTCTGTGCTTCTCCCAGAGCTCATCCATCCTCTGGTCACTGCTATCGATGCACACCCTGACTGCCTGTTTCTAGGCACTGCCGTCGTTTGCAAAGGATTCCCACATGGCAGGATTGATGTTGCCAGCCTTCATGTCACATTCACAGACATCTTTGTAATGCAGAGTTGATCTCCCACAGACCAAGTGCCTGATGCCAGCTTGCTATAGGGCACATCACTGGGGATCCTGCCCTCTTCCATTTTGTGGCTATGACCAAACCAGCACAGATGTCACTGAGAAAGGAGTGTGGACATGCTACGAATGTGAGCTTTGGAGAGCACATCTTTCTTTGTGACACTGTCCCTCCATGTGATGCCTAAAATCTTCCTGATGCAGCATTCGGGAGGCATCACTCCTGGCAGTTGTACGTTGCCTACGATTCACTTCCATAAAGCAGCGTGCTCAACACGCAAGCATGGTAGATCTTCAATTTGGTATTGGTCATTAGCATCGCATTCTCCCATACCCTTTTGGACAGGAAAGGCATGTTATAGCTGCCTTGCCAATACACTTGTCCAGTTCAGCATTGATGGAGAGGTTTCTGGTTATGATGGAACCCAGGAGGACAAAGTCATCTATCTCTTCAAGCATGTGGTCACCAACATCTAGTAATATCATAAACCAGGGGTCACCAGTGTGCCTGTGTCCTGCAAAAAGTTTCTATAAACATCCTCCCAAAGAGACTGTTTACTCTTCCTTCTTGGCTCCTGTTTAGCCTTTCCGGTGGCTCTGTGGGTTAAACCACAGAGCCTGGGACTTGCTGATCAGAAGGTCAGCAGTTCGAATCCCTGCGACGGGGTGAGCTCCCGTTGCTCAATCCCAGCTCCTGCCAACCTAGCAGTTCGAAAGCACATCAAAGTGCAAGTAGATAAATGGGTACTGCTTCAGCGAGAAGGTAAACGGCGTTTCCGTGCGCTGCTCTGGTTCACCAGAAGCAGCTTAGTCATGCTGGCCACATGACCTGGAAGCTGTACGCCGGCTCCCTCAGCCAGTAAAGGGAGATGAGCGCTGCAGCCCCAGAGTCAGTCACGACTGGACCTAATGGTCAGAGGTCCCCTTTACCTGTACCTACATTGAACATACACCCATAAACATGCCTACCTTTCATTGGGCGCTAGGAATCCACTCTATAGTGGACATGAGGACTGACTAAGACTCTTTTTAATGTTCAATGATATCAATCTTTACTCATTGCTAACTTCAGAAGGAAAGTTTTAGGAGGTTTTGTTTTGTTTTAAAGCCATTTTGTTTTGGTTTGTTTTGTTTTAAAGCCATTTTGTCAATCAATTCCAGTTTGCTTGTCCTTTAGGGCAGTTGAACTTTGCATGGAGTGCTATAGGGAGTTTAGAAAAATGAACTGCTTTCATCATATTAAATTGCCAGTACAGCAGAATTGAGGATTAAGTTTTATTTGTAATATATATTATATCTTTTGACCTGAGTGTGTGGCTAATGTTTGTATCCCACAGCAAAATACATTAATATGCAGCTATAGTTCTGATGGTTAAACATGTTATATTATGTGGTTACCTCAAAAGAGAGTACATTGGGATTTTTAAAAAAAGAAATCGGAATATAAAGTTGCACTTTGTGCATCTTCAATGTCAGAGCTGCCACGTGTAAAAAATCAATTTGTTCCAATAGCCTAACATGGACTGGGCTGCAATGTATTAAAATAAATTGCTTAGAAACTTCCATAAAGGGAGATTTCACTATTGGATGTTTGAAATGGAATCTGGATAAGCATCTGTTAATTTGGGATGGTTCGACACTAAGGGATACAGCTGTAGCAAGGAGCTGGCAATGGAATAACTGATAAATTGATAAAAACTGATATTTCTAGCATGTTGCAATTATATAATTCTGTGTCAGTTCAGAGTTTTTGTCCAAACAAAAAACAACCATTGCAGCATGCATAACCATACTCATGACTCCTACAACAAAGAACAGCAGAACTTAAAAGTTTTGGGTCTACTGAACCCAATTTAGTCACATGACTCAAATTGATTATTTTTGTTGTTTTGGACTTGCTGATCAGAAGGTCGGCAGTTTAGTTTGAATCCCGGTGACGGGGTGAGCTCGGTCCCTGCTCCTGCCAACCTAGCAGTTCAAAAGCACATCAAAAGTGCAAGTAGATAAATAGGTACCGCTCTGGCAGGAAGGTAAACAATGTTTCCATGTGCTGCTCTGGTTTGCCAGAAGCAGCTTAGTCATGCTGGCCACATGACCCGGAAGCTGTACGCCGGCTCCCTCGGCCAATAAAGCGAGATGAGCACCGCAACCCCAGAGTCGGCCACGACCGGACCTAATGATCAGGGGTCCCTTTACCTTTACCTATATTTCAAGAATCCCAAAGTTTGAGAGTGAGTAGCACAGATGTTGTAAAGGTTGTTGTAAACAGCCCCATTGAAGAAGATGACAGTGGTTACTAAGACATTGTTTCTGTTTGTGAAGGGGCCCCCATGACAGTTCAAGCTTCAGGGCCCCCAAAATGTAGGTCTGCTGCTACTGCCTGTCAGTGTTTTCAGCCAATAAGTGAAGTCAGCGTTGTGACTGATGAATAAAGTCAGAGCTGTGGCTGTAGGACAGGTGGGCATGGCTTGGCCAAATCAACTTCATGAACCAAATGTGATGTCCTGGCATGCCTAAAGTGGGCCTGAGGTTCCCCACAGCAGGTGTGGACAATATTGAGCTAGATGGGTTAATCCTCTAAAGCAGCGGTTCTCAACCCCAGATGTTGTTGGACTACAACTCCGATCATCCCTGAGCTCTGGCCTTGCTAGCTAGGGGTGATGGGAGTTGTAGTTCAACAACATCTGGGGACCCACAGGTTGAGAAAGGCTGCTCTAAAGGAACCTGTAAACATTTCACTGTTCCTATGAAGGAAAGCACACTACTGGATGAGACCAAAAGTCAGTCTGGTCCAGCATCTTATAATCCTCTGGACTTTAAAGTTACATATACCAGTCCTAGCTAATAGCCACTGATGAACCTACCCTCTGTAAATTTTGTCTAAGCCCTTTTTAAAATCACATATAAGGAAGGGGGAAAAAACCTCCTGCTTAATCGTAATTGTTTGATCTAGCCGTCTGCCTACGTTCCCATTTTCCTGATGGCTGCTTTTTAACATCCACTACTCCAGAGCGCAAACACCTGCCACTTCATTGCCCAACATGACACACTGCCAGAGCCAGTTGTGTGCTTCTTAGAAAAGGATGCTTGCCAAGCAGGCCAGGTCTAAGCAGAACCGCTACGGAACAATTACGCAGAAGGTTAGCATCGCTCTCCCCATTTATCAGATACTAAAGCCTTATTGCAAATTGATGGGAAATTACCTTTCCATTGACCTTTGATTGCCCCAAGTCCTAATAGTCTAAAGAAACTCATGTCCAAATACAAAAAGTATTCCCACTGCTAAAATAAGTCTGAATATAGTTTTCAAAACAATTGATTTAACCATCTCCTTTTAGCGATGGCAAATTATTGCTTTTTTAAAACACACACACACACACAAAAGCATTGAACAGTAACACTTTTGTGTGAGCAAGAAGGTTATAAACTATTTCACAACTAGCATTACTCTAATATTGCCCCTTTAACTTAGAGTATCAATTAGAGCCCCATGTTGAGTTCTCCTAGCATCTGCCTCTTTGGCACAATCAAGACAACTGGCAGTCCAGGCTTAATGCGTCTGTCAGATGGTTAAAAGGCTGCTGATGGGATGCACCTGGTTTGTTCACACAAACACCATTTTTCTTTAAAACTCACATTATCAAAAGTTGTATATCTGTTTGCAAACATGCCACTGTGTCTGTCTAAATAATATAATGATGGAGTAAAGAGGAAAATGTATGTGTCGTTTGAAGGGTCACATGGCAAAGTGTTCGCATTAATTCTTTGGCAGATTAAGAAACAGCCAAAACATTGGGCGTGTTGCTGGAAAAAGATACATTAGTGCCAGAATTAACTCTAGTTCAGATCTTTGAGGATAAAAAATCATATCCCGGTACATATTTCATTGCAGAATTTGGTGCTTCATAAAACAGCCCAAACTCTGCTTGCAACAATACTGAGGGTGCCTGATTTGGCTCAGGGATCAATGTCCATTCCAATGTCTAGATTTTATTTTCCATTTGGCAGAAGTGGATGATATTTGCAACAACAGGAGTCCATCCAGGGACTTTAAAACTCACCAAAATGCGGGCCAATAAGAGCAGGGATTTGGTTATGAATACCTCTAAAATGTTGTGTCCCCCCCCAAAAAAGAGGAACAGCCTCTAATTTAAAAAAAATAAAAGAGTGGGGGGAATTAATTATATTTGCAGGCATTGTCCTGCCAAATTTCAGACTAGCTAGAGTAGTTTTCTTGCAAGATGTCAGGGACTGGTCTTAGGAGGAATGGTGGAGTCCCCCCCCCCATGCACCTCCCATTGAAGAGGGAGACAGTATAGATTATTATTATTATTATTATTATTATTATTATTATTATTATTACTACTACTACTACAGTGGTACCTCGGGTTAAGTACTTAATTCATTCCAGAGGTCCATTCTTAACCTGAAACTGTTCTTAACCTGAAGCACCACTTTAGCTAATGGGGCCTCCTGCTGCTGCCATGCTGCCGAAGCACGATTTCTGTTCTCATCCTGAAGCAAAGTTCTTAACCTGAAGTACTATTTCTTGGTTAGCGGAGACTGTAACCTGAAGCACATATAACCTGAAGCGTATGTAACCCGAGGTACCACTGTAGTAGTAGTAGTAATAATAATAATAATTTATTATTTATACCCCACCCATCTGGCTGGGTTTCCCCAGCCACTATGGGCGGCTTCCAACAAAATATTAAAATACAATCATCCATCAAACATTAAAGGCTTCCCTAAAGAGGGCGGCCTTCAGATGTCTTCTAAAGGTCTGGTAGTTGTTTTTCTCTTTGATAACTGGTGGGAGGGCGTTCCACAGGGCGGGCGCCACTACCGAGAAGGCCCTCTGCCTGGTTCCCTGTAACTTGGCTTCTCGTGGCGAGGGAACCACCAGAAGGCCCTCGGTGCTGGACCTCAGTGTCCAGGCAGAATGATGGGGTGGAGACGCTCCTAAAGATATACTGGACCGAGGCCGTGCAGGGCTTTAAAGGTCAGCACCAACATTTACAACAGTGGTTTGCAGAAGATCACAGTTCAGAGTCTGCAGAGGGGAGAAGCTGAGAAATATTGGGAGAGAAGCAGCAGGAAGAAGCAGCACCAGGGAGATGTCAGCTGACAGACTCAGTGTCTTTAGAAAGCATTCCTGACCCTCTCTCTCCCAGGACCCGGCGGGCATTGAGAGTAGTAGAACAGAAAGCTCAGAGGCAGAAAGCACAGATAAGCTGACACAGGGATAACGTAGAATAGGAGAGATGAAGGGGGTGGGACTTTATTCGGAGCAACGCCATTATCTAAGAGAGTTGGCATTTTTATGTCTCTCTCTGTGAATATAGAATAAAAGGCTGGTAAGAACTCTTCTTGTTTAGCTACTTCTTGGCTGCCACTGTAGGAGGGATTTGATTCGCTAAAGGGTAGCCATTTTAGTTTTGGGGTGGATGAAAAAGGAATATACAAGTGTTACAAAAACAGCAGACCTGAGAGAAACATCCCTGGGTAAGAAATGTCTAAATGTCTAAATGAAATGTCTAAATGTCTGTCTAAATTTTCCTTGCCGAAAGTAACTTCATGATACATTTATTAAAAACACTTTTATCTAGCTTTCCTACTAAATGTTTAGCTATCAACATAGCAATAAGCTATTTGTTACAGCAAAATTAATATGCAACAGTAAATAGCTAACCAGGAAAATAAAAGTTATGAGTGCAGATAGACACATTGAAAGTTAGGGTGCTGCCGCAGGGTAAACTCTGTTGTTTAAGTCCACTGCTCATCTTTGATGGTGGCACACCTGGATAATAATATTTTAACACAGGTGGGTTTTATATGGATAAGGAGATATCCTGGTCCCAATGTTTAAAGGCTAAAACCAACTCTTTATGTTGTGTCTGAAAATAAACTGGAATCTATGGATCTCAGCCATTTTTTGTTTCTGAATATAGGCAGCCTCACATAAAATGTGCTCTAGTAACCATATTTTGTTTCTGAAATAGAAAGTCTATGCGCAGAACAATTTGGCATTAGTTGGGGTGGGAGACAACTTCCCCACTTGTAGTCTCTGTAGAAACCACCACAGGAACAGCACATGGAGCCAAGGGCTAGCAAGCATATTTGGACGCTCGCCTTCTTTAAACCGTGCCTGAGGTTGACTAACAGAATTGCCAGCTATTCTTAGGAAGCTAGGCAACCACAGTGCAAAACAGCTTGGATGCATATACATTGACCTTTAAATCGCATATCTTACTGTATTTAGCGGCTTTTGTACCAACTGCAAATGTTGCTTAGAAAGAAAAGCAGCATGTATTAGCTAAGTGTATTACAGGTTTTTTTAAAAAAACAAAAAACAAAACAGAAATACTGTGGTTTATCTATTTCGCCACCTTAAAGTTAGAAAGCTACCTCTTTTATTATTTTAAAATATATTCCTAAATTATTATCTTGCTCTTCTTTGTCCAGCACAGACAGGAACCATTAACAGCTGATAGCTTGAGAGCATAGTGTGTCTTTGGAGCCAGAGTGTGAAAGTTGCCAATAAACTCAACTTGTTTAAATTTGTGAAACATAAATATAGCTTGCTGTCTCTATTTCTTAGATTCCATGAAAGCTTCAGGGAACGGCAGTTGTCACCCCAGAAATCTGCTTTGGGCCCTAACAAATTGGACTGCTAAAGCTGATTAGTGTTATAATGCAAGACTTGGCTTGTGGAAAGAATGGATGCTCTCCAACTGGCTGAATGCATGCTTGATGCCAAAATAAAAAAAATAACATGGCTTCCCAGCAGAAGGCTTCTTTCCCTCCTATCATATCCAAAGTACCAAGGGACCCGGATTGCTGGAATGATTCTTACTCAAATATAGGGTGACAACACTGTATAGTTAGAGAGAAGTCATACTGAGAGAAAACCCATTCATTTGACTCGTCAATTACAGTAAGTTAAGTGATTTCAATGGAGTTTGATTAACATAGTGTAAACATGGGTGATTTTAAATGTCTGCTGAAGTATTTCACATGACATGCCCCATCATCTAACCTTGCCAGCAGAAGCCATCTTTCCTAATCCATTTTTGTGATAATCTGTCAGACCTCTGAGTAGTTTGCAAGGTTGAAAAAGCCTTAGCTAAAAGGACTGATCAAAGGGAATCTGCAATCTGCTTTGTAGTTCCCCTCAACTTCGTAGTGGGAAAGGCAAATTCATTCCCCTACCTTCTCCTAGCCAAAGTTTTCTATCACTCTGCATGTGTGTTTGTTTTCTCTCATTTGGTGCACCTATTCCGTTTGGTGATTCCATTACAATGCAAACATATAATTCCTTAGCTGTATTGTCTTCGGCACTTCCTATAAACTTAGTTTATTTCGACGAGCCTACCCAGACTAGCATGTAATTTTCACACCATATTTTATTTCATAAATAGTTGCATGCCACCCCATTCTCCAAGATTCCAGGGGGATCCACTTCCCTAGGAACAGCGTTTCCTTTTGGAAACGAAGTACTGCAGAGACTTGGTGTCTTCGTAATATATGGTTTATTTACACATATATACAACCTGAATCTACATTGGAGGGGTTCCCAGCATTAACCTCCAAGACAGTCTTGCTTCCTCCATAAGCACAGCTTAGGATCCAAGTAGATACCCAACACCATGCTCTGTCTGCTAATTTCCATCTCCTGGTCAAACAACTCCTCACTTTAACCTCTCTAAGCTCTGGTTTTATCTTCTACCTCTGGGGGTCCCTCACATTTGCCATCTGGCAAAGAGCCACCCTCTCTTTGTCTTTTCCAATGGCTCATCACCTTCCTTTAGTTCCTTTTGTTGTCCCAGGCAATGTCTTTCTCTCCCTAACACCCCCAATGCAGGCATTTTAATAGAGTAAATAAATAAATACATCATACAACAAAAACAGCTAGAATCTAAATGGGGCAAGTAGCTAGTTCCATTTTTGCTTGGGTTTCCTACCTTTCAGTCTGGCCCTGCATTCTGTTCTCTCTTTCTCTAAATAAATAAATAATAATTTAAAAAAATTCCCATTCTATTTCCTTACTTTAAATTTTTCACTGCCTTAAATATCCCCTTCTAGCAAAACATTTAAAGGAGGGGGGAAAATAGAACTATGGTCCAGAATATGTGCGAGAGGGAAGAAAGAGTCCTACTATATTTAGGTACATATTCTATGCCATAATAACCATCTGCAAAATTGCTTTCATCCGAGCACAGTATACAATGAACTGTAGCAAAGCTTTGGCATCATCACTGCAGGATTTACTGTGTTTCTATCAAGGGCAGCACACTCAGAGAGCAAACAACAGTAACCCAGGGATTCCAGCTACAAGAGGAAATGCAGGTTGCTATGTTACAATTCACGCAAGTCTTGCTGCAGCAGATGGACATTTTGAATAGAATTGGTGCCCATTTGGCTTCCGTTCATTGGACTTCTAAAAGTTAGGGTTCTAAATCAAACTGTCCACAAAATGTGTTCAGGTTGTAGAACATGTGGCTTAACACATTTTAGCATTTTGTGGGCTATCTGCAGTGCCAATATCCAGTCCTTAGAAAGGCTGGTGAAATCTCAGACCTTAATGTACTGCTATATAAGCCTCCCTTAAAGGAAATTGATCCAAGGGTCACGGGGTCACAATCCGGCAAATTTCAGTGCAGTCCACTAATTTTGATTGAGGGTTGCAGCCAGGAGTGACTACAGCTTCCAAAGAGAGTCCCTTTTTATATCTCTAAAGTCTCAGGTGATACATGCCAGCTGAGGGGGAGTGGAAAGATTTCACTGCACCTTGTGCCAACGTAACTCAGAGCAACGCTATGCATGAGTTATGCCCGAGTTATGCCCGTGAATGAGCCATTGGATATGGTGGAAGCTCCACTAGACTGGTGGAATGTGAGGTTTGCCACTGCCACGACAGTCTTCCCAGCAGAACACCTCCAAAATGCCAGCACATTCTGCTACTGTGTCTGTTTTGCTGGCAAAGATTTACCAGTTGGGCTGAAACAGGGAAGGGAAGAGTTTAAGGTGGGGGGGGGGACAACAGAGACATATTTTATACCCATTCGGAGTACAGGCACACCTCTATCAACAGCACAGTTTTGCATCGGCCTTGGCACACGTAAAAAGTTGGTTTTATCTGAACTGTATTGCTCTAAGACTCTTCATGCCCAACAATGGGGAGCATATTCAAATAAGTCTCACTCCCATGCAGATATGAAAGGTAGGAGGAAATGCTGATAATGAAATAAAGGTGTGCCTCCCACTTATGTAGGGGTTACTTTCCTGGCCCCCACATGCAAAAGGGGAAAGCATGTCAGGGCAGCACCCTCTAAACACCCTTTAAATGCCATATCTATCACTCTCTCTCCAATAAAGATAAAAAAATACTGTATCCAAAAATATCCACAACTAGAGTTGAAGCTCTGGGGTCAACTGGAGGCTGGAGGACATGTGAGAAACCAGCTGCTAGGTGGGGAGGCTGAGCAGATTAAGCAAAGTGCTGCTGAGCCTCCAGTCTTTTCGCGAATTCCTCACTGATGTTCTCTTCGGGCTCCAGAAAGGGTTTCCTCAAGAGCCATGAAGACTCTCCAGCCCTCTCCACCATTTCCATGTTTGAATCAAATTATTTATAATGCACCTGTATGACTTTCTTCCATTCCTTTGCAACAGGGGTGCCAACTTGAAAAAAATATAGGTGGGGCATGTAAGCCCCACCCTGTATCACATGATACACGCACACACCATTTGAATGCCAATGCCCATCAACTTTTTTGGGGGGACTGGCTCCCTCAAATACATTATTGGGGGGTCAAAGGGACATTGGCTCCTATGCTTTGCAATACTGCCTCAACTATATAGCTCCAATCTGCACACACAAAACCCCTAAAAGTAAAGCATTGCAGCTATGTTTTCTGTTCATGAAGTCATGTAAAGGTAAAGGTAAAGGTAAAGTGACCCCTTAGTCATGTGGCCAGCATGACTAAGCCGCTTCTGGTGAACCAGAGCAGAGCATGGAAATGCTGTTTACCTCCTTCCTGCCAGAGCTGTACCTATTTATCTACTTGTACTTTAATGTGCTTTAGAACTGCTAGATTGGCAGGAGCAGGGACTGAGCAATGGGAGCTCACCCCGTCACAGGGATTTGAACCACCAACCTTCTGATTGGCAAGCCCTAGGCTCTGTGGTTTAACCCACAGCGCCACCCACATCCCTTACTGCCATTTTTATGCAACACTAGCAGAAAACTGCATGCGTAGTTTGGTGAACCAAAGGCTTTGTTCCTCCACTATCGTAGGTTTGCATTTTCATTTGTTACATAAGGTGTGAAGTGCAGGATCATTCACATGCAACTGGTAGTGTTCCAAAACTTCTCGGGAGCTGGGCAAAATACCACCCTGCCTACAGAAATTCTTGCAGGTTGAATCCATGAACTCTAATTCACCTGTGAAATTCCTCATAGGAGTGTGGAACTATCTTACATGGCCTGCCATTTGTCACAGCTTGTGTGACAGGACCCCACCCCAGCTGCATCTGCTTCACTGAGATCACCTGGTGTTCAAATGTGATTTGATGCATAGCAAATAATCTTTGTGTGAATTAATCAAGTGAAGAATAAAGCCAGTCATTTAATTTTTTTCTGGGGGAGATGAGAGGAATGGCTGCCCTTACAAGAGTCCCTCTGACAAATTGGTTTGGGCCCACATTGTCTACCAAATGACTCACCCAAATGGGCATTCATTTTGGAGTGAACACCAGGTTAAAGAAGTCCATATGGAACATGAAGGAATCTTTGTTCAGGATGGACAAAACAATGAATTTATTGACACAGTGTATGGTTGCATTGTAGAATTTTGCTATTACAAGACGTAGCGATGGCCACCAAGCTGGGCAGCTTTAAGGGAAATTAGATAAATTCATGGACAATAATGCTATCAATGGCTACTAGCCATGATGCCTGTATGACCTCCACTGTCGGAGGCAGCTTGTCTCTGAATACCAGTTAATGGAAGTGAAGCAGGAGTTGGCTTCTGTTTACATGCCCTACTTGTGGGCTTCTCATGTGCATCAGGTTGGGTTGGCCACTGTGGGAATGGAATGCTGGACAATACATTCCGTCTTGTAACTGAACTGCCTTAACTTCCAATACAATTTGCAGCAGTGTCTGATCCCTGTGTTTTGTCCCTAATATGGCCATTGCTCTTTCTATATATATATTTTTTAAGGAAGATAAGGCTGCCGATTTTTGAAAGGGTGTTAATGACAATCATTTAACCCCCACAGGCACCTGCTGTTTGCAGAACTGGGACAGCCGTTCTCTTGATTAATGAGGACTTGTATAAATAATAGATTAAAGTGGAGAAATTTCCCCAAGATATCACTCTTCCATGTTCAAAGATGAGATGGTTTTGAAAATGGAAGATTTACAACTGGTAATACAGGATAATTTTTAGTTTAATACAGCAATCCATGAAGCTAAAAGCTCCAGCTGTGATCCTTCTACCGGTTGCCAAAAAGGCATTCAACAATATCAAATGACATTATCTATTTCCTGCATTAGGAAGAACTGGATTTCATCCCTACTTTCTTCATTTGATAAAGATGACTAAATCTTTCAAATTAAAACCAGGTCCACAGAACACAATTATTACATCAAGACCCCTGTGTACCTTGTCTCCCAGAATATTTCCATGCCTGATGCCAAACAATGCCAGGTTTTGTTTGATGCAGAGTGTTGGGGGTTTTTTTTAGTGGTTTTTGTTGTTGTTAGGGATTGTGTAAAAGCAATTTTCATTACATACTTCTATTTGCATGATTTCATGAGTTCATGATAATTTGGGGTGTTTTGTAATGGAATGCTCAGAGGTGTAAAGAAGTTGGAGTCTTGATGGCTAGGGAAAGAAAGATATGAAATCATGAAAGGAAAGAGTGAAATCATGGAAGGAAAGAGTAAAAAAGCTGCAATGCTGTTCACAATTGGGCTGTTTAATGGGTATGCAGTTATCTAGATTAGCTCCTGCAGAGGAGAAGAAAAGGAATGTCAGCCGGATAGATAAATACATAAATATTGTGGTCCAACAAACTGAAGCTGGGAGGGGAAGCAGAAAATAAACTGCCAGGGGCCAATTTGTGGGGTAAGATAAAGCCACAACATTTTACTGCAGGCATGGGTCATAGATCTGTTGACCGACCTGCCACTGGTTGATGTGCTGTCACCTCACAGTGGGAGCTGACTAATATTGAGGCCCACCATAGTGTGAACAACTTCCAGTGGGTCCCATCAGGAAGCTTAGTATGGGGTGCTATGGCTAGTCAGGCCCCAAGCTCATTCTAGACAGAAGAGCTACCCTGTCATCTCAGCATCCAGCCCAAGGCCTCTCCCACAACCCCAAGTTGTGACAAGAATGGAAATAATGAGAACACTCCATTTTGTGCCATTACTATGAGGCAGGCTAAAACCCCACAGAACCAAGGTCAATCATACTGTGGGTAAAAATTCCCTCCTGGCCCTAAGAACCAGCAACCAACTGATGCTGATAGCAGTGCTGCAGGTGGCATTCTCCTTCCATAAAGAGAATGAACTGACTTAAAACTATATACAGGGAAAGGATTGTGTGGAGAAGCCCTTTTAAACTTAGGTGAAGTGTACAGGTAGAGGCCGCTCGGAGTAGAGCAGTCCAAGAGAGTCTTTGATGAGGTCCACTTCCAGCCCCTGCCCACAGGAACAAGAACACTACTGCTGATTGGCTCCCTGGTGAGAGGGGCCAAGACTGGAGCAGACCACGTAAGAAAAGGGTTGCTGCCCCTCTCCACTCAGCATGCCACCACAGATGAGACTACCCAGTGAGTTGGAGAACTTGGCCTGCATAGAACTTTTGTATCTCAAGCCATGAGATCTAACGGTTATAAAGTCCAATGAATATCAGAAATAGCCATACACAGACAGTAGGTAATATGTAATTTTCATCTGTTAAAAAAAAAAAGTTTCTATTCAGCCTAAACCTTAATGAATGGTGAAGTAGAACTTTGGATAATTTCAATATAACAACAGCAACAAAAGAATCAATATTAAGGCCAGCGAAATTGCTCCAGCTTGCAGGAGAGTCCCATGATAACCAAGGTTAGTTAATAAACTATGGCAGGTAAATAATATTTTTGCCCAGTGCTCGTAGAACGTCATACCTTTTAATGAGCAGTTTATGGGCATCAATAAATCACTATGAATAATTGTGCTAGTGTTGCAAATTCAGTCAAATATTGTGAGTGACACTTTTAAATAAAGAGTTCAGAGCTGAAAGGAAAAGAAAAGAAAGAAAGAAAACTAATAAGGTTTAAGAGAACTAACGTCACTAAACACTGATTTGAGAATCTCTAGGGCTGCTGAGGTTTAATGGGGAAGGAGTAACTAGAGTTGGTAATGGCACAGGGGCTAGAATACTAGCATGGGTGTTACCTCCTGAAAGTGGAATCACTATTACTTGGAGGGCTAATATAGTAACTACAGTATGCCAGATGCTCTTCCTGGAAATGGAGTAAAAAGGAAGAAGAATGGGCAGGTTTGTGTGCTGGAGAAATGAAAGGCACAAAAGGAAAACAATAGACATCATAAACAATCTTATTTCTATTAAAGTTTATCTTAAGACATCTAATAGCCATTATCCCCAACATACGCTTCCCACTCTAACAGATTCTTCTACTCCAGAGACAAATGGGGAAATTCCTGTTGTGCTCAAGTCCTGCTTGTGGACTTCCCATAGGCACCTGGTTGGCCACAGGTCATGCCAACCTTTTTTGACTTGAGGGCTTCCTTTCCTTGTGGGCGACTTCCCAGGAGCCACATGACAGTGCAGCAGGCTACGTTCTAAGCTTGCAAAAGTCACAGGTTTATCCATGCATCTCTCCATCCAGACGAGCAAGAGGCATTATCACAGTGCAAGGACCAGGCAAAAGCACAGAAGGTGCAGAGCAGGGATGGTGAATGGTGTATCTTGGAAAGATGGAGCAAGGGAGCAAGGATGACGGCCAAGGGAACATTGTGAAGGTCTGATGGGCCTCAGTTCCCACCCCACTTTTATTCCATTCTCCAAATACATTCTTCTCATAATAGATGTATATCCATAATTGCAAGAAGAAAAGGAAGAGGAACTAAAGGAAAGATACAATAAAAAGGGAAGCTTTTTCATTGGCTTCCCATGACATGCTTAATTAAATTCATCATATGTTTCCCTCTTCAATGAGTTTCTAAAATAAGTTGGCATAAATTTTGTATATTGACCCAACTTCTCAGTAATCATCCGATGATCAGACACCATGCATTCCATATATTACAGAAACGTTGCTTGTTTCTAGACAAAGTCTAGACACTGGGGAAGTTTTCTTTTTTCTTTTTTTACTCAGAAAAAGCACTTTAAAATATATCATTTTGAATTTGGCCATTAGAATGGTAACTTCAAGGTTTTTGGTAAGTCCCAGTATATCGTGTGGCACTGTCTTCCTTAGTTTCTATTGCCATTCTGAAAGGATAAAGTCATTTGACTTCTAAGCAAGTTGATCCCTTCATTCAGTAGAGCAGGATGAGGAAGGCTGATAGGCTTATCCTTCTCCACTTCTTCCTGCACTAACCTTGAAAGTAAATTGATACCTAATACTCATACAATGCTAGTGGAGGAAGAATAAAATGGCAATATAAATGGGCTCTGGAATCCATATTAATAATTCCTTAGTGTTTGACTTTTGCTGTGAAACTCAGATTTTCTATTTGCAATATCATTCCAGTCATAGAAGGCTGCATTAGTTCAACAGGAGCCCAAGCTAAGCTTGTGGAATAGGATCTTTCCCTAGCTATGCTTGTAGATTCAAACACTTCTGCAGAAGAATTGCAAGGGAGTTCCAAACTTTAAGCTGTGTGGGTGTAGATTGCACTATGCCAAGCAGTCACCATCAGCAGTATTAGGTTATTAGCTCAACCTAGAGGGTAATGAGGAAGGAGTGAGGAAACTTTCTGACTCTGTGAACCAGATTACCTCACTGGGAAACAGTCAGGGACCACATTCCAGCCATTAACAGGGCAGTGGTCCTGTATGTCAGGTTGTTGTCTCTGCTGTGTGTGTCTTGCACCTTTCCCTCGGACCACCCCTTTCCTCCAGAGGTGTGCTTTTTCTGCAGTTTTTCAGTTACCACAGCTCAAATAGACATTACAGCCAGGCAAAGGGGGGGAAACATGCAGGATTTTTAAATGTCATTACTATTTTACAATTATCATGCACTTCCCAAGAGAAAGACATTATTCTACTTTCCTCTTTAAATACCACTCTTGCTAGTGCAAGAAACATACAACCAAGTTTCACCCACACTTTCACTTGCTCGGCCACTTTCCCCGGGAAAACCTGCTGTTTGGCATTGAATCGAAGCAAACATCAATTGGGTTTTCCGCAGACTGATGGTCGCTCTGAATGGGTTTTCCCAGGGAAAGCAGTGGGGCACACAGAAAGCTGCTCAGATCCATGCCAAAAAGCACATGGCAAACAGAAAACCATGCTTTCTAGGAGTGGAACAGGTGGACCTTACTATATTTTCCCCTCCCACAGACACAATGGGAGGGCCAGTCTCTGGCCAATCAGTGCTCCCATGACCATCTGTTTATCAAAGCTTAAAGGTAAAGGTAAAGGAACCCTGACAGTTAAGTCCAGTCGCGGACAACTCTAGGGTTGTGGCACTTATCTTGCTTTACTGGCCGAGGGAGCTGATGTTTGTCCCCAGACATGTTTTCCAGGTCATGTGGCCAGCATGAGTAAGCTGCTTCTGGCAAAGCCAGAGCAGTGCACGGAAATGCCGTTTACCTTCCCGCCAGAGTGGTACCTATTTATCTACTTGCACTTTGATGTGCTTTCAAACTACTAGATTGGCAGGAGCTGGGACCGAGCAACGGGAGCTCACCCCATCATGGGGATTCGAACTGCCGACCTTCTGATTGGCAAGCCCTAGACGCAGTGGTTTACACCACAGCGCCACCTGCATCCCTTACCAAAGCTTACAAAGAGAGTGCTTTCAGGGTCACTCTGGAGCACTGCCAGGAGACCCAATACACTGAGTGCTTCAGAGCAGTGCTGGCAGCAGCCAAACACAGCAGAGCATCCCAGAAGTGCCTTTGAATCACTGTACGGCCTTTTCAATGATGTATTTTCAATGCAACTGACTGCAGCTGCTGAGATAATTAAGCAGGGAGTGGCATGGGTCTAGTGTGGGGCCAGTGGGTTGGTGAGGGAGAAGGCCTAAGGAAAATGCCAAGGTCTGCATTAAGAGGCCTGTGGGAGTAGATTTGGGCCATAGGTTTCCCATCCCTGGGGAACATAAACTACCCATCATGACCTACAAAGTCAGCCTTTAATTTCACAGGAGGAATGCTACACCATGGATTCTCCTCAACCTCTCTGCAGCTTTCAATATCATTGACTATGGTACCATGGAACAACTCTGTGAGTTGTGGGCAGTGTGTTTATACTGGTTTCACTTTTACTAGCAAAGCGACTACCAGAAAATATCATTGGGAGATTCCTGCATGGGCTGGTGTGGCAAGCAAGACAGTGACACAAGATGGGTATTCTTAGTGGGAGCACCATTTATTCTACTCCCTCTCTCTCAACTGAGATATGACAGTCTTCCAAATTAGTTGTTTTTAGATGACTTTTGAACACATATTTCTTCAGATCTTTGGAACCTAGTGATGCTACTGACTGGACCATCCAACCAAGTCGTTTGTTTGGTAACATCTTTATTTAAATGAAATTAAGAATAATAGTTACGTTAGTTCTCCTCACTGTGTCTTGCAAAAACGTTACGACGTTGCAAATTGTCTCTTGCTCCCATGGGTTTCGGGGGGAGAGGCCTCCAGTCATTGAAGGTGCTAGGAGCTACAATTGCCAGAGGATAATTTAATAATATGCAGCAGCAGTAGCAGCAGCAATGCCTTTGCACTAGCTGGGAGAAATTTCTTAGAATTCTCTGAGACATCTTGTAAATACTGTGCCAATTCCAAATGAAGCCAAGGGAAGTTTACCCATCATTAGTTCTCATCAAGCTGGGGAAATGCATGTGGACGTCTGCTTCTAGCTGGGCATGCTTCCTACCTGGATCATAGCAGATGAAATTAGTAGTCACCAGCTCCATAGTGGGAATGACCTGCTCTATTTGCCTCCCATAAGATGTCGTGATGCTAACACCAATTGCCACTGCCATGCCTTCCTTTAGGGCACAGCGCTGACATTTCCAGCTGTTTGAATAAAGCTGATGCAACATCCAATCAGTTTGTGGTAACATTGGAAGCAGAACAATTTCATCTGCATTCATGCATTTTCTTAGAGGTATGCATGAACTAGTTGTCATTTAAGACTGGACGAGGGTTGGTTTCTGCCAATACAATTAAACCTGCTTAAAAATGTATTTGCAGTTAAGCCAAGGACAGTCCTTAGGGGCTGCCACATCACAAGATCACTGTGCAAGGGAGCTTTATTTCTAAAAGACGTGGAAGGTGTTTCATTAAAGAAATACTTAGATTGTGAAGTATTTTATTAACATGCAGAACAAGTGACACAAGGAAGCACAGTGAAACAGAAATGCCATTTTGTAGTGGCACTTAATTTTAATGAAAGTTAATGGGACTTTGGTGAGTAAACATCAGGACTGGCATGGAATTTCTCCCCATAAATATACAATTCTACTCATGGGGATCCATAATAGCTTTCTCTGAACAGTTCCTTTGTTCATATACTGTTACAAGTGTTCATTTATATTCACAGCTTCATGAAGTCTTATTTTCTGGTTATCCCAAACCATTTTATCAGTTGTGTGTAACTCTTTAACTAAAGTTTCCAAGAGGCAGATAGCCACAGAAAAAAGGTGGTTTTCTACCCAGGAAACCCCTCACATAAACCCTGAATTTCACTTGGCACATCACATGGATAAAATAGAAAAGAGTAGTATGGTTGCAGCACACTTTTGGTTGAGTAAGTCTCATGCACTCACAGTGCTATCCATACCCAAGATCCAGTAGGATGTGCAAGTTTGGAATGGACTGATCTTGGGCTGTTGTGGGTGTGCTGCAGCTGAGCCAGGGCGACACTGACATAACTCCCTCAACCCAGCTGAGATGGGGCTTAATTGGTGGAACTTAAACCAGCAGAATTTACACTGCTGTGATCCCAGAAAGGAGAGGCTGGGCCATGGCATAGACAGGACACAACAAGAAAATTAAGGCTAAACTATCATACATAGAAGCCTATAGGTACCGTTGACTAATGTTTCTTCTTTTAAAAAGTGGAGAGCATTGCCCCAAAATACAGCTTTGAGTTTTTGTGAGACTCTAAAATGATCTAACCAAACTGAACATTTTGTACAGCCTTCATAACATTAACAAACTACTGCCTTAGGTACAATAAATGGTAGATATATTAAAAGTGACTTGTGCAGTCAATATCTGGAATGAAACAGCTAGTTTCATCTTGTCCAATTTTTACATTACTCTTCATTTTCCTTGGGAACTACAGTGCTGCAACACGTTCAGTAAAACACTTCCTCGTAAAATGATCTGTTTTATCTGTCACCAAGAAGGAATGCATTTTCACTGCTTTAGTGCCATGACATGCATCCTTCATTTTATTTTAATTTAGTCATTGGAATCCTAATGATCGAAGCCATTCCAGGCAGTCCCATCAATTACATCAGGGATCTCATTCAAGGGTGAATGATGAGTCCTTTTCTCTGTTGCTTAGAGGTCAGCAATAATTCCCAGACTTCTCCCTGAGTGTACAAATACTGCAGTATTTTAGTATATCCCTTCCATTTTTCTTAATGCCACACTATTATTACTTTTCATAAAGTGCTACCTTTATCATAAAACTTCTCGTGTTTTATGACAAACTCCACGATGAGCAGAGCACAAACGATTTTGCTTCCATCCAGTTTGATTAATTCAATTGCATCAGGTGTGCTGGGTTTCAGAGTGAATTCAGCGAAGGAGATAGCGCATCAGAAAGGCCCCGTCCTCGTAAACCTGATGCAGTAAATCAAGCACATTGCAATGAATTACATCAGAAGTAATATTTAGCATCTTAACGACACTTTTTGGGTTGCTATTTGTCAAAAGACGAATGATCAGAATTATCTCTGTATATATTTTCCTGATTGTCTGCCGCAAATAGGGACTAGCCAGTGGCATTCACAGAGATGGCAGGACTTTAAATCATCATACACAGCTGGAAAAAGTTAACAGTGAAAGTTGAAGGGATTGTCACAGAACTGTATGCTACGAGTACGAATGATAATAATAATAATAATTTTATTTTTTTACACGCCGCCCATCTGATGGAGTTGCTCAAGCCATTCTGTGCAGCTTTCAACAAAATATAAAAACACAGTAAAATATCAAACATTAAAAACTTCCCTATACAGGGCTGCCTTCAGATGTCTTCTAAAAGTCAGGTAGTTGTTTATCTGCTTGACATCTGATGGGAGGGCGTCCCACAGGGTGGGTGCCGCTACTGAGAAGGCCCTCTGCCTGAGGGAACCACCAGAAGGCCCTCAGAGTTGCATTTTAGGCAAATGTGCAGTTAGAACCCCCGGTATCTATTTACAATGGGGGTGCTGGTTGTTCTTTTGGCTGAAGGTCTTCATGCCCTGTTGGCCAACTTTCTAAAGGCCATATGCCAGAGGTGGGTATGGTCAAAGAAGAAGTGGACATAGCAAAAGGTAGTAAGACAGATTGAAAGAGATACCGAACAACTCCCTCCCTCCGTTTCTCTCTCTCTCACACACAGTATCCACACACCTGAGAATTGGGAATCCATCCATTGGAATCATCACCAGTTAATAGTACTTCTTAAGCACTTATTTTCTCGAGAGTTTGTCCCATTCCAACTTCCCTTGCTTCACTGAGAGCAGTGGTGGTGATTTAGGATAAAGGTGTTGCTGAACAGGAATTTCACCCTCCTCCTTCATATTATAACTATCAACATATGGAAGATCATACCTCCATGTTCTGCCTAAATTAACCTGGGTAGCTACTTATCCCTGAGTCAGAACTCAGTGCTCACAGATCTATCCTTAAGGGAGGTTTCAAATGGCACAACATAATTAGGTCACTGCATGTATGTAACTGCCTGAAGCAAGTTTATGATGGGTTGCTAACCTGAAACTACTTGAGGGCAGAAAGACGTGCACTCACTCTGAATTAGCTTACCGACAGCATCACAGCCAAATCTGATTAGCGACAAATACAATTCAGAGTAAAGATGGGAAGCCCAGTTGTCCCATGAAAAAATATTGTGTATGTTTTTCATTCCTTTAAAAAATGCTGAAAATGTCTCTATACTGACAAAGGTTGTACAAAAGAAGCATGCCAATTGGGTAGAGGTAGTGTTCACTTTCCACTATGGAAAGGAAGCATGATTTTAATTTATTCATTGCCTTTTTTAAGTGAAAAAAAATAGTTTCAAAGTGACTTGCAGCAATTTAAAAATACAAACATACCATAAAATAGCCAAAAGCAATAAAATTATACATAGTACTAAAATGTTCATCGAGCAGCAATTAATAACAAGGAAAATATTCTCCACCGCCCAACTAAAAATGAACACCAAGTTCAGGCCAAAAAGGAAACTACATCAAGATCCAAATGTCTGGGGGGAACAAGATATGTCTAATTCCAATAAATCTAGTGGGATCTAGTCAAGTTGAAGTGGCTCCCATCACACTTTGATGATACAGTGGTACCTCAGGTTACATACGCTTCAGGTTACATATGCTTCAGGTTACAGACTCCACTAACCCAGAAATAGTTCTTCAGGTCAAGAACTTTGCTTCAGGATGAGAAACGAAATTGTGCTCCGGCGGCACGGCGGCAGCAGGAGGCCCCATTAGCTAAAGTGGTACTTCAGGTTAAGAACAGTTTCAGGTTAAGTATGGACCTCCAGAATGAATTGAGTACTTAACCCTAGGTACCACTGTATATGTAAAAGGTAAAGGTAAAGGTACCCCTGCCTGGACGGGCCAGTCTTGACAGACTCTAGAGTTGTGCGCTCATCTCACTCTAGAGGCCGGGAGCCAGCGCTGTCCGCAGACACTTCCGGGTCACGTGGTTAGTGTGACGAAGCTGCTCCGGCGAACCGGCACCAGAGCAGCACACGGAAACGTCGTTTACCTCCCCGCTATAAAGCGGTACCTATTTATCTACTTGCACTTTGATGTGCTTTCGAACTGCTAGGTGGGCAGGAGCTGGGACCGAACGACGGGAGCTCACCCCGCCGCGGGGATTCAAACCGCCGACCATGCGATCGGCAAGTCCTAGGCGCTGAGGTTTTACCCACAGTGCCACCCGCGTCCCAGAGCCACTGTATATGAATTGGTCCTAAATATGGTTAGGAGTTATGTAAGAATGCATCGAATGCATGCAGAAAAGTGAACTTAATTTAATATACTTTAAGTGACTATGAATACTACTTGAGGATAGTATTTATTCTGGATTAATCAGCATGAAATAATTGTGCTACTAATATCGAGTCCAATTAATGTGGCCAAGTTACTCCTTTCCCACAGTAATATGCACAATTAGAGTGTGTAAACGCTGGAAAAATGTGAGAACAATAATGGCATGACTTTGACCACATCAGCTATCTGCCCACATGGCTCCTTTCCACAGATGTTGAGAGAGAGATGTGAGATCTATACACACACCAGGATTTTTATAGGGTGGGAAGACTAGCTAGTCAATGTTAAGTGATCTTGAGTATAGTTCCCTTCACTGATACACTTCTTTCCTCTTTTCCTTCCCACATGCAGGTGTTTCTCCGTGCTTTGAAGTTCAAAACCATTCACTGAGTTGATTGGGGAAAAGAAAAGAAAACCTAATGCACATTTAAATGCTTTTGTGGCCCAATAGAAAAAGAAGGTTCAGAAGCAAAGAAATGGTGCTTATTTGTATGATAAATACCACAAAGCACTCTTACCTGATAATCATACTCTGGGAAAAGAAATGCCAGAGTTAGAGTTGATTCCAAGACGACTGAGTCACTTTTCGAGAGTGACTCACTTCCCTACAGTGAATTTTGCAGACAAAATTGTTGAGACCTTTCCCCCCATATTTATCCACGATTGCTGTAGCAAACAATGCCTTCTTTATAATAAGCTACTGTATGGCTTAATTACCTTTCCCTATTCATGCAGCTGCACTTTGGAACCTTTTTTGTCTCTTGCTTCTTTAATGAAGCTCTCCTTTATAATACGCTCTATTATAATTCCGTGCTTCATGTTCCAACTATGTATTATCTTCATTACCTTCTAGCGTGCTCGGCTCCCAAGGATAATGGTGAAACAGAATATTCATAAAACTAACCTCTAAAAGTCTTGAATCACTTCTACTTTGAGGTGAATTGCTAATACGGGGAGGCCAATTCTGCAAATTCCTCAATGTGAATGCAAGACTATAGGCAGGTATTGAGCTGCAGACATTCTCTTATCCCAATTATTTCAAGGTTATTGGGGCCCAGCTGTGTCAAGAAAAGAGCTAAGATTGATACCCCCCCCACCCCAAACCCAGCTGTTCCTGTGAAAATCAAATTCACTGGCGCATGTACCCAAATTTTCAGGAACTACTTTTTTTTAATACTAGTAAAATGGACAGAAAGTGGTAGGATTTGTATACTAAACAGAAATGTGGCTTTGAAAATCTGAAAGGATAAATGAGTGCAAGTTGTTCTCTATATTCCCACATTAGTTACTGGATTTTTGCTTCCAGGCCTGATAAGCAATATTTGCCCCTCAGTAGCTATGTATGCAGATAGGACTTATGGTGTGGTGAATGGTGGAGTGTGTTTGTATGTCACAAAATCACTGGTGGCGCCTAAAGAAGCAATATTCCACTAACACGTACTGTATGTCCTCTCCTCTTTCCTTCTCCTGTACTCACGCTGAGTTTGCATGATCCATTTATTCCACCATCGCTGCTGTGGTGAACACAACTGAAAATTATAACAAATTCCTCCTGTGCCACTACTATATCAAGAGATGGAAGAGGTAGATCCCAAGAGCTTGTGACATCCTGTTTTGGCCCATGACTTGCAGCCACTGTGAAGAGCTTCCTTGCAAAGGAGAGTTCTTTTAACTACAGCCTAGATGTCAGGAATGAGCCAGCTCCAAGCAAAAGTTTGCTGCTAACTGCAGAAAACAGCCAGGAATAGAGAGGCTGCTTTGATGTTAGCCAGACAGAGGAAAACCGGCAGCTGCATAATCCGGCTCCTCTTAACCTTGACACGCAAACTGATAAAACAGAAACAGAGAGCTGGCTAGAACGCAGTCAAAGCTCGCAGGAAACACAAACAGGTGGGAAAAGGTCACGAGACAGCCTCTCAGAGATTGCGGAAGAGGTAGGAGCTAACCCACTCTCTCTGAGGTCTCAGCGAATGGGAGGTTTAGAAGATAGGAATCAAAACAAAAGCTGTCAGAAGCAAAAGTTCAGTTTCTTCTGGTCATTCCAGAAGCAGTCTTTAGAAGGGTCATCCTGAGTAATAATGCCAGAGGCTTTGTTTTTGCAATAAATCCTCCTTTTTAATTAGCTATGCTTACTGTGTTATCAAGCTGAGAACGTACACTAGAAGACAAAGAGGATGCCATGGTGCTGAGTAGGCAAAGCTGGCTGCTGATTTAGTGTGGATAGGTTGCAACCATTCCCTAGTGTACCCCTCAGCATCCCAGTACCGGTGGCAAGCAAAGCCAGAAGCTCCCAACCTGGTGCCTACCCCAGGTGCATAGACATGACTTTCTGAGATAGTTTTCTAGGTAGATTGAGACATGGCTAGCTTCTCCATCTGAAAAAGACCACCACCATTATACTATGTGTCCTGCTCCATATTGGCTTTCAGTATTACTGATGCAATGGACCTACTCAAGTACTTCAATCTCTACTAAAAATGTACCTAGCCTTGTGGACATGCCTATACAGAGACATAAATCAAAATAAAGATAGTCTTTGGTGACCAGTCATTAATGGTCCCCCTGCCAGTTCATGGGTCCTAGCCTCTGCCTATGATGCTCACTAAGGTGAGCTTGGCCAACAACTCAGAAACCCTTACAGAGAAATAATTTTGAATGCACTGGAACCTGTGCAAACCTGCCCAAAGATTTAAAAAGGCAGGTGATTACTGGATATAGGCCCTTCCTAATTGTGGTAACCCACTCCTGGCATGTCCTTCCCAAATAAGTTTGCCCTATTCCCCTTTCTTTTCAGCACTAGGTGAAACCTTTTTATTTGCCCACACATTTTAGGATCTGATAGCTTGATATATGCTTCATGATAGCTATATAAAAAGGTAAAGGTACCCCTGACCCTTAGGTCCAGTCACGGATGACTCTGGGGTTGCGGCGTTCATCTCGCTCTATAGGCCGAGGGAGCTGGCGCTTGTCCACAGACAGCTTCCGGGTCATGTGGCCAGCATGACTAAGCCACTTCTGGCAAACCAGAGCAGCACACGGAAATGCCGTTTACCTTCCCGCTGGAGCGGTACCTATTTATGTAGTTGCACTTTGACGTGCTTTCGAACTGCTAGGTGGGCAGGAGCTGGGACTGAGCAATGAGAGCTCACCGCATCACAGGGATTCGAACCACCGGCCTTCTGATCAGCAAGCCCTAGGCTCTGTGGTTTAGACCACAGCGCCACCCACGTCTCTGATAGCTATATGATTTAAGCTTAATATAAGACACTTTGAGAGTGTCTACCAAAGAGTGGTTGCTGTATCACCTAAATAAATATACATATATTTTGTCCACATTCATAAGACATCTGAAGTCAAGGTCAGCAGGCGCATCTTGATGGCTTTTAGAGCTCTTGCCTTTCAAATCCAGCTTGGGAAAACAACTCACTCATATTTTCAGCCTCTGAGCTGTCTGCATTCAAATCACCTCAATAAGTTCCATTAAAAATTAAAATTAAAATGGTTAGGTTTTAAATTACTGTAAAATTCATTTCAGCTCAATTGTTTTTCTAATCTCTGGAATTTTGTGTGAATTATCCATTCAGTCCCCACCCACAAAAACACACACATACCATACACACATGCACACACACACACACACAAACAAACACACATTTTACTAACACAAGCTGCCTTGCTATTTTATATGCTGTTCCCTTTACTAATATGATTTCTCTGTTGACAATCTGTGTACCACTCTCCATTCTTGGCAGAGTGGCATTTTGTCCTTTAGGTTGCATTCAGTCATTAGTCTGTACACTACCAAAAATGACTAATGCCAAATAACTGAATCCTGCCAACAATGTAAAACAGTGAATAATGTCGGATCATGCTGAGAAAAAGTAGTGTGTGGTCCACAAATTCTCTGCTAGCTGAGCATGAACTGAATTCTAATGTGAACCGCAGGAGGTTTTACAAGTTTTATTTTTAATTGCTGTTCACTTGTCCTTATTAAAATTGCTTAATTAATGTGCCTCCAATACACTGACGATTGGAAGTCAGTAAGAAATGAATGCCATGTTTTGTTTTGTTTTTAAAGTGTTCCTTTCATTGCCATGGTAGTCAAACTTCATTTTGGAACCCAGCACACAAAATTACAGCTTTAACAGTGAATATTCCTGTTTAGAAAACACCCTAAAGTTAATGCTATAGCCCTGAATCGAAACATTCCTATTAAAGTTGATTGACCAGCGCAGAATTTGTTTACGCAAGTTCTGATATACCAATGGGGAGCAAGACAGATTTTTATTCATGTCTCAGAGGTCCAACACCAGCCACAGCATTGCCTTGCTTATATTGATAAATGTGAATGACATGGAGTTATGCTTCAAGGACAAAACTTATTGTAATATGCTTGAGCAAAATACATAATGGCAAAACTGAAGGAGATATTTCCTTTTCACTGTTGATTTTCTGCCTAATACATGTATCGTTGTTGGGTGGGCTGTGCGTCTCACAGTTGGGTTTACCACAATTCTGAATGAGGTTGCACTCTTCCTGACAGAGAAGGTGTGAAGTTTTGGGCACGCTTCTCGTGTGTGTACATGGTTAAGAGATGCCCCTTTTCAACTGTGGCTAGTCTGATAGCTTTGTATTTTCCCGGCAAAAGCAGATCTCGCCATGGCCATTCATGGTTTTGTGACCTCAAGATGAGATCCCTGCAACATATTCTCAATGGGCCTGCCATTGAAAAACATCCAGTTAATGCAAAATTCAGCGGCCAGAATGTTGATGGGAACTAGGCATTTATCACACTAGTTTTATGTTCCATGTACATGCTGCCAATATGCTTCTGTGATCAACTGAGGGTGCTGCTGGCAACCATTAAATGGTCTTGGTACTGGTACCTTAAAGACTGGTTTACTGCAATGTATTCCTTTTGACGCTTCCCTTGTGCTTAACTCAGAAGTGCATCAGGGTTGCTGACTGAACTATTCTGTTGATACTATGTATGATATAACACCCCTGCACTGACTGCCAATATTCAGCCATGTGCAGTTCAAAGTTTCTCTATTAACATTTTAAACCCTAGACAACCTGAGACTTGTGCACCCCTTATATTACAGCCTGCCAGCTGCACTGCTTAAAGCAGGGCACAGTGCCACATACCACAGACATGCTTAGATTGTACTAGAAATTGTTATTTTAGGGTTTGGGCTTCAGCCCTTGTAAAGAAGTCCCACAGCCATGATGTTTAGGTGCCTACTGAAGACCTCGTTGTTTAAAACTTTCCCTTTTAGTCATCTGTGGAAGGTTAATTATACATCTGCAGAAATGGTTTTATTGAATGGTTGTAGGAATGCTTTTGTTTTTAGACTTTTGGGGTTTTTTATCTCATTTTTATCGTGTGCACCATTTTGTTTTTGTTGTTGTTGTTTTTTACATATAAATTTTATTTATCATTATCCACTGGCTCTTTACAGCCTATCAGCTTCCTTCCCTCCTGCCTCATGGCTTTCGAAATTAACCTTTATATCATTGCAATTTATACGTTTTCCAATTCTAATCACATTCATTGCAGAATGGCTCAAAATTTAAATAAATATACAAAGGTAGAAAAATTCTCATTACAAGTCTTCAGACAACCCTGCTAGTAATGTTAATTGTTTACAATAATCTTTCATATATTGTATGAATTTGCTCCAGTCCTTTTGGAATACTTGATCGTGCTGGTTCCAGATTTTTCCTGTGAGCTTTGCCAGTTCATCTTCATTTGCCACTCTTCTTTCGTTGGTACTTCTTGTTGTTTCCATTTCTGGGCTAAAACAATTCTTGCCGCAGTTGTTGCATACATGAACAGTCTTTTATCCTCTCTTGGTATCTCTTCAACCACTATACCCAGGAAAAAGGCTTCTGGTTTTTTGACAAAAGTGTTTTTAAACATTTCCTTTAACTCATTATATATCATTTCCCAGAAAGCCTTTACCTCTTTACATGTCCACTACATATGATAGAAAATACCTTCCTTTACATTTCCAACACTCATTAGTTTTTGTTCTATACATTTTTACCAATTACCAAATACCACCTATACATCATTTTCATAACATTTTCTTTAAGTGCACTGCATGCTGTGAAGTTAATACATTCTTTCCATAGGCTTTCCCATCTTGTGCACCATTTTTATGGCTCTTGGCTATAAAATGGTTGATGCTGCTGCTGCTGCTGCTGCTGATGGCTTAAGACCTGGACACCTTAAAAAACAAAAACAAAACCACTTTCCCATGTCATTTTACTGAAAGATTTCATTAGAAAACTTCCTCCCCTCAAAATGATGATAATAATAATAATAATTTCTGCTTGTAAAGTGTAAGGCCTGTGTAAGGTAAGGCCCTTCATCCTTTTTTGTCCGTGTGCTTTGGCGCAGTGCTTTGTACTCTGAAAGGGTTAATCATAATGCCATGTGTAATCTAGTCCACAATGAGTGCTTGCCTCTCAATTGGCTAGAAGTCCATGGGGTCAACCAGAGGTGAGTGTTGTTTATCACAACTGAGCACTACACCTGGCCAATTAATTATATATATGCTGAGAGCTGCTTCTGTGCTGGCAGAAAGCTATTTGGAGACCCAAGAACAATCGCTGCATGATTTCTGCCATTATTTAGTGGATATGCTATGCAAGTGACATTTTTCTCTCATGCAATTTTTTAAAAAAGAAAATTAGGCTCACCATGCACTTTTAAAACTAGCTGATACACAAACAGCATTATATTTGTGAGGTTTGTTCACCTACGTTGTCCTGACACTCCTTCCCACCATGAACAGATTCATGACAGAATATCAATTCTACCCACAATGAGTTTTTCTTATTTATTTTTATTTTTAAACTACATCCCCCTTTCCATTTATTCTTCTTTTCCAGTAGCTTCTTAAAGTCTTGCCTTTTTAAAAAACAGCACACTAGCAATGTAGACACAGGAGGGTTATAGATATAAGTTTACTATGCATAAAATGCTGTGTTTGAAAGCATTGTGTTTGAAAGCATTTTGCAAAGAAAAGTTTGCATTAGGCAAAAGAGGTTTGTCTCTGGCTAAATGCGGCAAAGGAAAGGGTGGGTGTTTTCATTCAGGTTACAACTGATGACTTGTCCCTGGAAACCCAAGCCGATGAAACCTGAGTCTTTGTCAGTCCTTGGAGCCAGCAACCATATCATTGATACAGCAAGAAGCTTGAATAGGAACTCTTTCTTCATGGACTGCTTTGCTTGCTTGTTTAAAAGCAATATGTTACTTTGTATCCTATACAAGTTTTCTGTAACTATTTTAAGACTGTTTCTAGGAAAGCTTTGAACTCATTTCTTGTGGTGGAAAGCAAATTCATTTCTACTCTACACAAGGTCCAGATCAGGAATTCCGTTTGCAGCAACTCTAATGGCTGGCACTGAGGCAAAACAGACAAGATGGACGCATAAACTGATATGCTAAGCAAAATACACTTGATTTCATTGTTTTCATTGTTAAGGGAATTATAAGGTCTAAGATATAAAATAAATGTTCATAAATGTACCAGGCAAACACATACATAAATATATAAACCACATGTCTGAAACAGTACAGGAAAACAGTCCTGAAGCCATTTTGACTTTCCCAAATTGACCTCAAATGTTCCTCTACAAGGAGGAAGGAAATGGGAAAACCTCCCCCTTGTCTCTTTGCTCACAAATCCTGTCTTAAGGGCGTATCTGTGTGTGAATACGGTGAGGCTGTGACCTGGATTCAGGAACTGAGTATTTACCATCACAAAAGAATGCCCAGACTGCCCAGGTAATGCAAACAGTGACCATTATTAGGTACCCTGGCAAACAAGATTTCTGCTGTAGACTGCCTCCTCTGCTGTTGACTGCCTCCTTCTGTGATGTATATATGATGTTTCATGGGGGGGGGGTGTCTTGGCTACAGGGTGGGAAATTTCAAAAGTCTATATAAGGGCTTGCACACCAGTGTTCTGGGTTCCTCCTCCCTCCTGCTTGGGGGGGGTGAGCACCCTGTTGCAACAGTTTAATAAAGATCAGGCTTACTAGCCGCTTTGCTTCTCAATATACTCTGGTTGGCCTCTGTTATTTTCTCCTACTGATATAGAACCTGCATAAGGACTCTATATGGGCTCTTGGGTACCCCATAAGGGAAAAGGAGCAGGTTTTCCCCCCCTCTTATAACATCATCTTACTATATCAATCTCAAATAAGATCAAATAATATACCCTAACAGAGTTATCTCAAATTATTTATTCACAACTGGCAGCTAAAATTATTACTTACATAATCAAATCTTCTTTTCCCTAACATTTGGCCTCCAAATCGATTGCTGGCCTTTGCCTACTGCAGTACCAACAATGATGCAATGCCAACCAAATACATACGAGGCATATGTATATACAAGCAGAAAAAAAGTGTAGAAATGTTAATGAATACAGTTTTTGCTTAGGATTTAAAATCTCTCCGCTCTGCCATGGTACACCAACTTTATGCCAGAGCAGCTGAGATCAAAATTTAACTTATTGTCTTCTCAGCATAAAGTGCCGGAGGGGATCAAATTTATGACAGTAAAATGGCAGTCCTGTCAGTCTCGCTCTTTTTCAGTTTGTTTGCTGTTCTGAGTCACTGGTCTGAAGATGCATGGAATTGAAAAGGAGGGAAATGAAGGGAAAAAACCAACAACAACCTTTAAAACTTTTTCTCTGTGAATCATCCAGAATTTAAAGATGGAACCTGAAATGTATTTCAGAAAGATTCTAAACTAGATCAAATTATTGGGGTTTTATGGCTAATCCTTGGGACAGTTTGAAGGCAGAATTGTTATTAATTTCAAAAGGTGTGTAGAATCCTGTTGTGGCATACTTTACTTCATTACATGTGAATATAATGGAATTTTTATGAAATATTTTTTTAAAAAAATATATATAGTTACATTGTATGGAATTAGGATTATATTTTGTGGAATCAAATCACACAAAAAAACTTTGGCAGGTAGAGGGGATTGGGGGGAAAACTATGAGGAGTATATTATTTTAAAAAGTTGGAAGGTAAACAGTTCTGAGGGAGGGGTGACTGACTTGGAAATAGACAGTCAAATGAACAATGCTGTCTCTTATTTGCAAAAGGTTGGGGGGGTTCAGTGGCGTAGCGTGGGTTGTCAGCACCCGGGGCAAGGCAAGTAATTTGCACACCCTAACCCGTGGATTTGCGCCCCCTAACCCGTGGATTTGCGCCCTCTAAGCCTAACCCCCAGATGTTGCGCCCGGTGCGGCTGGCCCCCCCTGCACCCCCCCACGCTACGCCACTGGGGGTGTTATGCAGAGAGGGGCAGCTCAATGTTAAATCACATGCTTTGCAGGCAGCACACAGATTCCACCTTCTGCACCTCCAGGTGGGGCTCAGAAATATCCACATCTGAAACCATGGAGAGATGCTGCCAGTCTGTGTAAACAGTGTAGACAGTAATGAGCTAGATCAGGCATGTCCTAGGGTTTCAGATGTGTCACAGGTTGACCGCTACCTCCCAGATCGATTCCCCCCCAACCCCCAAAAGCTCAACAACTTTGGCTCCCTAAAAAAAGCTCAGCAACAACAACTCTGGTCCATCCTCCAATGACAATGGGTAGATCACTGCCAGTTTTTTTTATAAATATACACAGTGGTACCTCGGGTTACATACGCTTCAGGTTACATACGCTTCAGGTTACAGACTCCGCTAACCCAGAAATAGTACCTTGGATTAAGAACTTTGCTTCAGGATGAGAACAGAAATCATGCTCCGGCAGCACGGCGGCAGCAGGAGGCCCCATTACCTAAAGTGGTGCTTCAGGTTAAGAACAGTTTCAGGTTAAGAATGGTCCTCCGGAATGAATTAAGTATTTAACCTGAGGTACCACTGTATATACTGTGAGTAGATTGCAGTCTCCCGGAAGTTAAATGCCCCTGAGCTAGATGAACCAATGTGTCTAACCTACTATAAAGTGTGTTCTCCCTAACAGAGAGCACGTGTTGCGGTTGGGGGAACAAGCCACCCTACAGTGACTAGGCAAATTTGGTAAGGAACCCAAGCCTTTAAGTGGTTAAAATTGGGTTGCTGGAGAGTTTTGATTGTTGCCAATTTGGAGGAGGGGTCAGAGTCTTTAAATACAGGGGACAGACGTTGGACGTCCTCTTGGCCGTTTTGCACCGGATCACCCGCCCTCCCTCCCTTTTATAGGGTGGTTTTTCTTGATCGCTTGACCTTGCTATGCCTGTCATGGGGTCGTTTGCCTTGGAGCAGGGGCCTGGTAGGAATTTTGCCATTTGGCTGATTGGCTGGTGCCATTTGGTTTTTGCCTACTGCGTAGCAAATCGTCACAACTTGTAAGGTTGGCGGTTAGGCATTGGTTAAATTGGTGCTTGGAGGGGTAAGTGCCTATCCCTCCAAATGATGCGAAGGGAATTCCGTTAAAGGAATCCAGGGGCTTGCCATTCTTTTCGTCCTTGTCCTCGGAGTCGGACTTGGGCCATGCAAGCCCCACCGGAACATGAGGGTGAGAAGTGAGGGACTGTTGCCCAGCTTCATTTTCTCACCCAATACTTGTTTCCCACGCTGGCTTCCGTTGGTGTCCGGAAGGGCCAGCTCTGTCCTTGAGGGCAAGGACAGATAGTCATAACCAATGCCTAAGCAACCACTCACATTTTTTGTATTTGAATAAAGTTGTGGCCAAAATTATGCCAAAAACCTTAAACAAAAATTGATGTGTGAAGTGTGATTTTTTTTGGTGGGTGGCATTGTGGGACTCAACACGTAAAGGAATTTCCTAGGCTCTTGGCATTAGGGGAAAGCCAAGGGACCCTTCACACATGGAGAAAGTAATTTGGGAGTCACTTTCACATGGTACAGTGCCAAGCTGCTGGAATACAGATATGAAAAGCATTTGGATATGAGCAAGGCCGATCATATGGGTCTTTATTATGAACATTTTCCCCTGACATACACACTTTTGCACACATTTTTGTTCACAATTTTTGTTCACATTACCAAACGCATCAACAAAGTGAAAATTTCTAAAGAAAACGGCATTTTGTGGGGAGTGCAAATTAAGCAAGTTTGCATTAAAATGCAAAGTGAACCAAAGTTCTCCCCCACCCATACCTCCAGCTTTCGGGACTGCACAACTTAGAGCACACATGGTTAGGTCTTATACATCAGTGTTATCTTTAAAGCTATTGGCTACATTAATAATAAAACGGTACGTTTGATCTAAAAAATATTTACCAACTTTTTAAAGCAGCATTAAATTTCTAATTTAAATATATTTTGGATTTGTGATTTTACTGAACGTTACCTCTGAACAAATAAAGGTACTGACCTAACAGGTCATTACAGGTTTTAGCTCTGCAACTCCGTAAGTGCTGACTCTGGAGTAATATCGCCAAAATCAAGGGTGTGACCAAAAGAACAATGTTTTGCAATTCAAGCACAGATGGATAGCTGCATTACGATTAGGTATGGAACTAGAACTCAGTTTAATCAAGGATGACAGAATATAAATGTTCATTGGAATGACTGTTTTCTCAACAGAATTTTTATTATGCATCCCTTTTATGTAGATAAGTCAAAACAATTTATTGCTTAGCTGACATACTTGAACTATTTTTGTTTTTTTAAAAAAACAAAAACCCAAGACATGGCCCAATGGCAATTTTACAACGCTTGTTGAACGTTATGCCCCAAAATTAAATCAAGAATGAATGTTAAGTGTCAGAGCATCTGTTTGCTTTATACATCTCAAATAACCTGCCATATAAACAGATACTTTGATTAAAGCTCTCACTGTTGGATGTGTCAAAATGTTTATTCCCTGAACTGTGCTCTTCCAATATTTCTGATCTGATATGTAGCCATCAATCAACAAACTCATAAAATTGTCAATACTGTAGCAGGGCTTAAAATATTGAACAACAAGATCTGTGCTTGCCCTTCATTTGTCTTAATTTATATGAGACTCTATTTTGGTGGGAGATGTTTTCATCACTATGTTTTTGAAAAGGACATGTGCAATACATGTGCCATACAATGCCAATCTTGTTTTTATTCTCTTGTAAGTATGCCAGCAATGGGCAAAGAAAAGCCAGGTGTTGAACAGGTGCTTCCCTTCTGCCATCCTGGATAGTTGCTTTGAAATCTCTCTACCTGAAATTCTGCTGACAAAAATGCCACTATAGACTTTATAACTTTCCTTAGTGCTATCCATTGCGTGCTGAGGTCCCCAAAACATCCCTAACCCAATAACTCACACATCACACATAATTTTTGTTTAAGGTTTTTTGGCATAATTTTGGCCACAACTTTATTATCATACAAATTGTGAGTGGTTGCGTAGGCATTGGTTATGACTAGCTATCCCCCCCGCCTTGGGGGATAGCACTGACTCCCGGATTCCAGCGTGAGTCAGTGTGGAGGAACAAGACCAGGGCAACCGGGGCTGAGACACAGACCCTTCAGTTCCTCCCCGCTTGCTCCTTGGGGTCTTACGCGGCCCGCACCCGATTCCAGGGGTTTGGACAAGGGGATGGTAAGCCCCAGAATTCCTTTAACGGAATTCCCAAGCAGCAGCAGCATTGGAGGGGTAGGCACAGCCAATCCATACCCCTCCACCAACCAAATTAACCAATGCCTAACCGCCAACCTTACAAGTTGTGACGATTTGCTACGCAGTAGGCAAAACCCAATTGGCACACACTAATCAGCCAAGAGGTAAATTCCTACTGGGCCCCCGCACCAAGGCAAACGACCCCATGACAGGCATAGCAAGGTCAAGCGAAGCCCTATCAAGGGAGGGCGGGCGGGTGATCCGGTGTCCACAGCGAAAGAGAAAGGAACAAGCTGTGGACCCAGAATAAATAACCTCTGATCCCACCCCTAAATTGGCAACATCCAAATTAGCCCAGTAACAACAGCTAACCAATCAAACCCGCTTCCCTTGCAACAGCCTGGCTACTAACTAAGGATGTTTCCTGGCCCCATCCGCAACACGTGCTCTCTCTTATTGAGAACACGCTTTGCGTGCTGAGGTCCCCAAAACATCCCTAACCCAATAACTCACACATCACACATAATTTTTGTTTAAGGTTTTTTGGCATAATTTTGGCCACAACTTTATTATCATACAAATTGTGAGTGGTTGCGTAGGCATTGGTTATGACTAGCTATCCCCCCCGCCTTGGGGGATAGCACTGACTCCCGGATTCCAGCGTGAGTCAGTGTGGAGGAACAAGACCAGGGCAACCGGGGCTGAGACACAGACCCTTCAGTTCCTCCCCGCTTGCTCCTTGGGGTCTTACGCGGCCCGCACCCGATTCCAGGGGTTTGGACAAGGGGATGGTAAGCCCCAGAATTCCTTTAACGGAATTCCCAAGCAGCAGCAGCATTGGAGGGGTAGGCACAGCCAATCCATACCCCTCCACCAACCAAATTAATCAATGCCTAACCGCCACCCGAGCCCTTACGCTCGCCGCCAACCACTCACAGACCAAACCACACCCTCAACTTGGACACCACTGCCTCCAACCAAACATCATTTCCGACCGTTGAAAGATGCACCCCATCATCTCTGTATAAGGCAGCATCCTTAAAGGAAATAAGAGGGTGAGGAATCACCATTCCGCCCAAGCACACCACCAACTTGCCCACCGCGGAATTAATCCGCTTCCTAACCTTCTCGGTGAATGCCGTGCCGGGACTCCCACTCCAAATGCGGCGTTGAAGCAGCTGGGACCAAATCAAAGTGGTACTAGGCACCAGGGCCGCCAGATCCCTTAAGTCCTGCAAAATAGCCATACGCAGCGCATAGCAGGAGGAGGAAACCAAATCATTTTCCCCAAGCTGCACCACAATTGCTGAAGGAGGGCCGAGCCGGAGGACACGCCTTTGTACAAGTGGTAAGAACTCCCTCCATCGCATTCCCCTTCTGCAAATCCAGGACACCTGCACGTGCTGTGGAAGGCCCAGACCGTCTCCCAATCCAGCCTGACGAGCTCTGTCAGCGGCCCAATGCACGATACTGTGTCCCACTATCCGGATGTGGATAGTTTTCAGACCTAAAATTAAAAGAAATAGTACACAAACCACATTATTTCCGCACATAAGCTTTGAATGCAGCCGATCTCCACCGTCCCAAGTCTTTTATCCTCCTAGCCGATAAACCCCAATGCGCCGCTGTCGTTGCAGCACCAATCCGAATAGAGTGAGGGGCAAACTTCGATGCATCCAGGCCACAGGCTGCCACGGCCTTTCGTAACACCTTGGTGAACTGATGCCGTACCAATGGGCGCCCATCGTCGTGAATAAACAGGGGCCCCTCACCCACAGGCCGCAAGGCCAGATATTTCCCAAGATCCTTTACCGGACAAGGGCCACCTCCCCCCGTCACCGGGAGCCTGATAACGGCTCCCCTCCCCAGCTGATCCGTCTTTGAATTTCTGATATTAACTTGTAGCTCAGACGGCGACATGCTCACATCTTGTAATAACAAGCCCCTGGTACTACCGTCCTGCTTATGTTCAAGGACCACTTCCCCGACTCTCAGGGCCCCAAAGAAGGCCAATGAGAAGGCTGCCGAGAATAAACGAGCCTCAAACGTAGACCAACAGACTCTACGCAATTTCTTGTGCATCTGTGTCAGCAACTCAAATGTGATAGGCTGTCTGGAAACAGGCCTAGAAGGGGTGAGTCGCCCCCATCCCTCTAAAGCTTTGCGCACCACGAACTTCCCACACGGATCCTTGTTAAAATATGCCCTGCTAAAAAAGGAAATCGCTGCCGAATGCAGACGCAGCGTCCTGGCCGCTCGGCGCATCTGGAAAAGATGTGCCAAGTACCTGAGCACCTGAGAGGTGGAATGGGGGGCAGTAACCACCCCAGCGACCTCCTGCCCATTGAATAATAAAAAGTCTGCCCAGGCCTTTTTATAGGACCGCAAAGTAGATGGGGCAACAGATGCAGCTACTCCCTGTAAAACTAAGTGCTGCCAAGGTTCCAGAGATGATCCGGGAAAATCTCCGGACGGTCTCGAGCCCGTGGCGCCAGGGATCTGAATCGCTCCATCTGAAAACGGGACAGAGCATCAGCAATCTCGTTAGATATGCCCGGTACAAAACGTGCAGAAAATACAATATTATGACGCAAACAATGCAAGACAAAAACCCGTAACAGGGCAGATACCCTAGGTGATCGTGAAGACTGCTTGGCGAGTATATTCACCACCGCCTGGTTATCAGACCAAAAACAAACTCGATGGTCCTTGAAATGCTGAACCCACAGGTGCACGGCCACTACAATGGGAAAAAACTCAAGAAAAGTTAAGTCCCGGGTTATAGCTTCCCCACACCAACCAGGAGGCCAGCGTTCAGCGCACCACCTACCGTCCCAGAACAGACCAAAACCAAGGGAACCCGCTGCATCAGAGTGCACCTGGAAGTCATTATGAAGGTTCAAAGTGTCCTGCCACAAGGACACCCCGTTGAATCCTTCAAGGAACTCCAACCAGATGCGCAAGTCATCCCGCACCTGACTAGACAGGCGCACCCTATGCTGCGGGGCCTGCAAACCAGACGTAAGTCTGGCCAAACGGGAGCAAAACGGTCGCCCAGGGGCGACCACCCTACACGCAAAATTCAAATGGCCCAGCAGTGACTGCAGCTGCCGTAAAGTGACCTTCTTTAATGGCAGCAATTCTTCAATGACCTTTTTTAAATTAAAAATCTTATCTGCAGGCAAACAGGAGGTTTGAGTCACAGTATCCAACCAAATACCTAAATAGGACAATTGCGTAGAGGGACCTTCAGTCTTCTCTGCCGCCAGTGGAACACCTAGCTCTTCCAATAAAGAAGCAAAGGTCTGTAACAACTTAACGCAGTCCCCCGTATCATACTCTGAGGCTACCAAAAAATCATCCAAATAATGAGTGACTCCGCCCAGACCAGTTTTATGACGCAGGGCCCACTCCAAGAAAGTACTAAAACACTCAAAAGCTGCACAGGCCACAGAACAACCCATGGGCATGGCCTTGTCGAAGTAAAACCCTCCTTCGAACTGAAAACCAAGTAACCAAAAATCTTCAGGATGGATCGGAAGCAGCCGGAATGCCGACTCAATGTCGCATTTGGCCATTAGGGCACCAGGCCCAAACTTCCGAATCATCTTGATCGCGTGATCAAGAGAAGCATATTTCACCGAGCAAAGCTCCGGGGGAATCACGTCATTTACTGACGTGCCTCTAGGATGAGAAAGATTATGAATGAGGCGGAATTCCCCCGGGGCTTTTTTAGGGACTATACCCAAGGGTGAAACATGGAAGTTAGGAAAAGGAGGAACAGAAAAGGGGCCAGCCATGCGTTGCAAGGCCAGTTCCTTCTGTATTTTCTTACGCGCCACCTCTGGCATATCTTTGATGGATTTCTGGTTAACTAGGCTACCAGCTATAGGGGTTGAAGCAACAGGGATCCTGAAACCCAAAGAAAAACCATCCCGCAAATAAGCTGCTGATTCCTTATCAGGGTATATATCCAGCAAGGATAACAACGGCTGTAACCTTACCGGGGTGTAAGCCAGGGAAGATAGGGCACTACTTTCCTGTTCCCGCGGCTGGCACCTGGGGAGCGGCCTTTGGGGGCTGCTGAGAGCCCCCTCCTTTACGAAAAGGGCGCCGACCCCCGGCACACACGGTTGCCGAATGGTTCCCTGAGCACTTCTCGCATGAGTGAGAGAACCTGCATGACAGGCGTTGGCACACACTCTTATTAAAGTCCCAACAGAAGAGCCTGCGACCTGCCCTTTGCGGGAGGACCTTAAGCTTCTGCGGGTCGAGGACCTTCTTGTCAATACGAGGGGCCACGTAAGTGGTCCATACATCTAGGTCCTTCCGATCCCAACGGGCTGTGGGGATCTTAGCTGCTCTACGTCTAAAATTCTGATCATAAGCCAACGCAGCTGCCTCTCCCGCCATCGTAAAGGCCGAACGAACTATGGACAGGTAAACCCATAAATGCAAAGATCTCCGAGGATAAGCCGCGGAAATCACACCTGCAAAAACTTGAAAACTATCCAGCCAGCGTTCGAAATTCCTATCCGCCTTTGCTACGAACGCTCGCCTCTTTGATGGCGGAGGGCCTCCATCCGAAGGCTCCAAACCATCGGGCGGGGGGGCCAAACTAAAAATATCAACGTAGCGACCATCCAGTATCCGAGACCGCACTTTAGAGGACAAGTGAGCACCCGGAATAAGATCCCTGGCCGAGTTAGTGGAAACTCTTACATCAGGCACCAAGACCCCATCCTGACATTCTTGGACCGCCCCATACCTAGCTCTATGGGAATTCGCTCTCCGCTCCCAAACCCACTTTGGGAGCCCCGAGGATTCACCAAATCCCCAATATAGCTTAAGGGGTGCTTCCTCGTCACCACTAGAACTCCGGGATGAAGTACCTGAAGAAGAGGACGAGGTATCTCTTCGTCTCCTCTTGGCCCTCCTTCTGGAGCCCCTCTTGCGGTGACGGTGCCCACCCGACGATGTCTTTGAAGGTACCGGAAGGCTGTCTTCCACTGAAGATTCCGATACATCGCCCAGTTGCACTGCATCTGGAATTGACTGAAAAGACACTACCTGTGAATGACCTGGCGCCGAACCACCCGCTACGGAAGACTGCGCCGGTGAACCCCGTGCAGCCCGGCTCCGTAGTGATTCTCTCCTCCTGGCCCCAACCCTGGTTCGACCCCGCCCTCTTGCCACAGCAACCTGCGACACAGGTAAGACCGGGGGGCGCGCTGATAGCGCGTCAGGTAAGAAAACTCCAGGTAACGATGCCTCTCTCTCGTCTTCGCTAGATGACGCCAGCGGGGACGAGGCGGCCAGGGGAGGAACCATCCTTGCAGTAGAGGACGAAGGGGTCGAGCGACGATGCATCAGATCACCCATCTCAGCCTCCACCCGAGCCAGGGCCACCGGGTCACCGGCCAAACTAGAAACCATTGATTGGATACGTTGCAGCGACTGGCCAGGAGCCGGGGAACGTAAGGCCTGAGACGGGCCTTTTATGGGCCGCTTTGCAGAGAGGGCAGGACCAGCCTTCTTTGTTGCTTTCTTAGGGGCCATGCCTACAGCTGGTGTAAAAGCAAGAGTAAAAGGAACAAATTTAATCCGAAAATAAAATTAACGTAAATCAAATGAACTATAATGAATAGTGAGAGTAACAGAAAACAAAACAAAATTAAGAAAAAAAGAAAAGAAAAGTGAATAACCAGCAGGTAAGCTGACCAACAGCCACCAACTGCAGTAGTTTGGCACAAATATAAGGGCTGCAATAGCAGCAACACCAATAGCAATAAGCAATCCAATAGACCTGCAATACCAAAGCGGCCACTAGAGGCCTCCACCTAGGGTGAAACCTTAGATATTGGAAAAAACCCTGTAATTACAGGGCCTGGCCACAAGGGGGCGCCAATCAGACGATAGATGAAGGCAAAATGGCGCTCCCGCCAAGTTGCCTAAAATGGAGGATAAAACAACCAAAGGCCAAAGCGAGGCTTAAACGCCGCCCAAGGCCGCCAGCAGCGGCGGGGAGGCCCAGGGAGGCCCAACAGGCACGACAAGGGGCTCCAAAGCCCGCACACACACCCCAGCGACTCCCGGGGCTCGGGTAGGCAAGGGGAGGGTGCGGCCGCCGATGCAACGGCCCTCCCCCGGCCCCGACCCAGCAGCCCGCGGCGGAGCCGGCGCCCGGAGGCAACGGAGAAGGTAAGCAGCCGAAGGCCGCGCCGCACCCAGCCGGGACGCCCAACTAGGGGACGGTCCCGGCGCAGAAGAGCCGGCTCCGCTCGCTCACGAGGGGGGAGGGGGGAAAGCCGCCCCCCGCGGCCAGCTACGCCGCCGCGCCGCGTCGCGTGACCCACCCCACGGCCGGAATACGGCCCGACGAAACGCGAGCAGATGTCGGGCCGCACCGAGCCACGGGCCTACGGACCCGCCGGCTCAACGCGCGCGGGGGGGGGACGACGAACCAAGCGGGGGGGGCAGGCGCAACCGGGCCTCACCCTTCCACCGGGAGGGCCCCGACACCCGGGCTCAAAGGAAGAAAGAAGGGGGGGCAGCCACTGAACCAAACGGCCCCAAGCTGGGCCGCGCTAGGCCGCGCAGCAGCGCTGCCAAAGGGGTCTGTCTTCCAGGCCCACCCCAAGCCCGCAAGGGCCGAAACCACCAGGCCTGGCCCAAGGTTCAGCCAAGGACCGGGCCTCAAACCACCCGGGGGCGGGAGGCCCTGCCCCCCCCCCCCAGAAATAGCCGAGATCGGCTAGCACAACAGGGTAAGAGACAGTGAGAAAAGGGGGGTAAATTAACCATGACGAAATACAATTAAAATAATGAAAAGAGAGGAAAGAAAGAGAAAGAGGGGTATACGACCCAATCTCTCGCTGCTTCAATCCAGTGCTGATGATCCGGTGTCCACAGCGAAAGAGAAAGGAACAAGCTGTGGACCCAGAATAAATAACCTCTGATCCCACCCCTAAATTGGCAACATCCAAATTAGCCCAGTAACAACAGCTAACCAATCAAACCCGCTTCCCTTGCAACAGCCTGGCTACTAACTAAGGATGTTTCCTGGCCCCATCCGCAACACGTGCTCTCTCTTATTGAGAACACGCTTTGTTGCCACAGTAATCTGTACTTAGTCTAACAGTGTATTAATGGAGACCACTCATGTCAAACAATATTGTTTAAGCTCGTAATTTTACATAATTCTAATTCTTGCTCGCTGGCTAAATAATGAAGTTTATTGTGCGCCTTTATTAATTGAAGACATCTTTATTTTGAGTCTCAGATTCTAGCATGTGTTTGTGTGATGTCAGAAGAGGTTAATGTGTCGCCCATTAAGGTTAATGATGTGGAACATGTTGGAAGGACCTTTGTGGAAAAAAGGATGAATAAAATGCAGGTAAGTACCACACTGTGATTAATTAAGAGGTTTTGTGAGAATAATGACTCGCCCCACTCCCACACCAGTACGATAGTAAGAAAAACTTCAGTTTGTGCAGTTCTGAAGGACAGTATTCTTAACTTAGGGACAGAGAGTTCTTGAACCATTTTTATTGGTTTGAAGGTATGAACCAATGGGAAGAAAGGTTCCATACTTTCAGTGGTGTAGTGCAGCAGGAATGTAAAGGAGCACAGATCCAGTACTTATCACACCAGGTGTAAAACATAGTGCCGGAGTGGTACTATTTGCCAGTGTTGTAAGCTTGTAGGGAGAGAGGACTGAAGGACAGGTCTGGCCTGGTACTTTATCTGTTAGTCAGTTAGGCCTTGCGGCAACAATGACTGGCCAAAGGTCCACCCAGTTTGGCAGTGCAAGGGGACAGTTTATTTTCAATCTTTGTCCTAATGATGCCTAAAATATAAACTGTTCTTTTCACACTTGTTACACACTACATTGATGTTTTTATTGAGATATTCCGCATAATTCAAGATTCTGTATCTTTTTTTTGTAAGACCCCATCAGACCCCATCAGTGTATACATGTCATTAGAATAGTTTGCCCAAAGTGTTTGTCTTTACACTTAAACAGGTTTTGCATTTTGTTCTTCATCTGCCGTCTATGGAGAGATCCTTTTAGAGCTCTTCACAATCTGCTTTAAAACCAAACAACCAAACAACCAGCCACAAAATATGTAAGCACATTTCCACAATGTGTCCGCTCTCTACTTATGATGCATTGAGATGTACCTTGGTTGCTTTTCTAGAAGACAGAATTGGGAGGCAGTTTATGACATGATGGAGACCTTTTGTTCCCATCCAGTTCTGCAAACCACTGAAAACTGCCACATGGATTGATGGGGCAAATGAAAAATCAGTAGGGGTTTGTGTCATGTGGAGTGCAGGGCTTGGATATGTGCTGGAAATATGTCAGTGAACTTTCCAGCTTGCCATATGGGTGCACCCTTATTAAAGAAGTGAGGAACTGAACACAACACACATTCACTGGGCACAGTTTGAATGAGAGATGTACCCCAACTTCAGCTTCATATTTTGCAATTCCCATACAAAAAAATGGGAAATGTTTTAGGCAAGTTCCCCCATTCTATGACTAACATCTCCACAATGTATAACAAGCGCTGAGTGTGTAAAGGCTGCCTCGGCGCAGCTGATCCTGTCTAAAAACTGGAAATAATGCTATTGTTCTCATTGCAGCAACATCATCAGCATGACTCTCAATGTTCCACAGAAATAAAGTAATTGAAGCCATTTATCCTCAGGACATCTGCTATATAACTCTATCTGTTATGGCTGTTGTGAAGTTTAGTAAATAGTGCTATGTGCTAGTTAGATCAGAGGAGACCAAACGTGCAGAAATTGATTTTCTAAAAAGTAAGCATTTTTCTTCTGGGGCCACTGAGCCTATTCCAGCAAAGTGTCACTTTTGGCTTATCTATTTACCCTGTAAACCAAAGTACTCAGCTGAGGTTAACTTTGCTGAGCAACAAATGTAGGCTAACACACTTACAGGCTGTACATCTCCTTTTCATAAGCCTCTTTTCAATTAAATGGGGACCTTGCACGGTGTAGGTCTTAACCATTGGCAACGGCGCAATGCTCAATAGGTTGCTGGAGAGAACTGTAGCCTGAGAGGCCACTTAGGCCAGAATGAAGTTGATCTGAATTAGTTAAACATTTTACAGGGATCGATGAGGTTTTCCCAGGTCCTGAGCAAGAACAAAAAAATGTTTCTCATCATTATCATTATCATCCTCATCATTCCTTCTAATACTGAACTTCGGTGCTTTGGATACCCTTAGTTTGGCAAGAAAATAGGGACACTAAAAAAAAAAAATCACCATGCATGAAGAAGCATATTAGTTTGTGAATTAAAATAAATATGTATTTCTTTTCTTCTTTTCTTAAAAAAGTGCCCTGACAAGAAGCTGTGCTTTGGATGTTGAAGATATCTACAGGAAAAAGAAAACGTAAATGGGATGGAGGAGTAGAGGGTTACTTGGCCTTCTTGAACTTCTAACCCTAGCATCTTACAATTACTGAGGCATAGAGATAAGGGTCAGATAGGAATTCTGCCTTAATAATCTACTTTGGAGGAGTGAAGTATAACATGGCATTATACATGGAAAGGAAATGGTCCTGTAGAAACAGGACAAGCCATCACTTAAATTTTTCAATGAAACTATGTGGTTTCTACAGGACCATTTCCTTTCCCTGTATAATGCCATAGAATCACAGAAATGAAAGCCCTGATGATGGAGACGGGAGTTGGAAGTGTCTGGCATCAGAAGAGAACTGATTCTTCTTCTGAGCTTTGGCAAGGAAGAACACATGCTTAGCCCAGACAAATTTCTCATTGTTCCACAGGAAGAATGCTCTATTTCCATTCTCCCTTTGCCACTTTCTCCTTTATGTCCAACCTCTGCAACCAAGGAAAGGATGGGAATCCAATTGTGATTCTCCACACTCACCTGGGTTTTACATTCCTACCTCTGCTTGAGCCTAGGCCACAAACCTTGAGCACCTGCTAGTGATGCCATTTCTTGGTGTTAGACCACTGGTGAGGAGCACTGCAAGGAACAGTGAACAAACAGCTGGCTAACAGTGGAAAACAGTGACTCTCATATGCAAGTCTTTGCAAAGAAAGAGACACCCGTTACATCCTTTGTTGATAATGTACACTGTGCATATTGCTTCAACAGGGTGGAAAAGCTCTTTTGAAATTTTTTCTTCCTGAAATTAGTATTAGGAACTTGCAACATTGGCTCCCTCACCTGATATTCATTGCAGAAGCAAATTAATCAATTGACTCTAATATAGTTCACAGAGCCTTAATCACCTCCCTGCAGTTACCCTTACTAATGGCAAGGTGACAGTAATTAGTTATTGATGGCAATCTTTGATATAAACAACACAGATACTAATCCTATTGAAATTGATACCTACATTTCCGTAGGCGCTAAGAGCTCACGTTACAGACATGATGAATGAACAGAAGATAAAAGCATATATTTTTTTAAATAATAAAAAAGCAAGAGATTCACACCTGCCAGAATAACAGGTAGCGGAAAAGGGGAAAAGCTCACTCATTATAAAGACCAGAGGGCAGGCTATCTATCTGGGAATGTTTCCATAACTGTTGTGGTTTCCCGGCATTTTTCATGCATTCTGCATTTCACAGATTATTGAACACATGTTATTAAACAACTATATCAGGCATCTACTTTGGCAAAGCAGCAATAGTACTGTTGTTGGATGTGTGCAGTCCCAGGTACAAATCCATGCTTTCATGCATAGGTATAGTACCAATATATGGGGCTAGAAGGCTCATAATGGTAAGAAAAAGAGTTTGTTCTTCCTGGACTCATATAATAATGCCCCATAGCCCTGCCTGGTCACTAATATTTTTTGCTGAGCTACAGCTGGCAAAAACTCATCATGATAAGGACCTTTTTGTTGTTGAGCTCACTTCCTAAAAGACTCTTCTCTCTGGAAAAAAAAAGTACTGTGTTGACAGTTATGTGGTTTGGCATTTGCTAAAATTGTTTTTGTTTGTACCAGCCTGTCATTTTATTGTTTTAGTTATTTTTGCCTGATGCAAAGAAGTTGCTGGGTTAATTTTATTTTTAATGATAATATTAGAATTATAGAGTTGGAAGAGACCACAAGGGCCATTGAGTCCAACCTCCTGCCAAGCAGGAAACACCATCAGAGCACTCCTGACATATGATTGTCAAGCCTCTGCTTAAAGACCTCCAAAGAAGGAGACTCCACCACACTCCTTGGCAGCAAATTCCACTGTCGAACAGCTCTTACTGTCAGGAAGTTCTTCCTAATGTTTAGGTGGAATCTTCTTTCTTGTAGTTTGGATCCATTGCTCCGTGTCCGCTTCTCTGGAGCAGCAGAAAACAACCTTTCTCCCTCATCTATGTTATATCCTTTTATATATTTGAACATGTCTATCATATCACCCATTAACCTCCTCTTCTCCAGGCTAAACATGCCCAGCTCCCTTAGCCGTTCCTCATAAGGCATCGTTTCCAGGCCTTTGACCATTTTGGTTGCCCTCCTCTGGACACGTTCCAGTTTGTCAGTGTCCTTCTTGAACTGTGGTGCCCAGAACTGGACACAGTATTCTAGGTGAGGTATTAAAAAGACATTATTTGTCAACTGCCTTGGGGTTGTTATATGACAGCTGCTTTAAAAATACTTTAAATAGACAAAATGTTGCTTTACTAGGTAGCTAACAAATTTGGCTTTGTTGTTTGCCGTTCAGTTTGTTTCAAAATAAAAGAAACTTTTTTTGATGTGTCAGCAACTGCACTTGCCACCAACACTAGTTATACTCAAAGCAGAACAGCTATCTACCATGGCTGACCCTACCATGGGCAAGGGAGGCCTTGTGGATGGTGCCACTGGCGGTAGGGCAAGCAAGCTTGCTGGCTGGTTGGTGGTGATCCATGACAGGGCTTTTTCACTGATGGCTCCCTGTATGTGAAATGCCATCCCTAGTGTGGTGTGTATGTCATTACTGATTTTCAAGAGAAATTTTTTAATGTTCCTGTTTCCCTAGGCATTTGATAACTGCAAGATGCCAGTCACTGAGATAATAACAACAACTGCTTTTATAAGCGAACTCACCCTTTTCATATGGTGGAACTGCAGGACGGAGGAGGCTGCACTGGGGCCCTGAAGAGGGAATCAAACTGGCTGTGCCCTTTCTGATTGGTGGAGGAAGCATAAGCCCCCTTTGCCTATCAGGATTTGTATCCTGGCCTGCTCTCTGCTTTGACAAATGGGAACGCAGGCTGGGGCTTCGGTGGAGCCAACAGAGCCAACAGTGGGTTTCCCTCGGATCTGCCCCTTGCCTATTTAAGAAGCCAGAACCTGGGGCTCAGCCTGTTTGTTCATGCGCTGGCTTTCACCGCCTGCCCACCCTCAGTTTAAGCTGATAGTAAATGACTTTGCTGTGGCTATGGTGGTCGCCGTCTTCAAGGGCCCGAGTAGGAATTTGCCCACCTGGCTAACTGGCACTGACCCAGTGGTTTTGCCTATCTCATAGCAATTGTCACTACTGGTTGGGAATTGGGGCAATCCTTTGTTTTGGATGAAGGGGAGGTTGTAGTCTGCACTTGCCCCTCCAAACGCTGGGGTATCCTGTTAAAGGGATACGGGGGGAGGGGCCATGTCCTTGTGCCCAGGTGGGGCAAGGGCTGAAGGCACTCCCCCAAACGGCAGTCGCTGTGGCAGTCACTCTATTGGGTGTAAGTCTTAGGAACCCCCACCTGGATTGATCACGTGTCACTACCAGTGAGCGGGCTGGAAGTATTTAGATTGGCCCATGCCCAAGCCCAACCTCTTTCATCTGTATTCAATAAAGTTGTGGCCTGTTTTGGCCCCAAACCCAGTCTTATTGGTGTCTTATTATTTGGGTTGGGGTATGAAGAAGAAGAAGAAGAAGAAGAAGAAGAAGAAGAAGAAGAGGAGGAGGAGGAGGGGTTTGGATTTGATATCCCGCCTTTCACTCCCTTTAAGGAGTCTCAAAGCGGCTAACATTCTCCTTTCCCTTCCTCCCTCATAACAAACACTCTGTGAGGTGAGTGGGGCTGAGAGACTTCAAAGAAGTGTGACTAGCCCAAGGTCATCCAGCAGCTGCATGTGGAGGAGCGGAGACACAAACCCGGTTCCCCAGATTACGAGACTACCGCTCTTAACCACTACACCACACTGGCTTTCGCACTGGTATGAAAAGTACAATGCCTGGTCCTGCAATGTTCCCCCCCCCCATGTTTTTTATTTTTTTTAAAAAAATAATGTTTTAAAAAATGTTTTTAGAATTTCTTATTATTTCCTTATTTCTTTTTAAAATTATTGCTGTTTTTGACATCCTGCTTTCCCTTCCAATACTGGGCAAGATATAAATTGAATAAATAATGATAATTAATAGACATAACTAATATAGGCCCATTGATTTCGCTGTGTTTATTCTGGTGCAGCCCCAGGTTTGTTGTGCTTCCAAATGCATTTCTTAACAAAATCATATGCTGCAAAGAAGACTCTGCCATTGAACCAAAAACTTATAATGAAGTTAACTTCAAACAAACAAACAAACTGCAAATGTCTGGTAATGCTATTTATCAAAGCACTGTTAAAAGACAAGCTTTGTCCCAAAACAACAAAAAATGTTTCATACTCATCGGTGCCGCAGGATTCACACCGTAGCAGCAAGTTGAGATAAATGGTAAATCTATAACTGGTGGGCGGTATTAAAGGTGATTTTTCATGTTTCAAGTGTCTTACTAAAATGGCAGTTTGGAACAATTGACTAAATGCAATACCTAGTGCAGCTGGAACAATCTGATATGGGGAAAATGCATCCACAGGAGAGTCGTTCACCGACACTTAAAACCGTCAAAATAACTGAAGACATCTAGAGTTCTAGGAGACTTCATATTTTTGGAACTGGTTCATCCCGTATATAAGATTATCATAATCACAATACTGGAACTTTAACCTGTAAACAATCTCTCCATTTTTGCTGCAATAAAGTTAATGCCCTGTGCTAACAAGGTCATTAAAACTAGCTAATGCAAAGAAGTTTATTACTCTGCCTGACAACTATTTCTGCAGATTGCCACGTCACGGTCAAGAAATCAGACAGTGTTTCAGAAGTTTGATTTATAGAGCATGTTTGTTTGCCTTTTCATTCTTGTCCAAATAGAGTGTTTCCTGCCCCATAATGTACACGACTTCATTTCATTTCACTTTTAATTCGTATACCGCCTTTCTATTTTACTATACACAAGGCGTTTTACAAAATGAAGAATCAACAAAATAGACAGCAATTGCGTGTCGAGGTCCCCAAGCCACCCCAAATAACTCACACTTCACACATCAATTTTTGATTAAGGTTTTTGGCATGATTTTTGGCCACATTTTTATTTAAATACACACATGTGAGTGGTTGCTTAGGCATTGGTTACGGCTATCTGTCCTTGCCCCAGGGACAGAACTGACTTCCGGATTCCAGCGGAAGCCAGTTAGGGAAAACAATATTGGGGAGAAATGAAGCTGGGCATCAGTCCCTCGCTTCTCACCTGCATGCTCCTGGGGGCTTGCACAGCCCAAGCCCGATGCCAGGGACTTGGACGAAAGGATGGCAAGCCCCTGGATTCCTTTAACGGAATTCCCTTGCAGCACCACCATTGGAGGGGTAGGCACTTACCCCTCCACCAACCAATTTTAACCAATGCCTAACTGCAAACCTTACAAGTTGTGACGATTTGCTACGCAGTAGGCAAAAACCAAATGGAACCAGCCAGTCAGCCAAATGGACAAAATTTCTACTAGGCCCCTGCGCCAAAAGCAGATGACCCCATGACAGGCATAGCAAGGTCAAAGCACAACACCACCCCCCTATTCAGGGAGGGTGGGCAGTTGATCCAGTGCATGCAGCCCAAGAGAACACCCAAAGCTGCGTGACCAGTATTTAAAACCTCTGGCCCCTCCTCCAAATTAGCAACATGAACATCTCCCCAGAGACTCGCATTGCCCAGTCACAGCCCGTGGCCATCCAAACTTATCTTCCCAGCAACCGTAGAGTGGCCTGCTGGCCCCAATCGCAACACATGCTCTCCAATAGGGAGAACACACTATATCAGACACATAGAACCAACGGATCCAATACAAAAAGTCACAATAACTTTAAAACATCTTATATAAAATAAAGCAATATTCAATAATCCATTAAAATATAATAGAAAACAATAACATTTAATATCAACAAATAATTGTGTGGTGGCCAGCACAAAGTTTCTCTCCCTTCACAGTTCTTTTTCTGGAACAGCTATTTACTGGAACGCTGCAGGAATCACTGTAGAATCCTATTTTTGGACTAAAAGTGCAATGCATATCTCCACAAATGGTATTTTGTGTTCAAGGGACAGATGAAACATCATTACACTTTTTTTTTATTTTATTAAAGACTATGTTGTTGTTTAGTCATTTAGTCATGTCCGACTCTTCTTGACCCCATGGACCAGAGCACGCCAGGCAAGAAGTTGTAAACTTAAGTAGAGAGACACTGGAAATGAGAGGGTGCTTAATGGTTTTTTACTCAAGCTTTTATTTTTGTTTTATTCAAAATCTTCCCCAGCTGCTTTTCTCTCCTGGAAGGAAAATACACAAGGAATAGTATCTTGTTCACTCTGTGTTCAGTCTATGTGTGTAATTAGATTGTGGTGGAGTGGTTTTGAAAAAGTTTCACACTCTTTAATCATTACCATTTGGATGGCTTTAAAAAAAAGATTAGACACTTGCATGTAGGCTAATGCTTTCATTGGCTACCAGTAACAGTGGCTGTGTACTGCCTCCTGTATAACAGGTGGTATGCCTCTGAATATTGGTTACTAGGGTCCACAAGTAGGAAGAGTGCTGTCGTGCTCAAGTCTGCTGGGCTTCCCCTAGGCTTCTGGTTCACCAATGTGGGAATAGGATGCTGTACAACATGGCCTTGGGTCTCCTTTAGCATACTGAAATACAGCCTCCTTCAGCAGCTTTTCATTGAGAAAAACAAAACAAAACTCAAAGGACAGTTACATGCAACTGCAAGTAATATGCAGCTTGACCCTAAGCCCAGTTGAAAGCAGTGAATAGTTTTATCTATCACTGACTGAAGTCCTCATGGACTTGTTGAAATTTAGTTGCAACTTTTTCCCATTTGTGCCCAGAATATGTGTAAGTCGTTTTCAGATAGTCATAATCTTCAAGTAGTGAATAGGGATGCAAACTATATCCTATCATTAAAAAAATAATCTGAAGGACAAACGTTCAGCCTTTCCAATACACCCAGGAAAATAATAATAATAACAGCAGACTTTCTAATATATACCAAATAGGAAGTGTATGCCATATATATATACCGTATTTTTCGCTCTATAAGATGCACCAGACCATAAAACACACCTAGTTTTTGGAGGAGGAAAACACAAAAAAAATTATTCTGAATCTCAGAAGCCAGAACAACAAGAGGGATCGCTGCGCAGTGAAAGCAGCAATCCCTCTTGCTGTTCTGGCTTCTGGGATAGCTGCGCAGCCTGCATTAGCTCCAAAAGTGAATGTTATAGAGCAAAAAATATGGTATATATTTGAAGACTTAGGAAACTGGCTGCTAGTGAAATAACTCCTAGTTACTACAATGATGTCCTCCTAGATATTCACCAAGTTCAGTCATACCTGGCACTTCAGCAGTCTATGTCTAGCAGCAAAGTTTGCATAAGCCGACTCTTGCGAGCCCAGTACAGGAAAAACCAAAACTAGCATTTTCTTTTGCTGTTCTGGATAATCTTCAAAGACCAGACTCCTTACCTCCTGACTCCTGACCCTTCCCAAGGGCTTCGGTGGTATGATATCTATCCCACTGCTTCTGAAATAAGTACAGCTGGCTGAAAAAGCCCTTCTTAATAGAATGCTAAGGACTCTCTCTGCTGTGAGGATGCGTAGACAGTGCGGCAGAAGTGGCCATGAAATATTCAAATAACACAGAGCTGTATTGTGAAAATGCAACAATAAACGACTGAACTATTGTCATGCTCATTTATTCACCAACTGTATCATGCTCATTTATTCACTCACTGCTAAGTAGTCCACCCCCAAAGTGACACAAGTGTACACCATTTTCCCTGCCTTCATTAAAACATAGCGGGGATGGGGAAAGGAGGTATTTTCCTCTTGTTTGGCTGCTTGGGTGGGGTAAAACCCACCATTTGCAGCTTGGTTGACTAAAATGCAGCAGGCAGATACTCGCTAAACAAGTCCCGACCTCACAGAGTTAAATTAACTTTCTCTCAATGCAGGGATCCTTTGTAACATAGAAATAACTCCTAATTTAGTTCCGTAGATACAATAATCCAATTGCTCTGCACACCATGACTGAGAAGCTACTGCATTAGCCAAGTGGAGTGGAGCTTTTCTGCTATCACTTCTTTGTATTGGCAAAACATCAAACCAAAGAGAGGAACTGGCAGAAAGGCATTCAGTGTTATTTTCTCATATCAAGTATTGTTTTAATTTAAAACCTTGTCAGTGTAGAGACAATGGTTCCTTGCTGCAGATGGGCCATCTCCCACTTTTGTCAAGTGCTTTAGCTCTGTTTTGAAGGACATCTTTTTAAACCTGTGGGTTGACTTTTGCTTCTCTGTTTTTCAGGTTTCCCAGACGTATCATGCATCCACTGAGGTTCATCTTGATTTCCTTCTATTTCTCAGTTTTCATTTTTTTTTGCTCAGTTCCCTGGATTAAACTTCTTTGATGCAATTTTAAGACCAGCTCAATTTGGAGCATACCTTCCCAATTAACTGTTATATGGAGTGAAACTGCTTTGCTTGATTATGGGTCTTCTTTAGCACATTCAGTAGAAGTGAGAAGTGACTTTCACCAGTTAGTCTGGAAAATGCAAATGCCTTCCACTACGGGGACGGGATGTGCTTTAAATGAGTTTCAAATGTAAAGTGTGAGTGTGTGCAGCCTGAGGCCCTTTTCACATGTTACAATGTATTCATGGAAGTTGGGGGAAGCAGCCGGGATCAGCAAGCATAAACCCATTATTCACCGTTCACAGTCGCCAAATGAGAGTATGAAAAATCCATATGAAAATGTCTCTTGCTGAATCATTTCTACTAATTGTCTTGGGGTAATGGCTTTTCCTTTAATTGTCTGGACATTTTTCTTTCAGATAAGCATTCAAACATTTAAGACCTTCCCTAATAGCCAAGGGAAAACTTCACCCTTTGATTCTGCTTGTTCAAAGCCACCTTATAGCAGTTGTTTAAAATGCTACCCCTTTATCAGATGGACCCTTTGGAACTGTCATGTCCAGACGAAACATGAGATAAATTTCATAATATGGAGTAATACCAGAGTTGTCCTACTAGCTTTTAACAGCAGTATTGTTTGAGATGGCTCAGTTGGCATGGCATGAGACTCTTAACCTCAGGGTCATGGTTTTGAGACCCACATTAGACAAAAGATTACAGGGGGTTGGACTAGATCATGGGTAGGCAAACTAAGGCCTGGGGGCCGGATCCAGCCCAATTGCCTTCTAAATCTGGCCCACGGACGGTCCGGGAATCAGCATGTTTTTACATGAGTAGAATGTGTCCTTTTATTTAAAATGCATCTCTGGGTTATTTGTGGGGCCTGCGTGGTGTTTTTACATAAGTAGAATGTGTGTCCTTATTTAAAATGCCTCTCTAGGTTATTTGTGGGGCACAGGAATTTGTTCATCCCCCCCCAAAAAAAAATATAGTTCGCCCCCCCCACAAGGTCTGTGGGACAGTGGACCAGCCCCATGCTGAAAAAGTTTGCTGAGCCCTGGACTAGATGATTCTCGTGGTCCTTTCCAACTCTATAATTCCTTGATTCAGTCTCGGATTTGTGTCCTGAATATATCACACACAGAATAGTCTCTTTCCCTTGCATACTGCCTTCCATTAGAGGGCTGTGATTTCTATGCTCCTCATAGGAACGATGGCATGCAGCACCACTTCAGCAATCCAGGATTTAATGCAGACCCACGGACCCTAGACTATGAGAATGTGCCACCATTTGAGAACTCTAATGCCTTGGCACCTTTTAATAATGTTTGGAGATTCAGCAGCGCATCAGCTATTCAGTAAAAGCAGAAATGGCTGCCTAGTCTAATAAATGAGCAGGCTGTTTTTTCCTCCTTTAGGCAAAAAGAGGTGAATGGGAATGATTATTTTAATTACACAGAGCCTTGCGGGTCTCCAGTAAAAGATCTTGAATACATAAATAAATAAATTGTTGATTTCAAAAAATATGTTTAGGCACTATTTCCATCATTGAGATATGTGCATTTTAGGAAAGAAACAAAATCCTAACTCCCCCCTCCCCTCAACTATTTAACAGCCAAACTGCTACTGGAAATTACTTTTACAATAACTCTCTAGACTTACGTCATTTTGTAAGCTTTTTGTAATTTGTACTTTGGCTCCCATCCACACTATCCTATAATATGCATCTTTTTATGGCACATTATTATAATACACTTGACCTCCTAAACATTCATACATGAGTGTTGCCTTCTGTTCGCTGAGCAGTTATTTTTGCCATCAAAATTTATTTGTAGCTTTCTATATATTTCTAAAAGAAAATGAATGCAGAGGTTAGGCTGCACTGAGCAGTAAATGAATCTTTAGCGAAGAACTTATAACAAAAAACCCTTGCAGGAGACAACGTGTGCTATTTTATGCATTTTGATCAAAAACTTTAAGACAAATGTTTTAAGTATATTTGCGCCAGGTTGCTACATTAATGGAGACTTTTTGAAATGAATATTTAAAATCTTTGAAATGTTGCATCTCAAGGAAATGAATATAGAGACGCATTGATCCAAGGAGTATTTGTCTATGTATGATTTTCTAAACCGAGTCGATTATTAAAAAGACACATTCTGCACAATTTTCTAACTTCACAAAAGTAAGTAAAAAGCAAGCTAAATCAGCAGATATTTTCCAAATCCAACTGCTTTCTTATTCTCTCTCCCTCCCCCACAACAACATATAGATAAAATGGTAATGCCATGGTTGCCAAATGGGAAGCTACTGCAGACTGGAAACAATTTGCTTTGACTGTCCTCTACCTCCATGTTAGCTACAAAAGGCTATCTAGTGCTCCTGGATTAAGGGCACATAGAAATGTTAATTCTCATCAGTCTACTGCTCATAGTGTCAGTTGGATTTACTCTTGGCGTATTGAATATATCTCATGGATTTGGCATGTCCAAGTTTGCATTATAAATAGTATATTTTCCATGTGTGGTTCTTCCTGGTTACAAAGAAAGAAACTGATTAAAAGTGAGGAGTAGCTCCCTACTTTTCAGTATAAGAACACATTAGATCCTTTGAGCTTCCTTGCATTTCCTGGCCTCTGAGCAACTCTTATAAAAAGGAAGCAGAAAGGTAGTGCTGTGTGGAACTTCCTGTTTGTGCCCGACCAGAAACATGCCTGCTCAGTCTTCTGTTTTTCTTTTCCTTGCTCTCCCACAATCCTTCCTATGTTGTCCCGCAATCCTGGCTGGCTGATCTACCACTTCTTGACCTGGTGTACTTTTAATTTTCTTGCTCCTGCTTCCACCTACTTCTAAACTAACTTGTCTCAGTTTCCCCCAACTTCACCCAACCTATTTTGTATTATAAAAAGGATTTGTCAAATAATCTGTAATTTAACTCTCCTTCCTTTGTGACCATTCTTCCCTGTTCTTTTGTCGTCATCCTCCTGATTTAAATCAATTTTGTTTTTTGCTGGAATGTAACATAATGTTTGTTTTGGAAAGGTAAAAGGTGTACTATTGACACTTCCTTTATCTCTCTTTCTCCTTTTCTTTATGCAGAAGGACTTTGTGTTCATCCATATCTTTAAAACAAAAACAAAAGGATGTTTGTGCAGAATATTTCCTTGAAAAATAATATTACTCTATCAACACCCAGTGGGCAGACATATTTTTCAACATTCCTCTTTTAATTAACTTGTCTTACAAACAAAGGCTACCAGATGAACACAATTTATCTGCTGCATATATTTTCAGCCAGGAGGCAGATAATTATTGCTCACTGCAGAAATAATGTTCTTCTACTTGCTCATGTAAAACAAACTTTAAATGTCATTTTTACAGCAATGAAGATTACACAGCACAATGCCATCTGAAGACACAGCAATTACACAGGGGAGCTTCTCATTAACCTGAAGGTCAAAGATCAGACTCTATCACCAATTCTTGATAATATAAACCTAAATTGGTTTGTGCTGAGAGTAATGATCTAATAATCAGAAAAAAAATGTGAAATGTAAAGACTGGAACATTCGTTATGTTATGTATTTCCAAACAGAGCCTCCTGGTCTATAAAGAGTGGGTAGAGATGATGACCAATATCCAAAAAGTCATGCATGTTGTAAGAACAGAAGAAGAGCCTGCTGGATCAAGTCAATAGTCCATCTAGTTGAGCATCCTGTTATCACAGTAGCCAACCAGGTACCTATGGAAAACCCACAAGCAGGTGCCTGAGCATAACAGCACACTCCCTCACCATGGTTTCCAGCAACCGGTATTTAGAAGTGTTACTGCCTCTGACTGTACTGCAGGCACATTGGGGGTTTTCAACTCCCTTCCTACCTTCTCTATAAAAGTCACTTGTGAAGGCTAGAGCAGCATTCAACAGGGCACAAAGTTGTACTGCACCTTGATCCTTTTTTTATTCCAGTTGAAGCCTTTCATAGCCCATGGGCAGGGTCTAAAGAACCCTTCACCAGGCCTGGCACCACCACAAGGTACACTTTGGTAGCTGCCCCCAAGCCCTTAGAGGGTCCACCCCAGGCCCATTTGTAAAATGGAAGCAATTACCTTTTGGTGGGGCCATAGCAATGACAAGCAGCTTCCATGCACCATTTTGGATTTGCCCTCAGTGCCCTGGAACTTAAGTAACTTCAGAGCATTATAGGGAGAAGAAGATAACCGCTACCATGCCTTTATGTTGGTAAAAATGACCATTGCCCCCCCCCAAAAAAAACATGGTGGCCTCTTAGTTCAAGATCACCCCATAAAAGGTTTGTTTTTAAAAAGAAAATGGGTCTGGAGGCAGTTTGTGTAGAAGGCAGAACCTCACAGGATGGCTGTCATTCCTGTAAGCTTGAAGTGAGCCCTGCATAAAACAGCTTCCACATACCAAAGGAAGATGAGCATTCATGTTTCATTTAGAGTTGACTCCCCTTGTTGCATAGCAAAAGCAGAGTGTGATATAGGATGGAAAAAAGGGGGTCTATTGGTCAAATAAAAGTTAAAGTAAGATATACTGGGCACCCACAAATCACTGTGTCCGATCTTCATTGTTGGTATAATTTGAGGGAAACGATGGGTGGAATTGTTTTAAGTGCTTGGGCCCAATGGTGGAGCTTCATGCTCCGGCACCAGGGGGACAGAGGGCAGGTGGGGGCAGGGTGGCGCATGTCCTGGGGGCTTGGTGTGCTGCCTGGGGGGGTGGTGCCTAGCTTGGGTGGGTGGGGAGCCACGATGGCACCCTACTGGGATCGCGCTGCCAGGGCCGGCTGCCAGGGCTCCCCCTGTACTCCTCTTCCTCTGCCAGTGCTTGGGACATATCTCAAGGAATGCATCTCCCCATGAATGGATCTTGTTCAGAGAAAGACCCAGTTGCGCTGGGTGGTTAGACACTGTCCAAAGCCCAAGGCCTAAAACATGACTCATACACTTTCCCTTTCTCTAAGGAATGTGTTTACATGCAGTGGCGGGTGTGAAGCCAGCACTGCATTCAGCAGGCATTGGTATGAGTGTGAGTTATTCATTGAGTGCAATGTTTTTGCTCAGTATGAAGTATCAGTGGTAAAAGTTGAAGGTTGCATGCTATATGCCAGGGGTGTCAGGGAACTGACATCGGAGCCAGAAGTGGAGGCAGGGCTCCCAAGCGATGCCAGAGAAGGGCCAAGCAGGGAGAGAGGGAACTCATTGGCTGGGGAAGGAAATCAGCGTAACACCAGGGATAAAGGGGGGCGGATGGGGGAATCGGAGAGGGGGCTCCAGGACTCTTCGCCGGAGACCAGCAGGGAGAGCACAGGTCCTCTGCTACCCACACCCACCCTGCACAGAAGACTTCCGTGCAGGGAAAGTAGGCATAGACTTGGCGTCAAAGAACTTCTTTGTTGGAAGAAGTTCAAGAAACAGATTCTGCTAGCAACTGACGGATTCTGCTAGCGACTGAACAGTCACGAAGTGAAGGGCTGTCAAGCCAGGAAAGGTTTAACCAGGCTACCTAGCCAGGAGTGGCGGCAACTTACGCACGAGCAACCCCATATAACCATTACAAGGGGTCAGCAACCTTTTTTAGCCGTGGCCCGGTCCACCATCCCTCAGACCATGTGGTGGGCTAGACTATATTTTTTTTGGGGGGGAGGGGGAATCAACAAATTCCTATGCCCCACAAATAACCTAGAGATGCATTTTAAATAAAAGGACACATTCTACTCATGTAAAAACACGCAGATTCCTGGGTCGTCCGTGGGCCGGATTGAGAAGGCGATTGGGCCATATCTGGCCCCTGGGCCTTAGGTTGCCTACCCCTGCTATAGGCTAAAGATTCGGCATGGTGAGCTAGCGTGGTAAAGTGCTAGTGGATCTCTCTGTAAACTTGGGTCTTTACAATGCTTCTCTCTATGACCAGAAGAACTGCATTGTAGTAGCATAGTTCATGGCATATGAACATACCCTAAAGCTTATTTAGATAGTGTGTTTATGCTTGTCTTGTGTCATGAGGCAATTAACACTTTATGCTTTAAACCGAACTGTATGGGAAAGGAGTTTTCTTAACTGGGAGCTCTGGAAAAAGCTGACTGCTGAAAGACATTAAGACTCTGGTGTTCTGCTGGATGACTCCACTGAAACTGTGCCTACTCACCCTGGTTGAAGTGTGGTGTAGTATCAGCAATAGATGGTGGGTCCAGAATAACATGATATGGACCAACTGACTTCTACATGTCTAAATTTCCTGGCCCATTTCCTTTTTGCTAAGAGGCAAATAATATGGCTACAATCCACTTCTCTACAGTGTGCCAATGTATATATGATGGTCTGTGCCAGCAGAGCATTGATACCAGGTATGCACCTCACAGTGGGTTCAGGCAGGCAGAGGGCTAGATCCAAAGAATTCCTTCCTCTGATGGAACAACAGACACAGCATCCTCCTTTGGAGAAACAAACACCTTTCCAAGAGTGGAAGGGAACTTCTCAATCCAAACTAGATTACTTTGCCACTGGAGCGAACAGGATAGCATTTCTTCATAATAAATCATGAAGCACAGTGGGACTTCTGTGTGTAAATATTAGACTGAAATACTAGAACTTGCTTGCTTCTATGTTCCAAGCAGAATCATGGTCTATACTGTATATGTTGCAGAAAGAAGAAAAAATCATAACTGTTCACATAAACTAGTAACAGCCTCATAATGTTAAAATGTATTGTTTTGATTACAACAAACAACCACCTAGCAATCTTTACACATTAAGCGAAAATTGCATTTTCAAACTCGAGTGCTAGAATACCTCCAAACATATTTACCCTATAACATTTAAACAGTATATAGAAGAGTACAGAAGAAGCTAACTACTTTTTGTTTCAAACTATAAATTGAATTATGCTGCTCTTGTACTTTGCAAGGCCCCTTTTCAGTGCTAACTAGATAATTAAATTTCTGAGCTAGTCACAATTTCTATTAAGGAGGGCTGCCAGTTATTTCCATTTGGGAATTTGAATGATATATCTATATTAGAAAAATGGATGGTTTTTGTTTTAGCATACAATAAAGAAAATAACCATTTTAGAATGGGGAAAAAAGTTTTAGACGGGTACTTGCAGGACCAAATCAGATGGCAGACACATATAATAGTTTCTGATGTGTTTCTTTTTGGAGGGAAGCAGGGTGTTTAAAAAATGAAGACTCGACAACAGTTAGAGAAACCGGTGAATTTTAGTAATGCTTCACCATCTTTTCTACCCTGAGAAAAAAACAAACCGCTGGAAGGTTTAGTTGTGAGAAGCAAAACTGCTGATTCAATGAGTGCTTCTCATTATGCCACAAGAACATAAGATGAGCCTGCTGGATCAGACCAATGGCCCATTTAGTCCAACATCCTGTTCTCACATTGCCCCCCCCCAAATCCCTGTTCGGGGGGAGAAGAAGAAGAAGAAGAAGAAGAAGAAGAAGAAGAAGAAGAAGAAGAAGAAGAAGAATAGTAGTAGTAGTAGTAGTAGTAGTAGTTTGGATTTGATATCTTGCTTTATGACAACCCAAAGGGGTCTCAAAGCGGCTAACAGTCTCCTTTTCTCTTCCTCCCCACAACAAACACTCTGTGAGGTTTAGTGAGGCTGAGGGACTTCAAAGAAGTGTGACTAGCCCAAGGTCACCCAGCAGCTGCATGTGGAGGAGCGGAGACGTGAACCCGGTTCATCAGATTACGAGTCTACCACTCTTAACCACTACACCACACTGGCTCACTGGAAGCCAGTGTCAAGGATTGTAAGAGGAGGAGGAATGGTGGAGGTCTCTCCCCTCCCCTCCCAGGGAGGAAGAAGGCAGTCTCAATATACAGCAGGGCTTTGAGGAAGATAGCAGCTCAGAGACAGGCAAACAGCAGAGTTACGCTGTGTTAGGAGAAGGTGAAGCAGAGCAGCTAGCTGATACGTCACTGGACACCACCACCGACCCTCCAAAATGCCGCATTCAATAAGGGTGCAAGAACAAAGAGCACAGAGACAATTGTCCACGGACACATGTCATAGAAGCAGGTATTGTTACAGAGGGAAGGGGGCGGGGTTCAGTGCGAGCAACTCCATTATGGAGGAATGACCGGAATTCTTTGTCTTTTAACGTGATGACTGAATAAATCATACATAAGAACTTTCTTGTTTCCTCCCTGCCTCTTGGTGCCATCGGGTTAAGGGGGTGGGAGAGAATTCCTCAAGCCTAACAGCCTACAAGCTGGACATGAGCTCAAAGCAATCCTCCCAATGGTCTCCAGCAACTGTTGTTCAGATGTATACTGCCTCAAACTGCAAAGGCAAAGCATAGCCATCATAGCTAGTAGCCATTGATAGCTTTATCCTCCATTAATTTGTCTAAGCCATCCACATTTGTCTAAACCATCACTGCGTCCCGTGGAAGCAAGTTCCATCACTTATGTGCTGTGTGAAAATGTACTTTCTTTTATCTGTCCTGAATCTTCCAACACTGAGCTTCACTGGATGTTCATGAGTTTTCGTGAAAGCTTTCTTCTATCTACTTTATCCATTCATTGGCTCCCAGTACGTTTCCGAGCACAATTCAAAGTGTTGGTGCTGACCTTTAAAGCCCTAAACGGCCTTGGTCCTGTATACCTGAAGGAGTGTCTCCACCCCATCATCCAGCCCGGACACTGAGGTCCAGCGCCAAGGGCCTTCTGGCGGTTCCCTCGCTGTGAGAAGTGAGATTACAGGAGACCAGGCAGAGGGCCTTTCCGGTAGTGGAATGCCCTCCCAGCAGATGTCAAGGCAATAAACAACTATTTTATTTTTTAAAGACAACTGAGGGTGGCCCTGTTTAGAGAAGTTTTTAATGTCTGATGCTGTATTGTTTTTAATATTCAGTTGGAAGCCGCCCACAGTGGCTAGGGAAACCCAGCCCGATGGGCGGGGTATAAATAATAAATTATTACTATTACTATTACTATTATTATCCATGCCTGCATATGCTACATCCAACTGAAAATTGAAGGAAGTATCATTGTCAATCCTATTCATGCTCTTTTTCCTTAGATGTAGCTTGAAGAAACTATGCATTTCCTTCTTTTACAGTTTGGATCTTGACGCCTTGAACCAAAGTTGCAAGGTACTATTGGGATTTCTTCGTGTCTCAACACAAACCTCCCAATATCCATTGTATTACAGCCCAACTTACAGTTTTTCCGGGAGATGGACTTCTGCTTGAGTTTATATTGCCAACAGTTGTAATTGGTGAAAGCTTTGTCGAGAGTTGTCATAAACACTCTTGGCTGGTTGGGGAATATGTAAGTGCTGCTCTGTACTTTATGAGAAGTAGCATAGATTCATCCCTTTGGACTGCAGTCCTTGGGAGCGATAAACCCTTTGTAGTGTAGCTCCATTGATTAAATTCTTGTGGCAGAATCAAGCCAGATGAACATAGTTTTGGAAAGATAAACAAAAGGCTATAAAGGGTTATACAGCTGCCATTTGTTCTGATGAAGCTTGAAATGGAATCCAGTTCAAGAGTTCTTGTAATAATAATTTGAGGTGTTTGGAGAACTTCTTTTAATTTCTGCAATTGTTACACAACAGTACAATCATCTGACGTATTTGGAAATATCAGTGTAATTGCTACACAACAATGGCTACAAGTTATATTTGCATATATGTTCATTTTACACATAGTCTTGAAAATTTTGTGTTGATTTTATATAATTTTCATTGTTGTGGGGGTTCCTGTGACTTGTCTGCTAAAAAAAAACAACACAGAATAATTTGTAGAAGCCAAAGCAACAATATGAATCATATAATCTTAGAATGGGAGAGCTGCAAGGGACCCCAAGGGTCATGTAGTGCAACCTCCTGCAATACAGGAATCTCAACTGAAGCATCCATGACAGATGACCATCCAACTTCTTAAAAACCTCCAAAGAAGGAGAGTTCAGCACCTCCCAGGGGAGTTCGCTTTACTGTTGAACAGCTGTTACCATCAGAAAGCCATTCCTCATGTTTAGTCAGACTCTCCTTTCTTGCAACTTGAATCCATTGCTTTGGTCCTACACCCTGGAGCAGAAGAAAACAAAGTTGCTCCATCTTCCATGTGACAGCCCTTGTTGTATTTGAAGATGACTATCATATCTCCTCTCCACCCCCTATTATCCAAGCTAAACATACGCAACTCCCTCAGCTGTTCCTCATAAGGTTTGGTTTCCACACGTTTGATCATTCAGGTTGCCCTGCTCTGCACATGTTCTAGCTGGTACAATTTCTTCCTAAGTTTTGGCTTCCAGAACTGGACACAGTACTCCAGGGGTGGTCTGACTAAGACGGAATAGAGTGGCACTATTACTTCTCTTGATCCAGATAATATAGTTCTGTTGGTGGACTGGATAATGACCAATAAACTAAAACTGAACCCTGATAAGGCAAAGAAATTGCTGGTGGGTGGTTCCCACATCCGGCAATCAGGGAGGCAACCTGTTATGAATTCATCTGATGTTATAAAGATGTCAGGTGATTGACACCTGTCAAAGCACAACACTTAATGCAACACTTTACACAGCACTCTCCAAGTGCCAAACAATTTACATTTTGGAATTGCTATGCAAGGGTTTATCAAGTGTTCTATCAATTCCCCTTTCACACAGACATTTCTACACTTTTTTCACAGTATTGTCTGAAGGGACATGCAGTTGCCACCATGCATAGTCTGCCTTGGGTTCCATGATGGAGGAAACAAGGAACATGAATACAAGTAAGTAAGTAAATACAACATTCAGAGAGCAAAAGTTTCCATTGTTCACTTCAGTTGTTCTTGTGTTTTTTGTTTTAAGCCAGTAACATAACTCCTACTTTATTCAAGTTATTTCCTCACCAAACTCTGCACCATTCCCCCCCTTTCTCTTTTTTAACAGGCTTAATTTATAATGTTTTATTTCATTAAAGAATAAAAGACATTTTGACAATGGACGAGTGATACAGATCGTTTAATGCTCAGCTGTACCCATTATCATGAATTAAAAGAATTATATGTGGAATAGCAATCCCATCAGAACACAAGACTTAATTGAATGGAAGTAGCCTGATAAATTGAGAACTCTGTATGAAGCAATCATTTCTTAGACTATAGCACACATGAGTTATAGCAGGAAGCGTTCACGGGTAACATTTGTTATTTTATATTGGGTTATTTTAAGGTTTTGTGATATGAAATGTAGGCATGGATTCTTTAGAACCACCAAGCCATATAACTCCCATTCACATTGATGAACCCAGAGGCAATGCACTGATTTATGTTTTCTTTCTGCAGTTGGAGCCAAAGACAAACCACAAACATGCATGAAAGAGAATGAGAGGCTCTTAATGCATACTTCGGGATGCCGGAAAACTTTATTCAGATTTGTGTAGATCACTTTTTCCCCAAAAAGCTCCGGTTAGAGACAATATGGTCCATAAATTGTACGTGATTTCAGTGCTGCATATTTTGTTAGCACGGTCAACCAATAATAAGACAGTACTCTATGTCTAATATGTCTTTTAATGTAATTAGTTCTAATATTTTTACCAAAGCTTTTCTATAATATATACATGCTTTGCATGTAAAAGGTCCCAGGTCCAATGCCTGGAATCTCCAGGAAGGGCTGAAAAATCCTGAAATCCTGGAAAACCACAGCTAGTCTGTGTAGATGATCTTAAGCTATATACTGTAAGCCAATGGCCTGATTCAGTATGAAGCAGGCTCCTAACTTCCTAAGGTGGCTTTTCAGTGAAGCACTCCATCTCTCTGTGGCATTCTAGGGAAATTTTGATATGCATATCCTGATATTTCACCCATTATTATCTAAAGTCTTCCTTTTTTATGTTAACGTATGAGCAGCATATGTTTACCTACTTGTAGTTTAAATTGTATATTGTACCCTCTAAGATAATCTCCAAGATACCTCCACCCTTCTCCTATCTTTAACTCATTCTTATTCCTCAGTATCGGGGTCATGGTTACTAATGCTATGTATTCTATCAGTTTATTTTGCCAAATTTCCTTTGTGGGTTTCTCTTCTTCTTTCAATTTCCCGCCACATATACTATGCTGTGCTGCAGCGGTTGCATAAATAAAGATATAGAGTGTCTTTTTTTGGAATGTCAAAAGGAATGTCTTTTGGAATGTCTAGAGTCCCATGGACTGCAAGAAGATCAAACCTATCCATTCTTAAGGAAATCAGCCCTGAGTGCTCACTGGAAGGACAGAACCCAAAGCTGAGGCTCCACCTCATGAGAAGACTCCCTGGAAAAGACCCTGATGTTGGGAAAGATTGAGGGCACAAGGAGAAGGGGAAGACAGAAGACGAGATGGTTGGAAAGTGTTCTCGAAGCTACCAGAATGAGTTTGACCAAACTGCGGGAGGCAGTGGAAGACAGGAGTGCCTGGCGTGCTCTAGTCCATGGGGTCAAGAAGAGTCGAACAGGACTAAACAATAGAAAGGCCTCTGGACCTTTGGGAAATGTGAATTTTAAAATATTTTAAAATTCTGTGTAAACCATTTACCAATGCTCTCTAGCATATTTACATGACCACTACATATGAACCAGGGTTCCCTCTACCTCAGGGCACTTCCAGCATAAATAAGACCCTTTTTTGGTATGTTTTCACTAATTTAATAGGTGTCAAGTCCCACCAGTACATCATCTTTTGTAGGTTTTCCTTAATATGATAACAGGCAGAGAAATTCATGGTCTCCCCCAATAATTTTTCCCATGTGGACAATTCTATGTTGTAACAAATATTGCCATTGTTGCCTTTACCATCTCATCATTGGTGTCCCACTCCAGTAACAATTTATAAATTTTTGAGATTAATTTATTACCCTTTCCTATTCCTTTTTTTTTCAAATTTTGAACTCATTCCCCCAAATCCCTTTTCCTTGTCTCTTTTAAATAACCCGTTCACCTGCATTTTAGAATAATTCAGCAATATTTAAAAGGGCAATTTGGGGGAACTTGTAAATGAGAGCCAGCCCATCAGGTTCATCTTTGTTAAACATGTCTTCACAACAGGGTAGATGGGGAAGGAGCTGTTCCTTCAGTCTGGTGGTGTTATAATCTGCACTTCAACAATCCCCAGTTCCACTCGAGGTGAGAGTGAGGAATCTCCAAACAAACAAGATGATTAAATATAATCCACAAATCAGAATTCAGGCCCCTACTTGCAAACAGAGTCCACTGCCCTTTAGAGAATTCCTCAGGCTCTGTTAGCTTGACCTAAGCAAACAGGAGCAGGACTATACTGAAGAGTCACAAGGTGGCAAAAGGAAGAATGAGATACTGATATGCTGCTGCCTTACAGCTCCCCCCACCTCACAATTATTAAAAAAGAAAAATGTCCACAGTTGTCAAATGCCAATCACATATACTGTTCCTGTGCTCTTCTCTTACTTCGCTTTTTAAATGCTCTTCAGAGTCAAAAAAAAGTTTTGATGGGTTCATAAAAGGGACAAAAGAAAATGGAGTCCTGGAAGACTTAAAATAGCAATTTGTTTTTATTTTATTTTATGGCACCCAGAATTCGAGCAGGGAAAACCGGACCGTGAGGAGAGAATGCAAAAAGGAAAAGAAAAAAAAGTGCAAACACTGAAGTAAAACAATCAAAACAATTGTGCCCCAGATTTACATAACTGTGTACACACAATTTGATGTGTACAGTCTCAACTGGAAACAAAGGTCTGGTGCACACACAAAGCTGAAGCATATTTGAGGCCAGCTGGAGTTATGAATGGAGACCTGAATCTCTCTGCTGTGGCAAACTTGTATGATTAACAGAAAGTGGTTCCCTTCCCTCTTCTTTCTCCTGTGGTTGTTTATTCAACAGAAATTCTTCTGATTTAAAATGTTTACTTTCTTCTTGGAAAGCCTGGGCACAATATTTTTATTTTTAGGAATAATCAATTAAAATGATATTTTACAAGGCTTCCAGATGAAGCCACATGATTCAAGAGCCTGCCTGGGAAAGAACAGAAGATGTACCTTGCCGAAGAAAGTGATTTAACTGAGAAAACAGAACAGTTGAAAGGGAATATAAAACATAACTAGGTAACACCATCCAGTGGCCATACCCTGAAGCTCATACACATTCGATGCTTCGGGTACTCTATGTATCACAATTGAAGCCAGTTGGTGTATTCAGAGAGCTTTTAACTTCAGAAGCTGGAAATAATTGACAACTACATGCAAGGGAGACAAAAGCAACTGCTCCATTCTCCCCATGCATTGTAAGTGATTTTTGTTTTGTTTTTTTTAATTAGAGAAGGAGCTAAAATCATTATAGCAATAAAAGAGAAGCGAGATCTACAGGTTACACCCCAGCAGTTGCTTTGGAAAAATACGCTCTGTGTGTAACATGAACAAAATGACGCCATTCACATCTTCTGAGCTTTGTAAAAGGGGCTTCAAAACGAAGTTCATGTTTGTACCGAGAAAACGCGAGTTGATTGAGAGGAGCGGCAGATTGTGAATTAAAGCTGCCAGTTTTCTTTAATGAAAAAACTGCAATAAGGGGACTCCTTTTTTTGCAGCAAGAAGACCAGGTTTATCCAAAAGTTACCCAAGAAGAATTTCTTAAAGATTCTCCCAGTTATTTGTTTTGTTGAAGCATTTCCTTATCGCAATTTCTGAACCATTACTTTTCTGGAGGACCTTGGGCCAGTCACTTGCTCATATCCTTGCCTACTTCACAGGGTTGATGTGAAGGGGAAATAGGGTAGTGGGTGAACAATGTATGCTGCTCTGAGAAAGGCCATCTCCATCAGTTTTCTGGGAGCAAATGTGTCCCATCTGATGAAGGAGGAAGCCTGGAAGTAATGGGGTGAGGGGTAAAAAAAAATGGGTACTGTTTGGGCTAATAAACATGAGGACTGGTATGCACCATAAAAGGCAATTCCACCTCCATCTTCATCTTCGGCAACATCCTACACTTCCACCCTTGTGGCAGTCAACTTCAGGAGCTGAGTAGGAAATTGGGTGCACCTCAATTGCCCTTCAGGGCACTTCTTTTTTGTAATAGGCTTGTGATAAGTTTGGGTTTCTGATTTGGCTATTTGGGGTTAATTGCAATTGGCATTTAGTGTGGGCAAGGAATGATTTGGAGCTCTGGAATGCACCCCAGTGCTGGAGGGCAGTTCTCAGACCATTTCCTAGTGCTCTTGGGGCCTGGAAGGTGCCAGGTGCTGAATGCTGGGCATTATTATTATTATTATTATTATTATTATTATTATTCTGCCCATCTGACTGGGTTGCCCCAGCCACTCTGGGTGACTCACAGCAAAAAAAGAGTAAAAACACAATACAACATCCAACACTAAAAACTGCCCTGAACAGGGCTGCCTTCAGATGTCTTTTAAAAATCACATAGCTGTTTATCTGTTTGACATCTGCTGGGAGGGCATTCCACAGGAAGAAGAGGAAGTCTGAATAGAGTTCCCTTCCAAACATTCCCAGTCACCAGTTTTCAATGTCAATACTGTTATCTATTGAAGTTCTCACCCTGGCCACCAGGAGTATCATGTATATAGTTTTCACTCAGGTCCACGTCAGTTATTTTAGGCGGGAAACCCTGGGTTGTTGTTGCTACAATGTTGACAGCCGGCTGCCTATAAAAGCAGGCCTGCTGAGCTGTTTGCTGTTCAGTCCTGTTCCAGCTTACAAATAAAGAGCTGCTTTGGAGAAATCGCTGCGTCGTCTGCTATGTCTACCCACAACTTAACAAATACAGTGACTCTCTGTTTTGCTGGTTGTGTAAATGGGCACCATCCAAGACGCACCAATCTGTACTCTCCCCTGTGTGCTGGATGTAAACACACAAAGACACACACACACACACACACCACCCTATGGACAGCACTTTTTTAGTTCACATAGGTTCCCCATCCAAGGAACCACATATCAGAGCAGCTATCGGTTGTTATGGGTCCACTCACATAATGGAATATTATGTAAAGATCGTAAAAGTTGAGAGAAACACATTTTGGGAAGGTGATGGTATAAGGCAGCTTGAAGTAGTGAGGGAAATTTGACTACATGACTTCCAGTGTTTCACTTACACAGATCATGATTATCCAAGAATGGTGGCAGGTTTTTTTTGTGTGTGTGTTTGTGTTTTTTTTTTTTACTGCTGTACAAATTGCCAGCCCAAGCTGCCTCTGCAATTTGCCACATACTGTAGATATTATTTTTCACTGGTTGTGACTCCTGTATTTTGACATCCAAAAAGAAGCCAATAAAATGTTTACAAAAACTGTCTTGTTAAATATTCTTAAAAGATGAATATTTTTCTTTGTGCTGAAAAATATCACTCTAACAAAACCCAATGTCTTAATGTAAAGATATTAATACTGTAAGAGAGAGACATTTATTAATATTAAATCTAAAACGTTTTTCCTCTAGAAAGCAATTTAACAGCTATAACTACAAAATTAGATTGCTGATTTTTTTTCAAAAACAATGTCTCGTTTTTGTAAGGAACATGACAATAACATCCTGCTGTCTAGATGCAAGATAAGAAATATTCCTTTTTATCGGCTTCCAGTGAAATGCAACACCCCTGCATTTTTATGCATATATATTTCCTGTATTTCTCTGCAATTAAAGGGCTATGTAGACTTCCAGGAAACTGGTTAAAGTCAGCACACAATGGATCATGCTTGCCTACTCCTCTTCTGGAGTCCAGACATTTATCTTGCCCCTCAATATTCAACATATGATAGCCAAAATCAAAGTGAAGTTCAATGCCTGGATGCCTTTAACATGTCTGGTTATTTGCGTGTTGAGGTCCCCAGGGCCAGCCCAATAACTCACACATCACACAGAAATTTTGTTTAAGGTTTTTGGCATAATTTAGGCCACAACTTTATTAAAATACAAAAATGTGAGTGGTTGCTTAGGCATTGGTTACTACTATTGCCCCCACCATGGGGGACACACTGACATTCCGCATGATGTGAAAGTCAGAAAAGGGGAATACACTTGGGGGTAGCGACGGAGCAGGGAACTTGCCCTCAGCCCCCACCCCCAATGCAACCAGGAGCTCATTGCTATGGCCCAAGCCCCCTTGACAGGTGGACAAGCAATAGTTAGCCCCCGATTCCTTTAACGGAATCCCTTGCAGCAGCAGCATTAGAGGGGCAGGCACAGCCAATCCATGCCCCTCAACCAACCAAACCATAAACCAATGCCTAACCACAACCTTACAAGTTGTGACGATTTGCTACTCAGTAGGCAAAAACCAAATGGCCCCAGCCAATCAGCCAGATGGACAAAATTCCTACCGGGCCCCTGCCCCAAAAGCAGAAGACTCCGTGACAGGCATAGCAAGGTCAAAGCGAACAACCCTTATTCTAGGGAGGGCAGGACGGGCAATCCAATGCACAGGCAAAAAGAGGAAGCCTTAGCCTTGTGCAAAGAGTTTTAGCATTTCTGGCTGTCAATCAACAAATGGCAACATTACCTTCTTCCCAACAAGGGAAGCCCCAATCGCATCAGTGGCCAACGATCAATTAGCCCGCCCCCAACTTTGGAGTGTCCATGAAGGAGAACATGCTTTGTTTTAACAACTGGAAGAACCAACAGGGACTGGAACGGCATGTGTGCAAGGAGCAGGGCTCACTCCTTCTCCCTTCAACAGTCCCATTGAAAACTACACCCAAAAGCTGCAATTTGTTGTGAGATGGAAGCCTCCATTGGCAATAATAACACATTTAATATCCTGTGTGTTTTGGTCTCACATGCACAGGACAATAAGTACGGTATGCGCAAGCCAGAGCTTGCTAGCGATATGAAATGCTTGTTCTAGGCACCACCACCCATCATATATTCTAGGCATCTGATCTGATAGGCATCTGTGGACATAGGTCTTCTATGCGAAAGTGTGGTTATTACCTTCTGAATGGGGAGCAAAGTGTCATAAACTGAGTATATATCCATCAACATTCATCCTGCTCTCCATCTGCCAACACACAACTTTCTTCTTTCCCAGGGTGCATTTGCATATGGTTGACTATAGCTGATTCTTCAACCCTGTAGCGAAACGTTAATATATGATAGCAGCAGAGGAAATACATCTAGTCTGAATGGCTCACTTAAACACTGCTAGTTTTGATTGTTCCACTCAAAGTGTTTACGCTTTCTAAAACATTTATTGGGGCCTAACCTTCTCAAGCCAATCGCAATGTGACTGGCAAAATCTTCCAAACGTCATTCATAGTTAAATACCTGTCAGGATTTAAAATATTGTACTGTGGAACCCAAAATGCCATTCATTCATAATTCAAAAGACGTTTGATGACAACAATTACTGCCCCTCAATAGCCACCTAATCCACACATTGCAGTCCAGCCTAAGGATTTGCGGGCCAATGCAATTCAAATGAGCTTCATGGGCAAAGTAACAATTATATTTGAAAGCGGAAGAACTAAAAGGCGTTTGGCTTGAATGTGAAGGCAGAAAAGACCATTTGCATAGCTTTACAATTATTCTGGATAGATGGATCATAACAGTGTAGGAAGTTATGATTCGCCTTACGGAAAAGAATATATAGATTCACATTCAAGGAAGGTAAGGAAGGTTTGTCATCTTTATAAATAATAATAATAAAACTAGAACATAATCCTATTTTAGAGCTGATTCGCAAAGCAAATCCTCACAATTAAGAGGAATATAGGTTCCCATAGAAAGCCTAAATTCAGACCACTAATGTAATTAAAATGTTTTCTCAGAGTGATAACCAAACTATACTGGAGCATGATAAACATATAATATAGTGATGGGATCTATTTTAGGCCATGATAATATGCACACTAACGTGGAATCAAATATTATTGAAATTGAATGGGTATAAATGTAATTGGAACTGTGGTGACCAAACTAGACTTGATGGAAGCAGGCTAATTTTTAAAATCTTAACGATCCACCACCATCAAATATAAAGCAGGCATTAGGAGTTTATTTTTTTATAACAAAAGGGTAACAAATTTCACATGAACAGATTACAGAGGCAGTTCTATAGGCAGAACTAAATGAAGATTACAGGAGGCTGGGTCTTTTCATGTCTATGCTGGTGGCGCCATAGCCTAGGTGATGGGACTTGAATTCAGCCCTCTGACTTTCCTCCCATCTCCAACACAGCTGACACTACCATGTGGACAGCCATAACCTTGACTACCATAGGAACCTCACTCTCAGGAGGTGGAGTGGGTACTGGCTTGGCCAAATCCCCTCCTGGGATGTCTGTCAGCCTTCATATACAGTGGTACTTCGGTTAAAGAACAGCCCTGTTTACAAACTATTCTGTTTACGAACTCCGCAAAACCAGAAGTAGTGTCCTGGTTTGCAAGCTTTACCTCGGTCTAAGAACGGAAGCCGAATGGTGGAATGACACCAGTGGTGGGAGGCCTCTTTAGGAAAAGCGTGCCTAAGAATGGTTTTGCTTTAAGAACGGACTTCCGGAACGGATTAAGTTTGTAAACCGGGGTACCGCTGTACCTGATGAAGGCCTTTGACCTTGTCAGCCAAAAAGGAATAATCACACTGCTCAACAAGAGAGGGTGCCTGCCGAAGCTTCACAAGAAGATTGTGTCCTTCCACAAGAACATGTGCGGCACCATCCAATATGACGGCTCATCCTCAGATGCCTTCCCTATAAAGAGCATTATGAATGGGGGCTGCGTTCTCACCAGGAGCAGATTTCAGGACCGGGATGCAAGAACAGCTCTGCAGAGTTAGCCTGTTGCCTAGGCGAGCACTGGGAGGACATTTGAAAGCATTTTGTAGGTGGTCAATGTCAACACGTGTAACTAAAGAGGGAGAAGATAAAGGTCAAGTGGAAGGTAACTAAAGGAATGTAATTCTAGCAACTGTCATCTCAAGGTTAACATACTGTTCCTTTAAAGGGCTTTATTATAGTGACCTAATAAAATGTTTAAAGGACTTAAATTATGAATCGGTATGATTCAAATAATGACAGAAGCATCTAGTGGGTAAACGGTATTTCTTTCTAAGGCAATGAGCAATTTTTTTTATCAGATAATGCAGCTGAAAAGGGATAGGATAGGTACTTATAAAAATGTATCTAGATACATAGAGCAAGATAATGCCCTTGATAAAGTGACTGTTTTCAGATTTACAAGACTAAGCTATCATTTAGTGAAGAAGAATACTCTTCATAGAAGTTCTACATCCCAAATGGTCTGGCATCAGTTTATTTAAAGATACCACAGGGCTAGTTTTATTGAGCTATGAAGTTCCAGATGTGTCACTGGCACTGAGCTACACCAGGAGTCACTGTGCCTTTAATTCAGAACACCAGGTATAGTTCAATAACCACATAAAGTTCCAGAATAAATAAGTATTTTGCTTCATTCAGTGTGATGGGCAGATTCACTTGTGACTTGCCCAATCCACCAGGGATTATGTGCAGAGGGTGGGGGGACATAATCCCCACCCCACATAATCAATCACAAGACATGGCACCCCCGCCATTTTAATGACAATGTCCGTCAACTTGGGGAGTTGGCTCCTAAGCAATCCACTATCTTTGCCCCCATCAGCACTATATATTTAAAGGAGTAATACCACTTGAAAGACTCGTGGCTTTCTCCGAAGAATCCTGGGAACTGTAGTTTGTTAAGGGTGTTGAGAGTTGATAGGAGACCCTTCTTCTATTCACTGAGCTACAGTTCCCAGAGGTCCCTGAGAATAGGGATTGCCGGTTAAAGCACTCTGAAAATGACTCATCTGGCAGCAAAATTTTCATTTGAATGGGAAGTCCATAGGAATGTACACCCCAACAAGTTACACTGACTGCCTTCCATTGCCTGTTGTTGTTGTTTAGTCGTTCAGTCGTGTCCGACTCTTCGTGACCCCATGGACCAGAGCACGCCAGGCACTCCTGTCTTTCACTGCCTCCCGCAGCTTGGTCAAACTCATGCTGGTGGCTTCGAGAACACTGTCCAACCATCCCGTCCTCTGTCGTCCCCTTCTCCTTGTGCCCTCCATCTTTCCCAACATCAGGGTCTTTTCCAGGGAGTCTGCTCTTCTCATGAGGCGGCCAAAGTATTGGAGTCTCAGCTTCACGATCTGTCCTTTCAGTGAGCACTCAGGGCTGATTTCCACTGCCTAAGTAATGTCAAATATCCAACCCTTTCCAAAAGAAGGGTAGGGGCAGCTTACATTAAAAATGACTGATATTTGACACAGTTTAACTTCCTGCGATGCCATGCTCTAACACAACTCTTTCCTGCCGAATAGAAGTTACCAAATCTTTCTTTATCACTTAGCCAAAGGACATTGCCAGTCCTTCAACAGAACAATAAGAACTGGGACACCACTCAAAATACTGTTAGAACAAACTAATAGTACAGAACATGCATGAAATACTCTGCTTACAACTTTCTGCAGAGGGTTGGTTTTCACTGCCCACAAGGGATCTCTCTGCTCATTAACTCACAGGTCTTCATGAAGACAATTTTACATCCTATTTTCTAATATTGATGGATCGGCGGCATTGCAAGCTTTCTCAAAGCAGACTTTTCAGAACATGGTTTGGATTCTGCAGCAAGGTAGAAAATGTTTTGTGAATCACCCATTAGCGCTTGGGCACTGCATCCCTGGAAATGAACACTTATGTCTTTTACAAAAGTTTCAAAAGTGTGCACAAAATATCACTGTTTTAGAAGGCTTTAACTTAGAAGCTTATTATGTGATTTAAGAAGCTCAGTTTGAACATTATTCAAATATAATAAGTAAAGCTTGTGCCAGAAATGTCTTTACTGATCATGTTTTGAACCTTATTCCTGCTAAGCTTTGTGCCTTCATAATCCCTTCTTTTAATTCTACTTGTTTTGCTAGGAATTTAGGAGCTTACTGTATCAAAACAAATAGCCTGTAGAAATAAAAGGAACTGAGCAAAGGTTTTATCCAGTTAAGGGCACACAGTGCCAAAGGATGGCGCATGAATCAATCTAATTCTCTTAAGAACAAGGATAATTTACTGTATTACAGAATTATGCTTGCAATTAGGTCTGGGGATATCTTTGACTAAAATAAATGTTTTCTCATCCCCCCCCCCCACCTCGGCTGAATATTGGTAATGGTTCCTTCAAATATCCACAAGAGACTTTTCCCTAACTGTAGATATTTATCTATTTGTTTAGTCTTGAATTGTCCATGGGCTCTGCTGGAGTTTGATATCTATAGCATATTAATAATGCTAATAATAAAGAATGTCCATTCTTCAGTTCCATTTCAGCACTTTGGTGCTTCAAAAACAAATTTTAACTTTCTTAAAAGAAATGCCTAGTTTTACAAAGCTTATCACCAGAAATTGAATAAGAGGCTACCATGAACTCTCGACTTTAAAGATCATGCTGGTTTGTTTAAATATTTTAGAACTTTCTAATAGAATCATAGAACTGTACACTTGGATGGGACCCTGGATGTCATATTTATATGTCGTGATATAATGCTTGATGGCCGTGTGGCTTACTTGTTTCTACAGATTAAGGTATTGTCAAGGATTCCACATGGATTCAGCTTCAGCGGAGAGGCAAACATATTTCTTTGAGTTCATTGTGACTGTTAGAGCTTCACAGCCATTAGTGGTTAAATGCCACAGGAACATCTGGGTAGATACATTGGGGTATGCGTAGGGAAGTCAAGGGGCATAGGGTCAAACCATATAAAATTTATCAAATCATATTTTAAGAAGGAGCCCTATTTGCATTCTGCTTCCATTTAAGCAGAAGCAGCCATGACACATTTGCAGCCAAATGTGTCACTTCTTTAAAAAGCAACAACACCACTATTGTCAAAAATGGCTGTAATCTCATGCAGATGAGATATTGATCTGTTGCTGATGTTCGCTGCACAGCCAAAGGGGAGCCACGTTGCCAGCTACAAACGCCATTAATCATAGTCTCCTTAATAACAGCACTTAAACGATCTCTCTCGGTATTAACTTATATTGCATCTCTGGCTTGTATCCAAGCTTGCACGGAAAAGGATTCCTTTGAAGGGGTAGTTCTGTGGCCACTGTAGATCATTTAAATAAAAAAAAGACTCCTGCTTTTCTTGAGTGCTTTGTCTACAGTAATTAGGCTGTATTAAACTCATTAGCTTGATTTAATCCAATTAGTTCAACAGGAATAAAGGGAAAAAGTGAACTCCGTCATTTGCTTACATCAAAGAAAATGAGCGTGACAGAAATAAAAAATATGAATGAAATTCACAAATGGAAATTTAGCTTGTTAAAGAACCCTTATCAGAGCTAAGCATGACAAAGAAAGGAGGTTTGTATGCTGTTTGTTGTTGCATCAGTCGTGTTCGCTTTTTTCTAAAGGATGAGTTTTATTGGTATTGTGAGCCAAGTCCTGTCAGAATGAAATGCACAGCTTCCACTGGTTGTAACAAGTGTTGCACATATATCAAGCTAATAAATTCAGAATATATTTTAAAGGCCATTGCTGAAACCCTGGCTCCACTTAAAGGTAATGAGATTTCTTGCAACTGACTGTGGAGGAATCTAGGGTCACCAGCAGTTGGCCTTGAAGGATGAGCCTGTCCCTTTAATAAGTGTGTGGTACATGGATCTGGTTGGCAGAAGCAAGTGCAACAGGAGTATCCTCTCCTTTAAAAGACACAAGGCTCCTCTTGCGATTGGTAATCGACAACCAATTAGGATGTGATCTACGCAACCTAGTACCAAAACTGCATTAGGCTGAATGGAAATCTAACACTGCCATAATCTAAACAGAGAACCTAAAATACATCTTTCCTGTTTAAGAGACAAGGGGAATTAAGACTGAAGGAGATGGTCTGTATGAAGCAGACTGTCTATTCTGACAGATAATGACTCTCCAAGGCTTCTGCCAGGGGTCTTTTGCAGCCCTGCTGTCTGAAATTCTTTAACTGAAGATGTCAGGGGTGGAAACAACTGTAAGCAAACAAAGCACATGCTCTGTCATCTCATCTGTGCCGCCTTCCAGCTTTCTTGTGCTTTTTATACTTCAATTATAAAATATAATCTGGGTTCAATTCAAAGTGCTGGCGCTGACATTTGAAGTTCTAAATGGATTGGGACCTAAGTAACCGACAAAGTATTTCTTCCATATATGAAGCAACCTAGATGCTCAGATAAACACTAGAGGCTTTTAGAGTTTCAAAGTTAATGACCAGCACTTTTAAACTCATCAGAAATTTAGAAGAAGCGAGCACATATAAAATTGTAATCAACTCACATGTTTTCCCAGATTGGTTCTGAATGCAAGTTTCTGGAAGTTTCTCAGTTGTTTAGAGCATGGTGCTGATGATGCCAAGGTTGAAGGTTTGACCCCCATATAGGACAGCTGCATATTCAGGTTGGACTAGATGATCCTCCGGGTCTTTTCCAACTCTATGATCCTATGAAATACTCAGCTCCACAGAATTGCAGTGGTTCAGGCTCCAGGCCGCTAGGGTCTACACAATCAGGGTCACCTCCCTTTCTTTGGCTGCCAGAATTCCCACCTACCCCAATCCTGAACTGGATTGACCATTAAGCAAAATCAGCATGTGCTTAGGGAATCAAGGGGAGTTGGGCAAAACAGAAATTACATAAAATTTGTTTTGAGGACCTGATCAAAGACCTTGTAATTAGAAAAAGCAGGAGAGAAAAATTCAAATATAAATACAGTGGACGCTCGGGTTGCGAACGTGATCCGTGCGGGAGGGAGGCATGTTCGCAACCCGCAGCATTTGCAACCCGCAGTGCTACATCTGTGCATTCGCGGGTTGCAAGCACTGAAACCTGAAACTAACCTGTTCTGGTACTTCCGGGTTCGGTGCGGTGCGCAACCCTAAAACACACAACCTGAAGCGCCTGTAACCCGAGGTATGACTGTAAAGTGAAAGTATACAAAAATAAACATTTTCCACCTTACTGTAGGTTTTGCTTCATTTTGAAAAAAGGGAAAATTTGTTTTATGGTTTATTATTGTTTATACAGTGGTACCTTGGGTTAAGAACTTAATTCGTTCCAGAGGTCCATTCTTAACCTGAAACTGTTCTTAACCTGAGATACCACTTTAGCTAATGGGGCCTCCCGCTGCCGCCGCACCACCGGAGCACGATTTCTGTTCTCATCCTGAAGCAAAGTTCTTAACCTGAAGCACTATTTCTGGGTTAGCGAAGTCTGTAACCTGAAGCGTGTGTAACCCAAGGTACCACTGTATTTTAAATTAGATATTATAAGTACCCAGGGCCTCTAAAGGTCTTAATCTGGCCCTGCCCCCATCCCCTTTCTTGACATAGCATTACTCCAGGGGCATATTAGGGAGAAATTGATTCTCCGCAAGGAGATCCATTGTTGCTGCCACAGTTAAAAAAGAAGAAACAACTGTCAGGTTTTAATTTCCTCTCTAATGCTATCAATGCACATGGGGCTTTACAGAGCAACATAAGGAAAAAGAGGATCCTTTCCCAGAAATGTCAATCCTTTCCATTGCATGTAAAAATCCATTTATCAAACAGAATCAACACACATATGTGATTGCAGGAGTATCAGTCATCCAATTCACTCATTCCTTCAAGATGAATGGATTGTGGTCCTCACTTGTATATGCCCACGGGGCTTGCTTCATACTAACAGTTTCGCACACCATAGGGAAAGGCATGCAAACTCTCATAAATTGCTACATGCTGGCATATATCTTGTGCCAAAGTGTGCCCTGAACGTAATCTCTCTAATTAAAACGCTGATCTCCCCAACACGCTCAAGTATTATTATGCACACCCATGTCCATTTGTAACCAGTTGCAATGACATCTGATCATTTTAATTCTCTTCTTGTGAAACAATTCACCTTTGCTCTAGACTTTAATGTGACTTTTACTGACCTGGCATTGGCAAGGTACAAAAAAAATATGCAAGATACAATAAATTAACCCTAGGACAGATCTTGAACTTCTGAAACTCTCAGCCAAAATGAAAGAAAGAAAGAAAGAAAGAAAGAAAGAAAGAAAGAAAGAAAGAAAGAAAGAAAGAAAAGGCCAAATGTACCTACTGATTCAGCAGAGTACTTTTCCAGATGTCAAAGTTTAGAAGTGTACATCGGCATGTATTCCTTCAATGGGAATTCAGCATGAGTTTCCATTAATCATTTGTCGAATAGAAGCCATAATTATTGTGAATATTGCACAGCCTGCATCTAAATCTCAGCAGAAGATGGAAAGCCATAAGTCCCTGCTGTTATAAAGTTTCTTCGCTGAAAGAAAATGATTTTTATTTTTATTTTTTGTCAGACCATATTCCACCTTCCAGTTTAGGAAAATACACAGGCTTATATCCTGGCAAATATTGGGCTATCTCTGGTGTAGCTCTGAGGACCTCAAACTCTCCCTGAAGTCAAGCAGGGATTTGCGGTCTCCAATCTTGACAGTGAAGTCTTGTTGGAACAATGTTTTTTTTTCTGGTTTGCATGGAATCATAAAACCTACTCAAATGGTGCTTTTACACAACACAAACTGATTTGAACCTCTTAGAATTGGAGAGACTTTTATTTGTTTGGTTTAAGAAAGAGAAGTAAAGCTTGGTTCCAATGAAACAAAAATCTCCTAATGGCTGCATTTGGCAAAATACATCAGCTGGAAAAGTCAAGTGCATTAACCATTATGTATATTTTCATTTCATTTTAAATCATCTTCATGGCTAGGTATTGTTTGAATTTACAGCAAACCTTCTGCTGCTGCTGCTGAACATTCAAAGTAACATCTTCTGCAGAAGCAGTACAGCGGGAGGCTTAATAGGGATGCTGTTTCCATAACAACAAATAAGATTTGAGTAAAAACACAATACTCAGTGGTTGCTGTTCTTCACAGCAGATAAAAGCAGTTATTCAAAATTGCGAGCAGCAGTGCAGAGGGTTCTCTTCCGCATTTAGCAAGTGTTTAACTTGTAAATACTTGAGGGGCAGCTATAGTGTCTCACAGATGAAGCCTGCATGCAACACTCATTTGTGGCTTGAAGGAGACTTGCCCTGGTCATTGATTTATATACTTGAAAACTAAAAGAATAGGCTCTTGCAAGAATCTGGATCACTTAAAACATTTAGCAAGACTTCACTGTAGCTTCAAACCACTCTCAAAATTCTTCTCTGTTTAGTTTGATTTATGGAGCTTTCTTATTGTATTGTTGGGTGAGCATATTCAGAATTTTGTGTTGTGCATTGTTTTTAAATCTGACTTTAAATCAAGACCTTTCTATCTATCTATCATCTATCTATCATCTATCTATCATCTATCTATCTATCTATCTATCTATCTATCTATCTATCTATCTATCTATCTATCTATCTATCTATTATCTATCTATCTATCATCATCTATCTATCTATCTATCTATCATCTATCTATCTATCATCTATCTATCATCTATCTATCTATCTATCATCATCTATCTATCTATCTATCTATCTATCTATCTATCTATCTATCTATCTATCTATCTATCTATCATCTATCATCTAGTGACTAACAATTGTATTGATGATGTTGATCTGTTTATTATCTGTGCACGACTGCTATGCACCTTCAGAGAACAATTAATGCATGTCTACTCAAAGGTAAATCCCATTGATCTTATTGTCTCTATTGTACTTTTGGAACCTATTGAAGACCTTCCTTTTTCAAAAAGGTTTTAGAATGGCTATCTTTATTCTAGTATCTGTACTGTTTATGAAGCCATTTTTTACATACATGAGTGTTTTAAATTGATATTATTTATATATGTTATAAATCATATAACATGAGGTCTTCAGAACTCTCCCCAGTCCCCACCCACTTCCTCTCCTTGAGTGTTTTTGCCTGGTAGGAAAGTGTCCTTGAACTCTGATAATACCTCTTGCTTGTCGTGATGAAACAGGGCTTTATTTCAGCCAGAATTCACCAGAACTCAGTTCTGGCACCTCTCAGGTGGGTGTCATTGCCATTCTAAGAGAACAAGGGAGGTATTCATGGTGAGTTTCTTTTTCAAGAAAAAAAGGACTGGGATGGAGGAAGGAGTGCCAACTTGGCCCCACAGCCGTGGGTGCCCAGGGCTGTGGGTGCCATGCAGTGTACATGGCCCTGGCACCAAAATTTGTGAGTGCCCAGCCCCTTGGTGGGGATTGTTGTGAGTGCTTGGGTACCCAGGGCCCCAGGGAGTTGGCACCTATGGTGGAGGATAGAGAGAGGTTTGTGAGTTTGTGTGGACTACTTTTCTGTACAAAGGTAATTTTTTAAAATCTTTTATCTTTGCCCAAGGCTGCACTTAGGTTGCCCAGAATTGAATCTGACCCTTTGGCTAAAAAGATTACCTCATCCTTGTTATACAAGGATACTGCTTTCCTCCTCTGCATACTGCTGCTGTCCCATATACCTCTTTGGAGAACACTTTAAAATAGGGGGTGAGAAACCTATCTTACCAACTGTACCCAACCTTTAGCAACCCTACTGCACCCATATTTTACTTAGGAGTATTTATTTTGATTGAGTGCTCACTGGAAGAACAGATCCTGAAGCTGAGGCTCCAATACTTTGGCCACCTCATGAGAAGAGAAGACTCCCTGGAAAAGATTCTGATGTTGGGAAAGATGGAGGGCACAGGGAGAAGGGGATGACAGAGGACGAGATGGTTGGACAGTGTCCTCGAAGCTACCAGCATGAGTTTGACCAAACTGCAGGAGGCAGTGGAAGACAGGAGTGCCTGGCGTGCTTTGGTCCATGGGGTCACGAAGAGTCGGACACCACTAAACAACTAAACAACATTTATTTTTATATGTATATTTAAATTTGGCCTTTGCTTCTTCAGGATCTTTCTCTCACTTGGTGCATTACATGTGGATAGGATGGATTTATTTCAACCAGAAATTGTAGGGTGGATTAACGTAAAATATTGCACTTGCCACCTCAACTGGGGCTTGCTGAAGACAAGTATATATGCTCAATATACTTAAGCATATGCTACTGTTATTAGATAGCTGTTACTATTTGAATGGATTTTGCATTGTTTCTGGTTTTGTTGTATTATTCTGATAGAAATTGTAAACTGCTGTGGGAGATATCAATGAAGGGCAATATATGTTTTAATACAATAAGTAAACAAATAAATTAATGCATGCTTTTCTTTGTTCCATTATTGCCACCCTTGGATTAGAGTCAAAGTATTTTTTTATGGCAGCAGCAGAAAAAAAAGGAAATAGATAGGCATAGGACTGGGTTGTGAAGATTGGAATGCAAATTGTTTCCTTCCCAGGCATCAGGTTGATCATTTAGGTGGAGGGAAAAGGCTGATAATCCTCTTCATCCTCTGATATCCATGCTGCAGATGAGGAACGCCTGCTTGTGTTTCCGCCTTTTTATCTGTGCATGCAAAGTGTGTAGCCACAACCACTTTTGGCCACACCAGCTTCTGGCAGGAAACTCCAAAGGGTTGGTCATGGGTGAATATGGTCATTGAGATCTCACCCCCTGCTGGAATATTAGCTACACCTTCTCTAATCCAAAAGCTGGTTCTGCACCTACAGCACAATGATTTATGGATAAGAATATAAACAATTAAATGGTAAACAGGTACCATTTCAGATGACAAGTGGGAAACACCATTTTGGAAGTCACTGCCCTTTACAAACAACAACATCTCTCTGCAAATAGAAAGTCAGCACTGCTAGCAAATGGTGATGTCTTTCTCCCTGATGTGTAGAATCTTTGCATGGAGTGTTTGCTATAAAGGTATATCAAATTGAAATTGTGAATTTCAACTTGCAGTTTGAAGTAGAGCAGGTTCCTGCATTGTGGGGGTTGGACTATATGAACCACGGGGTCTCTTTCAACTCTATGATTCTACAATTCCATCATACCATTTCAGCATTTCAGCACTAAGCTTGGTTCTCTCTTCTCTCTCTCTCTCTCTCTCTCTCTCACATACACACACACACACACACAGAGAGAGAGAGAGAGAGAGAGAGAGAGAGAGAGAGAGAGAGAGAGAGAGATTACAAGAATCTTAGAAACATGGTGAATTGGATCAGTGGTCTATCTATTTGCATTGACCAATCATATGCCTCATGGTAGGCTGTGATTCTCAAATCTATCTCCTGTTGATAGTTCCCAGGTATTCAGCACAGATTTTGGCTGTTATCTCAAACTGGGAAAGCAGACAAGTGTGTGACTTACACATCTCTGTTCTGTGCTTCCAGTGTATTTCAAATTACAACATATAAAATGGAAACACCAGTGTCTTTCTAAAGTGGAAAGTGGTCCATATCCCCTATGCTGACATGTGCAAGCTGTTCCAGTGACTGGATTCTGTCTCTTACTGTGTTGGAGATGCAAATAATTCAGATATTAAGGACAAATCATTCGTCTCACCACAGGGAATATTTGCAAGTTCCCCCATTTATACATTGTGCTTTAAATGGGCACAACTGGATGTGATCGTTTCTACAAGCACTTCTGTGGTTTGGAATTATCTGAGGACTGTTTCTAAACAGAGAGTTGTTGACATGATCGTAGGTTTAAACCACCAACAGACCAATCCTCATTTGTTTATATAGGCCACTTACGGTGACAATAATACTGCAAGTATTGAATTAGGTATTCAATATAGGATGCCTCTTTTTCAATAAATGTTTGATAGTGATCAGCTTGCTCTATTATTTTGTAAATATTCATTTTTATTATACACAGACCACTACGGTGGCTCCTTTTATAGAAGAAAAAAACATTTATTTTGTGTATTAAGGAATAACACTCTTTATTGATCGGTGCTGGTGGGAAATGAACCAAATGCATTTTTGTACGCTTGGCAACACCCATGATTCCCCCCCCCCTCCAAGTGGGAGTATATTTTAGTTTTAATGGAGAAATAAAATGGTAGAGCAAACAAGCAGCTACACTTTGCAGCCTTTATTTGTTAGTTCAGATGGGGACTGGATTTACTGGTGAAACAAGATCAGCATTGTCTCCAATTGTGGCAACTTAAGTTTGGAAGGGGTGGGTGAAGTAAAAATAAATAAATACTCATGCATGTCCGGAAGACAGCCCTGTATTGGCAAGTTTTAAATTGTTGATGTTTTGCAGTGGCTTTTTTTATATTCTGTTAGAAGCTGCCCAGAGTGGCTGGCTGGGGTCAACCACCACCACCACCAGTACCTCTACCCCACAAAAGTGGAACAAAAGTGTAAGATATTGTATGGAATATGTAGACAATAGCTTTCTTAATGTTTTTCCTTGCATAATCAAATGTTCTCCTCCTCTCCTCCCTCTGTGGAGGAGTGTGTGGAGCCAGTGTGGAGCCAGTGTGGTGTAGTGGTTAAGAGCAGTAGCCTCGTAATCTGGGGAACCGGGTTCACGTCTCCGCTCTTCCACATGCAGCTGCTGGGTGACCTTGGGCTAGTCACACTTCTCTGAAGTCTCTCAGCCCCGCTCACTTCACAGAGTGTTTGTTGTGGGGGAGGAAGGAAAAGGAGATTGTTAGCCGCTTTGAGATTCCTTCGGGTAGTGATAAAGCAGGATATCAAATCCAAACTCCTCCTCCTCTGTGCCACCCTAACTCTTGGGGCTCCGCCAGAATTCTGAGGCAGATCTGAGGAGGTGTGGGGTGCATGGGGGAGGAAGGGAGAAGGTCCTGCTGTGCAAGTGAAAATCCTTGTACTGATGGGACAAGAGATTTGAATACTGACCCCACTGTGGGCTGTTGAGCAGCAGATGAATGCTATGAGCTTACCTGCCCCATTGCTAATCCAGTGCTGACAGCTCAATACTTACCTTGCTTCTGTCATCTTCCAAAACAGTGCCCAACCAGGTGATAATAGAATAAATGATGCAGGGAGGGAGCTGCAGTCCAAGACAAGGGTAAGAGCTGGTTGGGGAATACCTAGCTACTTTAAGTGAATTCAAATCTCCAGGGTCTGATGAACTGCATCCAAGGGTAAAAAAGGAACATACAGGTATCCTATCAGAGCCTGTGTAATCCTTGAAAATTCAAGTGAGGTCCCTGTGGATTGGAGGCATTGGATGTGCTTTAAATGTATGGTGTAGATGTGTCCTGTGTTTGCTCATGGGAAACCAAATGCTTGGTTTAGGGCTTATAATTAGAGAAAATGCATGCTATTTGGGACATGTTGTATAGTACAGCGGTACCTCGGGTTACAGACGCTTCAGGTTACAGACTCCGCTAACCCAAAAATAGTACCTTGGGTTAAGAACTTTACCTCAGGATAAGAACAGAAATTGTGTGGCGGCAGCATGGCTGCAGTGGGAGGCCCCATTAGCTAAAGTGGTGCTTCAGCTTAAGAACAGTTTCAGGTTAAGAACGGACCTCCGGAACGAATTATGTTCTTAACCCGAGGTACCACTGTAGCTCAGTTTTCCAGTACCAACAACTATCAAATAATGCAACATTAAAATCAGAAAATGTAGGTTGGGATAGCTCAGTTGGTAGAACATGGGACTCCTCATCTCAGGGTCATGAGTTCTTGCCCAAGTTGGGCAAAATACTCCTGCATTGCAGGGGGTTGATGACCCTCGTGGTCCCTTCCAGCTCTACAATTCTATGATTCTAAGCCACTAATGATATCTATATGTAAGCAAAGTGTGTCTACTCTGGTGAAAGGAGGAAGAAGAGGTCAACTTGCAGCCTAAAGTACCTACAGCATCTGTTGATTTTAAATCCTAGAGTAGGCATATTTGATATGGTATTTTGTTGCAGTCTGAAGAGAGAATAAATAAACAACTGCTAAGAACTTATAAGTAGCATATGAATTTGACCAGATTTGACATTAAATAGATACCTTAAGGAATAGTATCTTCAGGAGCAAAGATACAGATTCCATTAGAAACATGTAAGTTCAAGCACGGTTAGGAATGAAAAATAAATGGAAATTGTCTCCGGCAATGTTCTTTTGCTTATTTGTTTGTTTCTATTTTAAAACAACAGCAGATTTGATGAGGTCAGCCTTTGCAATTTCGGACAACATTTTAGACAAATCTACAGATTGAAAATATGAAAATCAGTGAAGTAGTGAGGTTTCACTTACAAGAAACCAATATTGCCCACAGTGATCTTGGCATATAGCATATATACATGACCTTACAACATTTTATTAAGACACATATAGATCATTTATGTGAGATTGTATTTTACGGTTGTCTATAGTCTGCAATCGTAACAGGAATAATGAGTTGGGACATGATGCCATTGGGTAAACGAGGGTCACAACTTTATTTCGCTTTGACATGACAAGATCCGCAACAATCCTAACAGTGTGGGATGCTACTAATGCAGGAACTATCTACTGACTATCCATAGTCTCAAATAAGAATGGGCTACTCCATCACGAGTTGGAGGCAGTGCGATTACTACTTCTCCTCAGTGTCCACACACACCTCTTGTGTGGTCGGGGTAAGTCACTTCCTCCCACAACCTTCACCACTCTGGGTAAGATTGTGTTAGCTCCCAAGGGGTTCTGTATTTCATCTCCAGGTTCCAAAACCCTAAGTAGCAATACTCCTGACTTCTCCATCACCTTCCTCAGACTGACCAGAACTTTCTCTACATAGCCCCACCATGGTGATGATCTATATGGTCCTTGTCCTAGTGGGCATCTAAATATACATAGAAATACACCCATGTTGTGGCAGCTAATTTTATATGTATACTACACCAGGAGAAAAAAATGGAGATAAACAAGACAAATGTGTACTTTAATCAAGTGGGAACATATTATTAAAATAATCATTATGTAAAGCTAATGAAGTGAATTTGGCCCAATCTATGCATTGCCACTGCATATTAGGTGCTGAACTCAATGAGACCCAATTCTGAGCAGATATGTATAGGAATGGGCTGGCAAGACTGAAAATAATGTAAAAAAAAAAAAAAAGGTTTCCTCCATTACAATAGAGATAGGGAACCCCTGGCATTCAGATCTTATTGAGCTACAACTTCCATTTTCCTTGTCTGGTGGTCATGCTCACTAGGGCTGATGGCAACTTAGTCCAACAATGTCTGGAGTGATGCAGACTCCCTGTTTTACATATTGGAACCCATGACCTCTAGGTTCCCATTAGCAGATGAATCCCAATTTTGCATCAGTTTTCTGCTTCTTTTGAATCTACAAAAAAGCTTTCAAATTAAATTCCACTCTGGGAAGGGCAGAATCGTACATTTCAGTTGTGGCACAGGAGGAGGGATGAATGAATCAGTCAGTCACTTTGGCACGTATTTATTCGTAAGTCTGTTCCATTCCATTTCCAAATTAATCTGTGATTCTTTTGGGAGGGGCGGGAATCTGCAGATAAATTCACATTTAGAAGCAAATTTAAATATGTATTCCAAATATATTTTCTCTAAATGAAGTTTATTTCAATTTTTTTTTAAAAAAAGTATTTGATACCCCCCTCCCCCAAGTCAAGAAATGTTTGAAACATCTAAGGCAAATGGGTAACTAAGTTTTGATCTGCTCATTAGTCTGGGAGGTGTAGGTCAGGCCACTTCTTATTGGAATTAACAAAGAGCTGTTAATTGTGATGCAGGTGAATGAGATTCTTTACACCCTATTGTTGCCCTTCCTTATGAAGAAATCACATTGTGCCCCCCCCCCAATTTCTCTTTATAGAATTTGTTATTATGATTAAAATTTTATTTTGTTAATGAATTGCTTCCCATGAGAAATCCCAAAGTGATTTACAATAAAATTAATGATAAGTATACAAAAAGAAGAAGAAGTTTAAAACACCAGTGCATACATAAAATTGATTCTAATCCAGGAAAGATAAACCAACTGGGATATGATTTTTAGGAGATTTATTGAAATTTATTTAGCGCACACAAAACAGACAATAGAGAAGAATTCTATCAGCAGCGAGAGCAGGCAACTTGGAAGTAGTTTCCACATTGCAAAGTTAGCATACCATTTCATCCTTCTTCTTTTCCTTATACATTTTAAAATGAGTAATGCGATGCAAAAACATTACAGCATTTTAAAAGTATTCTTTATATTAAGTTATGAACCCATTTACTTAGAGGCCTCCAGAGTAACCTCCAACCAGACTTATCTCATCATTAAAAAGGAAATTGTATCAGCATAGTTTCACAAACAAATGTAGACCTCAGGGATCTTTTAAAAAATAATAATACTAGAAATATTAGGCAATTATCTGCTACTAAAACATCAACAACCATCTCTGCCCTCCAAATTGAGAAAGTCTTGAAAAATTACATTTCTTGCTCAAAGCAAATAAACTGCAGATGGATTAGGAATCCACTTTTAAGTCACAAGCATTATGTGATCTTGATCAAACAGAGGATACCATCGGGCAGCAGTGATGCTTATTAGATGGAAGAAAGAAGCTGAAATAGGGTTGTTTTGCCAACAATTGGAAACTTAAGAACTAATTGCAAAAAGTTTAAGACCTGAAGGGAGATGTAGTTTTATGATTCTGGGTACATTCAGATATATGTTCCCTTATCTGAATATGTGATATAAAGCATAGAAAATAATTAAAGTGAATAATTGGAGCCATTCCATGTCTTCATTAGTACGCTAAACAAAAGATGACATGTTTTCAGCCTGCTAAGAACCCTAATGGCCATATTTTACATCCAAATACAGTATTTTAATTTATTTATTTTCATTGATATCAATGTTCGCCAGAACAGCCTGTGGAAACCAGTAGGGATGTTGGAGGAATTAATTGAAAATAGACTAAATATTCACTTGCTAGTATAAATTTTAAAACCCAATGGAATGTATTGTTCATTTTTGTTCTAAATGAGTGGCCTCTTTTGTTACCTGCTGACTGTATCTGAGCGAATAGTTGAAACCTGAGGATTTCAAACTGTCAAGTAAAAAACTGTATTTACTATAAACTTTCAAAGATAAATTAGCTTGAGCATTATGTATGTTTCTGCAATTCACAAATGACCATTTTCATAAGTGCATATTCCTGTAAATAAAATATGCATATGTGAAACAAAATATTGTATTACAGAAATTATTTATGTAAGTAGGATCTCATTGAGCAAAGAAATGTAAAATGTTCAACATGCCCACAGGTGTTCATATATAACCCTGGACACAATGAGAAAAACACCAAGAGGATGCTAAACTGGATTTCCCTGATGCCTGAGTGAGGGAAACATGACAGGATTAAGTGTATGTATACTGAATAATGAGACTGTAATCCTAACCCAATTTACCTAGGAGTAAACTCAACTGAATATAACAGAAGTTTCTTCTGAGTAAACAGTGTAAGGACTGCAACAATAGATGGCTTTGTGAAGGGCCGTAACTTTATTAACATTTTTTTGGGGGGGTTGCCACAAAAGACAAAGACAGGAGGTATGTTTGTAGATCTCTAGACAACAGCCATGGTGACTATGAGCGATCCACTACTCACCCACTCTGAGATGTTTTTGTTTTGTTTTGTTTTTTAAAATCACAGTGTTGGCAGAGTTCAGCTGCTCACCATCTCAATTTCTCCAGCAAATCTCTAGGCTCTATATCTTAGCACATGCAAACAAGAAGAAGAAAAGATGTCAGCAGGGCCGGATTTAGGTTTGATGAAGCCCTAAACTACTGAAGGTAATGGGGGCCTTTACAGTGGTACCTCAGGTTACAGATGCTTCAGGTTACAGATTCTGCTAACCCAGAAAAAGTACCTTGGGTTAAGAACTTTGCTTCAGGATGAGAACAGAAATCATGCTCCGATGGCACAGTGGCAGCAGGAGGCCCCATTAGCTAAAGTGGTACCTCAGGTTAAGAACAGCTTCAGGTTAAGAACAGACCTCCAGAACGAATTACGTTCTTAACCTGAGGTACCACTATATATGTTCAGCTGTCCTTTGTCAACAACAAATTGTCACTGGGTGTTTTTTTTGTGTGTGTGTTGAATATATGCTATATGGTAATTTATGGACCTAATAGGTATCTAAAGCCATTTGCACATAACACAATATGTATTTTATCAAAGTCATTGTTGAACTGAAATCCAATTAAGAAGAAGTATATTGGGGGGGAGGCAAGAGAGTGGAGCCCTTGTTTAGCTTATACATAAATCCGGCACTGGGTCAGTGTTCCTTCCTATGCTTGCAAGATGGGTAGGACAGTGGAGAGTTTGGGACAGAAATGAGGAAGAGGAGGGAAAATGTTTCCATGTAAGTTGATGCTATAAATGTATCTTAATTCCCAGCCACCTATCTGATTGTTCATCTACCAGAGGGCTAGTTGATTGGCTATAGGTAAGGAAATGCCCCTTCTTAAATCTGTGGTCACCCATCACATCAAATTGACAGTATAAGAGGCTGGTCCCCCCCCGTATACTTAAAATAAGTTTTATTGACTACAAAAAGTAGTATTAGTATTCCTTAAATGCAGGTCTGTGTTGCATGTGGATTCAGATGCATTGATTGATAGAGCTTTATAAAGAAGCCAAGATAAGACAGATCCTCACTATACTAGCATTTAGCCAGAGCTATCTGTCTTCACCTTCCACAAGCACTAAAATTCATCATGTACAATATATTTCTGTTACCAAGGTCCTTAAAGTGCCTTTTAAAGCACCAGGATAATACAGAAAAGAACCTGATAGAACTAGATACGAAAAAGAATATTAAAAGGACTGAACAGACTGGTGTGCACAAATACCTGCCTTGATAACCTTGAAACTTAACATTGGGGCAGGGGAAAGGGGGACTGATCTGCCCCCCCCACACACACACACCTCAAGGACTTCCTCTCAGATCTAAGAATCAATTTGTAACTCTCAGAATGTGTTGCAGTATGGTCCAATCCATAAGCAATTCATTAAAATGGGAAGGTGATCCTGGGGAGCAACTGAAGATGTCTTTGAGCAAAATAGTGTTGTGAGCATTTTTCGGAGGTAGGTTGGCTGAATGGCTGGGACCCTTCAAATTCCTGGGTCTGGCACAGATTCAGTTGCTGGAATAGCCAGGCCAGTCTGGGTGATGGGCCATTAAGAGAACAAAAGTAAAAGGGGTTGGACCAGTAGCATGCAATCAGCAGACTAGGGGAACTAGGCTTAAATACGCAGCCCCTAAAGGGACGTGGATAGCACTGTGGTCTAAACCACTGAGCCTGCCAATCAGAAGGTCGTCGGTTCAAATCCCCGCAATGGGATGAGCTCCCGTTGCTCTGTCCCAGCTCCTGCCAACCTAGCAGTTCAAAAGCATGCCAGTGAAAGGAGATAAATAGGTACTGCTGTGACGGGAAGGTAAATGGTGTTTCCGTGCACTCTGGCTTCCATCACGGTATTCCATTGCACCAGAAGTGGTCTAGTCATGCTGGCCACATGCCCCAGAAAACTGTCTGTGAACAAATGCTGGCACCCTCAGCCTGAAAGTGAGATGAGCACCACAACCCCATATTCTTTTTGAGCAACCTGAAACAGCAACCATAACAATATTCGTTTTCTTCCGCTCCTCCTGCTCTTCCTCCTCCTCCTCCTTTCAAAATATTGTAACTGTAAAAATGATGAAGTATTTCCAGTGAACTCTTGTCAACATCCTAGAAAATACGCCAGAATGACAACAGCTATTTATGTTCTGTTGACTTGAGAAAAATAAAATCCAGTTTTCAAAATCCTCTGGAACAGACAGTACACAAACGACAATGATACTAACTCCATAGTCGTTTCATTTTCTGTTATTGTTCCCTCCACCTCAAAGTAAACCTCGAGGCCACAATCCAACACAGAGTTAAGCATGCTTAAGTCCACTGACATCAAGCTGCTCTGTTTGGCAAACATAATAAAAAGGCTGAAGGACGCTGCTGACAGGTAAACGAGAAACTAATATTATTCCAAAAATGATTATTATCTGAAGAAACCTCTGGGGAGTAAATTTACTTTTACTTACTGACAACTCTCTTACCTGTAACAAGTGCTCACCAAAGGCAGAAGATATTGGTCAGGGGACCAAACCATACAAGAAACCCTGGGCCAGTCCTATCCTTAATCAACTCTGGGAGTAAAGATCGTAAGAATTATCCTACTATATCAAACCAAAGGTCCATCTAACGAAACATTTTGAAGAAGTCATCACCCAAGGGTTCATTGACTTATTGCTTTATTTAGAGTTAGAAGTTGAGTAGGTCCCAGAGGATGGTTTATCATTCTCTTATTTCTGATACTTTATCCTAGGCAGAATATTCTAGTGGTGTGCTTTGGTTATGGGCCCCCCCCCCATTTTCCGTAATAAACTGGGGAGATTCAGGGAAGGATCTCCCATTTATAGAATGTGTTGTGTCATTAGCATGGTGTCTCAAGGAAGTACAGAAACTCCCTAAGTTTCTGAGTGATTCAGTGGTTCTGGCACTCTGAAAAACACACAATCTCCCCACCCCACCCACAAGAACAGAAACAAATTTACAGGGGAAATGTCCAGATCTCAAGAAGGGAGAGGTGTAGGTAGAGCAGGGATATTTCATTTTGAAGGATAGTGCTATATTTTAACCACAGTGGATTATTTTTCCACTTTACTCCAATCACAGTGATTCAGGGAAGGGATTAAATACAATGTTCGCTATACATGTGGATCTCTGCTTCCCTCTGTACAGACCTCTACTGTATCCCAGAAATTTGGGGGCAGGCAGAAACTGATTTCCCACCAATGACCCTTGGGGCATCATGGTACTTGCTAGAAGGGTCATATTTTCCCAATCCCAGTATTCTCTTGGGAGTCACTGGGAGCTCCTTTCCTTATAACCTTTCTCCTATGCAAGTCATCAACTCTCAGGTATGTGGTAAAGCCCAACAGAAGTGATGAAAACCAAACTGAACTCTTCCCTCATGGTGCACCTCCACGGCCTTCTCTTGCAGTGTTGGGAAAAAGGATCTGTGCCACAAGACAAGCCCAACTCCAGCATTGTGAGCCTCTACAACAGGCATAGGCAAACTTGGCCCTCCAGATGTTTTGGGACTACAACTCCCATCATCCCTAGCTAACAGGACCAGTGGTCAGGGATGATGGGAGTTGTAGTCTCAAAACATCTGGAGGGCCAAGTTTGCCTATGCCTGCTCTGCAAGAACAAAAGTGACCACCATGACTGTAACAACTACCATTGAATCTCCCTGCTGAGTACTGTGGGGAGAGGCTTTGCTCATGTAGTTCTCAATAGATTACCGTCACTCACTGACATGGTCTATTATGAGTCACAATGCAACTTTAAATCTCAGAGGTCAACAGTCGACAAGATTTTCTCACTGAACCAGCTGCAGGAGAAGTGCCAAGAGCAGAGGTGCCCTTTGTATGTCAAGAATAGCATTTACCGCTAGTAGACAACATTAGGATTGCAGCCTAAGGCAGGAAGTAAGCAAAGCAAAACTAGAAAAGGAAAAAAGATGGGGTATAGGATGTCACTGTTTTTCTTCCTAGCCCTTCAGTCCTGTGACCGATCTGGTCAAATATCCTGTTCTAACAGTGACCAACTAGATGGCTATGGAAAACCCCAAAGCAGGAGCTGGGTGGAACAGTATTGTCCCTACTTATGAGTCTTAGCAATTGGCATGCAGCCTTCACTCTACACTCCTTCAGTGGGATTGCTTTGGAGTAAATGGTCTGAATATTTAAGCCTAAGGGTATGAAGGAATCCTGGCATGACCTTCTTCTTTATACCGTTGTCTTGAATGTCCTTCACTAAATCAACATTGAATTTCAAGTATTATTAAGCAAATTTGGTAATCAGAGGTAGACACTTATTTTTAAGGTCAAGTTAATTACTTGGGAGACTTTAAAATTAACTGGATTCATTACTCTTTAGTTTTGAAAACAAAATAATAAGGAAATTGGGACAGCTACAGTTTGCAAATGATGTTGTTGCATTTCATTATAAAAAGAGCTACCATTTTCTAATTGCCTGGGAATTAGAAGAACAACCTAAGAAAATTAGATTAGATTAAAGTACTCCCAGATGTTTTCATTGGTCACTGCCCTGTTATTAATAGAAAAACAAGCTTTGAAAATTATTTGACAATTAGAAACAAATTAGAATAAGAAATTGTATCTTCTACTCAGAGACATCCCTGGGATATATAACTCAAAATGAAAGGGATCTTATTATTACTGTGTTATATTCACAGAGCGGAGAAATGTTTACTCAGATCATGGTACGTAACCATTTTCATGGGTTTTGGAAATCAAAATTATGTTGACGGATGCCAGTTACTGAGTTATAAGCTTAGTAATACACACAAGAAAATATTGTTGTCCTTCTTATAATAGGAAAATAAATAACCTCAAGAACTGCCACCAATATTCTATATGTATTATATATCAAAACTATTTATACTTAAATGCTTAATGAGTTTAATGAAAGTTTTGATGAGTTTTTCATGATTCACTTAGATGGCTAATTAAATCAAGAATAAGTGATGTAATCAGGGATGCTATTTAAATAGCAAATGAGTTTTTGAGAAAGGATATGGTTCGTTTGACGTCTGTCATGGATAATCTCATATCTCAGGCCACTGATCTGTGTTCTCCAGCTGCTTAAACAGAGTTTGGGTGGATTTGCCAGAGTGACTCTGATTACTGACAACCTGTGTCTATGCTTAGTGATTTGCATATTGCCAACATATAAATTAAGGATTATAAAATTTAAGTTAGCAGTCCAGCCCACAATAATCACAAGCATACATCTCAGGTTAAACACATATCCACATACTTCATACGATGTTGTAGTTGTATAGATCAAAACCTGGGGTCTTTTAGTAAATAATTCCTTAAATAAAATCATATTTGAAGTTCAGTGACATAGCATGTTACAAAGCTTTTGGAAATTTGAAGCAAGGTGCAAAAAAGTGTGCATATGAACCTATCCAGACTCTAAGATCATCTTCTGAGGCCCTTCTTCGTATACCTCATCCTTGAGAGGTCCGGAGGGTGGCAGCACAAGAATGTCCCTTCTCTGCAGTGGCTCCCCTTCTATGGAATGCTCTCCCCAGGGAAGTTCGCCTGGCACCTTCATTATATACCTTTAGGTGCCAGGCCAAAACGTTCCTTTTTAGCCAGGCTTTTGGTTGATTTGATTGATATCCTATGCCTTTTTAAAATGTGGAGGTTTTGCGGGGAGTGTTATTGGGTTGTTGCTTTTATTTTGATTATGTATTTTGTGGTTATATATTTTGATTTTATTCTGTGAACCGCCCTTAAACCTCCAGGTATAGGGCATATATAGATAAAAATAAAAATAAAATATAGCCTATAATTAGTACTGTCGAAAACAATTTATGTTGAGGCTCTGTGAAATATAAGGAGGAAGAAATGTTTATCTCCTTTTTCATCTGATGCTTCTTTGTTCAAAGTTAACCACAAAAATCTGTGTTCCTGTAATGGGTATATAATGTGCTTCTAAGAGTAGGCAGAAATTTGGGACCTGGGATGGGGAAACAGTTGTAACACACAATTTGGAATGTTGAGTTGTTGAGCACAGGGCTGTTTAGTGCGAACTTGCAGTTCTGACCCATTTTCCACTGTGGTTTGGACTCCAACAAAAAGCTGTCATTAATCTCCATCCATTGTGGGAGAAGTTTGTATAATCGGTTACTTAATGTTATGTTATTCCATTCCACACATTTCAATTGAAAGGAAACATGGGGCAAATTGGGGTAGGGGAGTCATCTGTTACCTAGCTTAGCTATCAAGAGCCATTGTGGTGCTGTGGTTAGAGCATGGGTAGGCAAACTAAGGCCCGGGGACCAGATCCAGACCAATCGCCTTCTAAATCCGGCCTGCAGACGGTCCGGGAATCAGCGTGTTTTTACAGTAGAATGTGTCCTTTTATTTAAAATGCATCTCTGGGTTATTTGTGGGGCATTTGTTCTTTTTCTTTTCTTTCCCCAAATATAGTCCGGCCCCCCACAAGGTCTGAGGGACAGTGAACCGGCCCCCCGCTGAAAAAGTTTGCTGACCCCTGGGTTAGAGAGTCAGACTAAGACCTGGGACACCAGGGGTCAAACCCCTGCTCAGCTATGAAGCTCACTTGGTGACTTTGGGCCAGTCCTAGTTTCCTAGCCTAACTTACCTCACAGAGTTGTTGTGAGGAAAAAATGAGGAGAACTATGCCACCTTGAGCTCCTTAAAAACAAGAACACACCATCCTTTGTGGAATGAAAACAAAAGCAATGAATACCTATTGTATTCTCTGGATTGATTTCTGTTCCAGATATGGGACAAATAAGTGAACACTCTCAATTTCTAGTCCTGTTTCTGTTTAAATTCTCCAATGCTCCTGTTGTTTATATACATATGTACAAAGAGGTAATGTATTTCAAACAGCAACACATTCAATCAATTCTTCTTTTGTTTTTGCTACTAGCTGAAAGTGATTTTTCTGAAATTCTTTCAGAGCACTGCTCCAGTTCAGGACTCCCCCCCCCCAAAAAAAGTAAAAAGCACATCTGTAGTTTCTCCTGTAGAAGATACACGCTTACCCTCTTGCTAATATTACTCTGGGTAAATAAGTGTATAAATATGTAAATATATACAAATGCAGAGGTGGAAAGGATCAACATATAAATTTAAGATATCAACCATTAATTTTTAAAATATTTAGATTAGCAAGCTACATCAAGTAGAAATGAAGGTCTTTCTTGGTGTCTACATCTCATATATCTTATGATGATGTGCTATACATGAACAGCAATAGCTAACCTATTTGCATGCAGATGATATTGCGCTTTATATGAGATCAACCACCATTGATAATTTCAGTGATGGATGACAGTCATTAATTGATCTGGTACCCAAATGCTTTGTTCAGAGCAAAATATTAATATTAAATGCCAAGATAAATAATACAATATTTTCATATAGATCTATGTTAAACCAACAGAAAAATGACAACATGTTGATTGAGTACTGATGGATTGCCCTTGATTAGGTGAAAGAGCATTCACTTTTGCATCAACAGAACCAGGGCTTATATTTAAATAGATTAAATAGTTAGAAGAGTTGGTTGTGATCTCCTGTGTCGACTTGGAAAATGATAGTACAAGTCATTTGGAATGTGGGAAGGATACAGCTGATCTGTTGGTGCCAATAAGAATATTTCAGTTGCTCCAGTGGTTATGACAATACACAGCAGCTGAGGCTTTGGCAGAGAGGAGAAATAGCTAGGCAGAATGGACTGTTTAATTAGTCTTCCATGGTATGTTGAACTCTCCAAGCTCTGGTGCTGCAAAGTCATGTAACTGTAGCAGTCTCAGAGCTGGAACAGGCATTGCAAGCACCATACAGAGTGGAAGTGGAAAATCTGGGCCCTGCATATGTTGGTTGCATTCACAAAGCAGCTTATTCCATTTCCCAAATGTTTTCTAAATTGTTAATTTCTGCATTATATTTGGGCTTTCGTGTGACATATGGGAAACTAATGGAAAATAATCAGGATAGTAAACCGGCATACAGTGCTTTTCTGCTGGTATCATGGGGGAATTATGGGGGCAAAACAGGAGCATGCATGTGCTGAAAGGGTAGGGGAGTAACAATGTTGTCCAGTGATGGTCGTTGTACTACAGTGCAAAAGGAACTTTAGAAAACAGGATGAAAGCACTAGCATTATATCCAGGAAAACAAACACACACAAAATCACATATTTCTGACTTCACCTGTTGTTGGATCAACCTGAACCCTAACTCACATCAATCCCAGTCAGCATGGCTAAGGATAAGGCTTTATTGAAGTTGTTTTGTTTAAACTGATTTTAATATGGTTGTAACCCACCCTGGGGCCTCATCTAAATCTAAATAAATAATAGTAGTAGTGGTAATAATAATAGTAGTAGCAGTAATTGTACAGTGGTACCTCAGGTTACAAACGCTTCAGGTTACATATGCTTCAGGTTAAAGACTCCGCTAACCCAGAAATAGTGCTTCAGGTTAAGAACTTTGCTTCAGGATGAGAACAGAAATTAGGATCCGGCGGCATGGCAGCAGTAGGAGGCCCCAGTGGTGCTTCAGGTTAAGTACAGTTTCAGGTTAAGTACGGACCTCCGGAACGAATTAAGTACTTAACCCGAGGTGCCACTGTAGTACAATAGCATATGGAGGGCCACAGGTTCCCCACATGTAATGTAGGGAGAATGCTAGAAAAAATGGCCCCCACTTGAAGACTTATTCCTATCATGTCCATAATGTCTAGAAATGGCTATCTTGTCCCTAGTATTCTGTTTCCACAATACTGACAGACATATCTGGACAAGGTAATGATGGTGTGAGATTGGCTGGAACATGAAATAAGGCCTTTTCTTGAGTAGTACCCCACTCGCTAGGATACACTGCCTAGGCAGACTCATCAAGCCCCTCCCTCATTTCCTTCTGCCAGCAGGTGATAAAAAATGTTTCTTCCACAGAAGCTCTTTTGCTCTTTCATATTGATTTTGCATACTATATTTTCAATTGTTTATATTGCTTTTTAATGACTTGGGTTTTTTTTAAAAAAAGTTTTAAAATAACTTGTCTTAGCATGAGAGTGATTAATAGGAAGTTCATAAACTGAATCAATAGATTGAAGCAAGTGAGTTGTGGGGAAGGGGATAACGCTTCAGGTTACAGACTCCGCTAACCCAGAAACAGTACCCCGGGTTAAGATCTTTGCTTCAGGATGAGAACAGAAATTGTCTGGCGGTGGCGCAGTGGCAGCGGGAGGCCCCATTAGCTAAAGTGGTGCTTCAGGTTAAGAACAGTTTCAGGTTAAGAACGGACCTCCAGTAAGAATTAAGTTCTTAAACCAAGGTGCCACTGTACAAATGGAAGGACTCCTTGTGATTATATATATATATTTCAGTTTTAAAGTTAAGAAGAAATGTTTCAAGGAAGTTAAGCATGCTTACAAACAATTTTATTTTTGTAGAAAAAGAGGTGACAGAACTCACCATGAACTCCTCCCTTGTTTTCTTAGAATGGCAATGGTGTCCACCTGAGAGGTGCCGGAAATGAGTTCTGGTGAGTTCCGGCTGAAAAAAAGCCCTGCTTATGAGCAACGAAAAAGCAGAAAAAGTAAAGGACAAAACCATTACTGTTCTACATTGTCACCTCAAGGGATGGTAATCACGTTGGGTAAATTGGGATGTGATCTCAGCTTTTAGGGATTCATTTCAAAACATATTCAGGATCTTCAGCCTTACACTGGAAGGAGATAGAGAAATTTCAAAACGTAATGATCTCCAGGGGGGGAAACTGCAGGAAAGCCAGATTACAGAGCAGCATCGCCATCAAATTCAGAGATGGGTATTCCTCTGCCCTTGCAGGAGTAAAGGTGAAGGCCAACAACAGGATAAAGAAAAGAAAATAGAGTGGATAAAAAGCCATGAGACGAAATACATTTTTGAGATTAAATGTTGAGCTTCTTTATTTTATGTAATCTGCTCAGTATCATGCACTGTTTGCTAATCCTCTTGCCTAATGCTCAATAAGTGAATTTGTCCAGCAGTCATAATGAAGTTGGCTTAATTTCCTCCCACCTCTTTAACATTTATCAGCATTCTCCCCCCTAAAAAAGCTTCATTCCTGTTGTCAGTGCTCTTAGAGTGCTTTTTAATATAAATATCTGCACTTATTTATCACAATGATATTTAGAGTACCAAATAGATAAGGAATAATCATGCATCTACAAATAATACATTTTTTTTCTTTTAAAAGAAATGTTAATAAGGCTCTAGAGGTCATCATTCATGCAACTATTAACATTAAAATAAAGACATTGTTTTCTTGGAATTCAGTACATCTGGAGCTCATATTTAAAAGTTTACAAGAGACTGTGGGGGCAATCTGCAAATGCAGTTACCCACATCAAGTCATTTCAGTGGGATTTCTACCATGCATGCGGTAATGAAATAAATAAAGTACAGCAGTGGTTCTTGATTGACTGATGTTCCCCTAATCTGTGCTTTGTGGTTAGTGGATGTTTTGTCCCACCCTGCTTGAAGGAAGGGGGAATGAAGTGCCTCTGGTGCTAACAGAGAGGTTTGTGAACAGAAAAATGGGAATAACGGGATAGAGGTACTTATCTGTCTTTCAAGGAAGGCGCTGTCTCTTCACCAAGGAGTGGCCAACCATCACCATCAGTGCTTTGAGCATGGGATGATGGAGCTGTTTCTTGATACAGTGGTACCTTGGGTTACAGACGCTTCAGGCTACAGACTCTGTTAACCCAGAAATAGTACCTCAGGTTAAGAACTTTGCTTCAGGATGAGAACAGAAATCGCACAGCGGCAGCAGGAGGCCTCATTAGCCAAAGTGGTGTCTCAGGTTAAGAACAGTTTCAGGTTAAGAACAGACCTCTGGAACGAATTAAGTTCTTAACCCAAGGTACCACTGTACTGGCAGCTAGGAACACTTTTCCTTTTTTTAACCAGATTTGTGCAGTAAGAAGCAAGAGGGATTAAACTTGGTTTGGGATGTCTTTCAAACTTGCTTGGCCTTAGTCAATGCAAGTAGGGAGACATTTAAGCATAGGCTACTTGGGTCAGCACACTCCTCAGTGACTACTGCCATGACATACCATCCAACATTTTGGGAGGGCAAATTGGGACACACACTCCATCATGCCCACCCAATCTCTGATTGCTTTCTCCCACCCTCCTGCCCTATCTCCACACTGTTTCAGCCACCGAAGCCCAACCTCCTCCACAGCCACCATGGTGAGAATGAAGCCTTCTTTGCCACTGCTGTTGCAAGGCTGAGGACTCCTCTGCCACCGCTGCAGTGATGACAAGGCCTCCTGGGAGCCAGCGTGGTGTAGTGGTTAAGAGCGGTGGACTCGTAATCTGGTGAACCGGGTTTGCTTCCCTGCTCCTCCATATGCAGCTGCTGGGTGACCTTGGGCTAGTCACATGAGATTGTTAGCTGCTTTGAGACTCCTTAAGGGGAGTGAAAGGTGGGAGATCGTCCAAACTCTTCTTCTCTTCTTCTTCCTCCTCCATGAGGCCTTCACTGAAGCATGCTGCGGCTGCTAACATACTTCCAGAAGCTGACACTGGCTTCCTGAAGAACATCAGTGGCCTTGGCAGGCCTCAGCGGAGGCTTCACCACAGCGATGGAGGCCTCACCCTCATCATGGCAGCAGCGGAGGAAGAGAGACACCTGGGATTTCAAACAAAAGCTGGGATGGCTTCTGTAAGTCCAGGGTGTTCCACTCAAAGCGGGACAGTTGGCAACTATGCTATTACCACTATTTCTGTACTGAACTACACTTCCTGCCTCATGACCAAATCTATTTAACACAACACCCTAGTCAATCATTCCCCTAGGCACAGTAACAGAATAGATGAAAAGGTTCACAATCCATGACCAATCTGGACAATTAGAAAAACCTACCTGTCCCTGAACCTGACTGGAATTGCCTGTAGCACTACCTGTAGGAGGGCTGCAGGAAGGAAATATACCAGGATTTGAGGTGCCACCACCTTTCATAGTGTTGCTTTCCCCTCCCCACACTGTAAGGATTCTGAGTGAATCCTGATGCTCTTGCAAACCTCACCTTGATCCAGAGGCGAGTGCCAAGCCATCACTGCCCCTCACCACCTTTTGGATACCTGGAGAAGGGGGACAAACATATTAACATTATCCAAAGGGCAGACATGTATAGCTTTGATTCTGCTCATGCCAGCATCATCTTTGCATCTGTATTCACACAGCAATGCCATGTGTGAGCAGGTGCATGTCAGTCAGCACGTCATGCTTTGTGCCGCTGGCTATATTATTTTTGATCACATTAATCACTGCAACAACTAGATGACTGGGCTACATGTTACTTTGTTCACATGTCATACAGATAACGGCTCCCAGTGTAACACAAGAACCAGCCTTGAGATGGCAACTGCTTCCCACACGTATGGAGGGAAAAAAGGGGCTGGAAGTCAGCTATTCCTAAATATCTCTTGACAGTGGAAGTAGAATAATTCCGAGCCAATTTTCTCCTTCATCACACATCTTCAGAAAGAAACAGCATGAGACGTGTGTAGGACGTAGAACTGCTGTGGCCAGGGAACAAGCAACTGATTATGAATTTGGCTCATCTGCTTCTCTTGTTCCACTTGGCAGAATAGATTAGCTTTTATTTCAAAGTGAGGGTATTGGATAACTCTCCAGGATTACACTGAACTCTGTTTGTAATTAAACATAGGCACAAATTAAATATTATACTTTTACCATTTCAGACTTGAGTAATCCAATAAAAGTTCAGGTTTCGCATTCAGTGGTGGCTCAGATAGGAAACAGGACTGGATTCAAGGCTGCATTCAGACGTGGGTTTTATTGTGTTAGTTTCACTGTTATAATGTGAGATCTTCTGTCCTGATTTTTAATGCTCTTTTTACACTGCAATGCCTGCTGCATTATCAAACTGTGGCTTTGTGATAAATATACCTCTGTGTCGCACTAAATTTTAAACGGTGTGAAATAACTCTATGGCAGGATACCGCCCCAAATTTTGTTATGTGAAATTATAGCCCCAAACTCCCCTGGTTTTCTGAGTTAATTATTCCCCACCCCCCACCCCCCAGAAAACAATTAACATGGAAATGAGCCCTAAGCTTCTACTAAATTTCCAGGCAGCATTTATGTTATGTCAAAGATCCCATAAAATGTGAGCATTAACAGGTAAGGAAACATCAGGAAAACAGAGTAAAGTGTTTGCATGCACCCCAAGTGAAACATGTCTCAAGGCAGGATGGAGAGACTGGTCCTTCAGATGTTGAGGGACTATAACGCCCATCAGTCCCAGCTAACAGTCCCAGCTAAAATGACCCGGCGTGGTCATTTTTTATTTTGAAAAGTTTCATACATCTCTCCATTTACCTACTCCAATTCAGGTAAGAATATTTATTCTTACGATATATGTTGGAAGGACCAGAGGCTTTACTGTCAATCCTGGAACAAATCCAGGCACAATTATTACTATGCATTGTTTAAATAAAATCCACAGTGGAATGTTTTCTCACAGCTCACCAATAATTGTATCGACACAACTATTTCTCCCAGACCTGCTTTTCCACAGGGTTTTTCAAAGAACTTGGCTGCAAATTGTTAGATTATTGGTATCACTGCTTTGGCTGCATCTGACATCTTCAGTGTCAGGATGTAATATTCCTGTGACTTTACTGGTAAAGAAAAGTCATCAGAAAAGTCAAGATCACTTAACCCTGAAATTTCAGATAGCTCAATCGATTGCTGCTTGCACAGAATACATCATTACCTAGCTCTAGACAGGAGGATGAACTTCTATCATGTTTAAAGAGCCCACCTTTCCTCTTTGAAGGGGGACATATTTATTTTATCAATGGATATGGTTAAAAGAAAACACAAAGATTGCTCTCCAAGGCTGGAATCCTAACCCCACTTACTTGGAAGTAAACCCCGTTGAATTCAGTAAGACTTACTTCTCAGTGGACCTGGACTGGATTCTGCTGTAAATCTTTAAGGCATCGACTTTTTTTGTCAATGAAGATGATTAGTCAATAGATTGATATGACACAATTAGGATAACAGAACACTGGTGAACCAGATGCTTCCAGCCTTAGATGAAGAAGATGAAGAAGAAAAAGAGGAAGAACAAGGAGGAAGAACAAGGAGCTTTCTACCTGAAAGTGACAGGGCTGATCCAAAAATGTTTGTCAATTAAAAAAAAATGACGGGGGGGGGGGGGAGGTAGGGTTGGTCTAATATCTGATAATGGTGCAAGATCCGAAGGACAGATGTCCATGGCACAGACACCGTATTCAGCATCCTCTCCATTCATGAAGGGAAAACAGATCCATACCAGTATTGTGATGCCTCTCCCCCCTGCCCCAGCAGTAGGACCTCTGCAAAAGTGCATGCAGCTGATAACAAGTAGGCACACTGTATATGCAAAGCCTGAGAATGGGCCCACAATGTCGGGTGCAACCACAGATATGGTCCCACTCTTCCCTAACCCTAACCCTAACCCTCATTTCATTTAGCCTACATTAGTATGATGAAGAAAACTACCCTCCAGGAATTCACCATACACTTACAGGATAGGGTTGTTTTTTGTAGACAGTATACAGGTTTGGCACTTCTGTGTCCCATTTCCTTTAAGTAGTCAATAACACATGGTTGTTGTTTTTTAACCCCCTTTCTTTTTCCCCACGGTTAAGTACCTCAGTTTAAAAAGAGCAAGCTCGTGAGCAAATGAGGGCTGGCTGGTTAAAAATGTGTTTCATGTGCATTTCCTCAAATTGAAAAGCTCAATTCAAAATCTGATCCTATGTCAGGCGTCAGGGAATTGGCTTCCTCCCCCCTGTGGCAGCAGATAAGCAGAACAAAGGAAAGGGGTCTTCTTACCAGTTAGAAGCTTTAATAATCACAGCGAGAGAACAAAGTACACATCTCCCAGAAATGGAGGTGTTCCCAATTCCAGAGACTATGAATCTGTTAACTCTCTCTCTTCTAGTTCTTCTTCTGCTAGCTGTTCCCCACCCAGTATTTCCCAGCTTCTGCCTTCTGAACTATGCCCCTCTGCAATCCACTGTTCCAAATATATCCTGTCTTCCTGCTCCTGGGAAGATTCACGATCAGGAGGAGGGGTGGCTCCCACTGTTCTTCCTCTGTGCAGCTTTCCTCAGCACGGTCACTGACAACCTATGTGCCAGTCAGAGTGCCTTCAAATATATGATCTGGGGATGGAAGGAGAGGGTGGAAGGAGATGAGAGGTGCCTGTGCACTCATGCCCATCTAATGGGCTTCCCATAGACTTCCCATTGGCCACTGTGAGGTAGGTCTTCAGTTTAATCTGGGGGAGGGGGGAGTCTCTTCATGTTCTCATGGGAAAGGGCTGGATGCATCATCCAGAGAAATGATGGGGGCTATAAAAAATCTCTGTGAGTGACACCCAGGTTTTGGATCAGACATTCCAGCTTTGAGAAGTGCACCAATGTCTGCCCCTGGTCCCTCCTATTGGATCAGGATGCTTGAGTTCTTGTGTCTTTATATGGTAGATTTGATATTTCAGTTCTAACCTCCCTCCGTCCCCCCAAAATAATAAAATATATCCAGCTGATGAATAAAGAGAAAGGCATATTTACATAAAACTAAACCACTTGGGTGGGGGGCAAAGCTGGGAAGGTCATCACATAGTAGCATTCTCTTAAAATAATCTTATACACGTTTCAGGAGAGACATAGAGTCCATTTTCAAAGTTTCAATTGAGGGCCCTTTTCTCTTTTGTGTAGAGACTGATTATTTGTAGATTGTTATAATTATCTAGAGCATGTCCTGTTTTATGGTTTTGTGTTGCTTATGCACAGGGCTATCAGTTTCAAAACCCTGATGCCAGGAAAAACAATATCTGTTTTATCATCATGCTAGAGGACAATCCTAACTACATATATTGAAAATGCCAGCCACTGATTGAGGGCAACACTCGGGTCATCATAACTAACTGTCACCAGCTGTTGGAACATTCTCTTTCCACATGTGCTGTACAAAATGCATGCCAAACTATGAAATAGCATGTAAGAATGCCAATAAATAGGGTTACCTGTCAGATCCTCATTTGGAAAATAATAATGCAATAGCTTTTCTCTGCCGTTTCCTGTGTATATTCACTTTGAAATGGGGAATATTTTATTTAACAGATAGAGCTCTGCCCAGAGAGGTAGTGTGATCCAATTAGAATTTAAGACAAAACCTGTGATTATAACTACCAGCTCTGCTTGAAGATATAGCAACTGCCTTCCCACCCACTCCTAATGATCCTCCATCATTTCTCTGTATGTCTGCAAGTTTCCTTACTCCAAAATGTATTGTTTTCATGTCTGTCTTTTCACAGATATTTTCACTCTTCTGCTCTTATAAGTCTGCTGGAAACCTTGGCCAAATTGGTAGGGCTTGCTCTTTCTCTCTGCTGATTGCTCTGTGTACTGAAAAGTGGGTTTCTTGATAAGTTTCTTGGTCCAATACTTCAACCAGAAGAATGAGTCATTGCCGATGGTTAAGAGTGTCATCGTTCAGTGGCAGGTTGGAGTCATGCTTTAAGGGCAGCCACGCTTTCCTGTTTTAACAAAAAATGAGTGTTTGAAGATGGTTTTCTATTAAGCCATTTATTGAAAATGGGTTAAAACTGAGCAGATACTAGAACACACTCCAGTTGTTTCAGACCAAAGCACCCAAAGCTAATCTAAATAGATTTCACATAGGAAAATACAAAGCTGCCTTATATCAAGTCAAAGCTATTCATCCATGTAGCTCAGAACTGTCTGCACTTAATAGCAGAAGCTCTCCTGGATTTCAGACAGGGTTGTCTCCCATCCCTACCTGGAAAAAGCAAAGACTGAACCTGGGATGTTCTGCATGCAGTGAAGGTGCTTCACCATTGAGCTATGACCTTTTACCATGGGTTTGATCCAGACTTGCAGAAACTGGAGTTTGATGGTGTGATGCTCCACTGGAATATTGGTGGGATTGTCACTAATTCATTCTTTTCCCTGCAGTTCCGTGTGACCTTTGAAAATCTGTTCTTAAACTGGAGGCCCTCAAGAACAGTAGGTTGGGTGGTGGCAGGGACTGCAGAGAGGAAGGAGAATGACTAACAATTGTCTTCCCCTAGCTGAAGCTAATTGGCAGCCAATTGCCCTGGTGAGTAACCTGGCCACCGAATTCTGCACCAGCTGAAACAAACCACCACCACCAACAAAACCCCCACACAAATTAAAAACTGTCCAAACAATAACAGCAAAGACAATGCTCTACATCAGGGACGGCCAAATTCCAAGAGACTGCAATCTACTCACACAATTATAAACGGGCAGTGATCTACCCCTTTTGGGGGGTTTCAGGTGAAAGTTGTTGAGCTTTAGTCAGGCAGGAAAGGTGGCAAAGGAATAAATTTAAAAAGCCGTTCACCAAGAGATTGCTAATTAAACAGCCAGTCTCACAGCAAGAGCTCCATCTTCCATTCTAGCAAGTTACAGGGCAGTGGGAGGGGGAGGGGCCGGATGGAGGAGCCAGCGATCTACAAAAACCTCCTGGGGATCGACCAGTAGATCGTGATCCACCTGTTGGACATCCCTGCTCTACATATTTCAAAATCTGAATAAGTATGCTTAGTATTTATTTTATTTCCTTTCCTTCATGCTTAAAGTTCAGCACATGCATCAATGCAGTCATCATTTCTACAACAGTTCCAGCAGATAGACCAATATTATTGTTTAAGTTCATGCATCTAGTTTGATATCTATATACTAACTTTTATGGCAATGCATACTCAGGGCAGTACATAGAATAAAAAAGAAATATAATCAGAAGTAAGTAATTTTAGTTTGACAATATTTGCATATTAAGAAGAAAATTGAGCACATTTTAATTTCAGAAAGTATCTAACATACTATAAAGCTTCAATCTTCTCAGAAGCAAGAGCTTTCGATTGGCTCCAGTTCTTTCATGAATTATTTAACCAAGGGGAAATGAAAGTTCACTTGGGCAGTTCTGGAAAGCTCTGGGACATTGATTAGGATGCAAGAGGAGCAATAGATTAGGAGAGAGATAAATACCAAACAGGGAAGTTACTGAGGCCAGCTATAATGGGAATTTTGCCTTCCACAGGATGAAGAAATGAGTAGACAAAATGAAATTAAAGGTGGAGAAATTATGTGCACTTTAGCTCTGAATCTAAAGCAAGAGACAAAAAAGATGCAGAAATGCTGATTAACATTGTACTCCAAACTAGCCTGGAATGGCTAATACGCAAATTCTCTATGAATGGTGAAGCACAAATATGGAAACAAACAATTAATAAGAAACTAGAAACTGAAACCCTTTTAATGAATTAGGCAGACTTTGATGAGTGTGCTTATGATTCAGAAGATGTAGGGTCTCAGAATTGCAATCCCTTTCACCAGAAGGATTCCAAAATGAATTTTAAAGTAAGTTGAATTTAGAGGAACAGACAAGTGTTACTATTATGCATTGCTATACCTCAGACCAGATTATAGTCGATTGTTAGAGTTTCACGGGGAACATTATTCTTATCTAAATTGGACTTGGACTGTCTAGTCTTTTCAGAGGAAAAAAGGTACACACGATATAAAATACCAAAGCATCAACTTTGCTGCAGAGCTTTAAAAGTAAAGTATACTCCATCATTTCATACATGACTTGCAACCTTCTTTACCTTCAAAAGAAAAACAGCATTCTGCATAACCAGCCCAGAAATTCTAAATAAGTTTTTTCTGTCTGTCTGTTTGTGTGGGTTAGTGGGTGTGTTTTAAAAGATCAGAGAGCTTGTGGAATTAACTCATCTGTTCCCACCACTTAGGACATATTTTGAGTTATTTCTAACCATCTTTATTTTGCCGGGGAGAGGGGTGGGGGAGAGAAATCTCTCAGTAGAGGGATTTCAATCCAACAGTGGTGCTTTTCTTTGGTGAGATTGATGCTGGTAGCATTTGATGCCGCTCAAAGGAAAAATGGTCATCTTAGATCCCAGTCATGTGATAACAAAGAATAGCTTTTTCCATGACCTTCTCCTGTTCCTCTTGCTCTGTGTCTCTTTAGAACCATCCCTGAAGCATTTTGATTTGATTTTTTTTGTTTTGTTTTTACCAGTGTTTGTTTTCTGAGGTTGACAAGTGTTAAGGCGTGAACCTTGAATACTTGAGTCAAAGTCTGTCTTCCAGCTGGAAAAAAAAAAGAAAAAGGGAGGGGAAGATATAACCCTCCTGAAATGCCAGAAGTGTAATATTGGCTGTTCAGTCCTTCTTGGGGAATGTATTCAATGCTGTTTGTGGAGAAATAGATTTTTCTTTCCCCTTTTCAGCACAAGCTGAAAAATGGTCAATTTGTTCCTTAAATCATCATTGTGAAATTTCAAAGTCAGCATTTAACAAAATACTTATTTCTCTGCAGCACTGAGAATCGGGCAATTATTTGTATGTTACCGTGAAACAGGCAGTGTGTGAAACACTCTCCCCAATCAACTGTTTTCAGAGCCATTCAGGATAGCATAATGAGTTTGCCAAATTCCTAGCTTGGGATGCATTTGTGTCTCCCTGCCCTTATATTTCTCATTTTGACCTTTCAAGTCGCCAATCCTTAGCTCAATCTTGCAGGTTCAGAAAAAGTCAGACAGGGTGGCTTTCTGCCATGGTTAGAGTGACAAGCACTTTATCAGGGTTTAATTAGATTTTCTTCTTTACAACCAAGAACTCAATATCCCTTTCATAAAACACTCTCTTTGATAACATGAGGCTGTGGTGGCTGAAGAGATCTCTATAGGAGTGTCTCACCTCTTGTCCAGTGACATTAAGGCATCAAAGACGAGTTTCTGCAAAGTAGTAGCAGAAAGGTAGATTTGATGTGAATCAACTGTGTTTCATTTGTAGCTACGAATTGGTATATAGATTTCGGCAATTAAACCCTTGTTCCTTAGACTGGCCATACCACTGGCTAAACTTTCTGCTCCATTAGTATACCTCTCAGGAGCTGTGAAATGTCTCACAGTGAAAAGATAAAGCTGACAAAATAGCGTTAAGGATTATCTTTTATCACTACTAGAGAACCGTATCACTGAAATCAAAGGAAATCAGTAGCTTAGTAAAGCTGTGAGCTGAAAGAAAACATCTTGAGTACCAAGAGGAGCTGTTCATGAACAAAGTGTTTCTTTTTTCATAAGATAACTTATCCCACTTTGTACAGCTTTCCATTCAAAAAAGAATATCTACGGCGACAGAGGTTTAACGACTATGTTAAAGATAAATATTTCTCAGATAGGGGTATTAGCTTCATGGGAATCCATAAAGAACACTGACAGTTCTGTAGACAACTGCATAAGAATGTAAGAAAAGCCTTGCTAGATTAGGACAAAGGCCTATCTAGTCCAGCCTCTTGTTCTCACAGTGGCCAACCAGAAGCCTATGGGAAGCCCAGAAGCATGACCAGAGTGCAACAGCACTTTCCCCTCTTGCAAGAGGCATACTGTCTCCTTCAATGGATCACAGAATGTAGCCATCATGTAGTCACATACCTTACCTCCCAGAGGAAGAAATTAGAGGAAAATTGTGGAGAGTTTAATCATCATCATCACTATCATTTATTATTTATATCCTGCCCATCGGGCTGGGTTTCCCAAGCCACTCTGGGTGGGTTTCAACAAAATATTAAAAATACAATAAAACATCAAACATTAAAAACTTCCCTAAAAAGGGCTGCCTTCAGATGTCTTCTAAAAGTCAGATAGTTGTTTATTTCCTTGACATCTGATGGGAGGGTGTTCCACAGGGCAGGCGCCACTACTGAGAAGGCCCTCTGTCTGGTTCCCTGCAACCTCATTTCTTGCCATGAGGGAACCACCAGAAGGCCCTCAGAGCTGGACCTCAGTGTCTGGGCCCCATCTTCTGTTCTATTGACTCCACACCCTTAGAAACTGATGACCACATCTCCTTGGGCAGCCATGTTAAATGCTAACTTTGATAATTATTTAGCACTACACCACCATTCTATTTTGACACCAGACCCAGCACAGAAGGCAACTTTTTCCCAACCTGATTATGCTGTAACTGGCCTCTACCCCAAAACTGTGAGGGGAATGCTTGACTATGATTTCATATGCTGGGCTTTGTTTTCATTTCAAGTCTCAAATGCTGATTGTGAGAAAACATGCCAGGACTGGGCTATGGCAAGCAGTATGTATGATGCAAGTAACAGCTGAAGAGCAATCAGGAACTAGAAGGCAGAACCAGAGAACTAGACTGGAGTCAGGACCAAAGAGGAATGAATGAAGGACAAGTCTGAGGTAAATACTGGGAATACAGAATATGCCAAAGTTTAGGTATGCATAATTGCTCAAGCAAAGCACCACTGAAACAGACACATCCCATAAAGTTCTTACTGGATGACCTGATGGGTGGAGCCAGTTCAAAGTTTTTCACTGAGAAGCTGGCATTGAGCAATTCACCACATGGGACAATGGTTAAAAACTTGAGACAAAATAAAGGCTGTGATTCATTTTACTGCTTGACAGTCAACAGGGCCAGGAGGTACTGGTGAGGCTCAGAAGATGCAGGAATCAAAAGAGTGGCCTTCTACTATTTTTCCTAGGGAGCTGCTTTTTTTGAGTAACATGGAACCTAAATAATTTAATGCAGTCATAATAACATTTCTGCCTTTGGTGGGTACTAAATTCCATGCTAGAAAAGGCTTTTCAGAGGAAAGTCAACATGTAGTCAAATCTTTAACCAATGGCGCGATCCACTAATAACTACAGTCCCATAATTATACTTGTGACTACCTGCTGCATTGCTATATGTATTTCAATATATCTCCAAAACATATTCATAAGAGGCACTATCAGTTCAAGCTGCTCTTCTTTGGTTATTTACAATATCATCCACCTTTCCACTGCAGGGTTTTTTGGAAAGAACCCCCCCCCCCATTTTCTACACCATTCATTTCAACAACTGCAAGTGATATCAATCCACTATGAAGTTCCCTGATCCTTTTCTCTAAGCAAAGCATGCATTTTTTAAAGTGTTGAAACACATAGCAGGATTGTGTTGAGTGTTTTTTTTTACTCTCTGCTGACCTTGAAAGGCAACACTGAATGAATGAACTCAAGAGCTCTGTGCAAACATTCAATGTGCGTTGAAAGGTACACATTGTGATAAGAAAACTTGAGATCATGCCTGTTGCCCACAACCTCTTCCATATTCCATAGATGCATGTTCAAGGCTTGATATCCATGTGGACCTATGTACTTACCTCCCACTGTGCATAGTCTCTCTATGCACATTCTGTATCCTGTAAAACTGGAGGGCTAGCTCATATGCATAAAGCACTAGGTGCATAGTAGGTTCAGAGGAAGACTATGAAGATCGGCACTACAGAAAAGAAGTCCCATGAAGAACAATTCACATAGGAAGCTTTTTTTTTTACTAAGGTAAACCATTGGTCCATTTATCTCTGAACGCTGATGAGTGATAGATCTTTGAAATTTCAGGAAGAGGCTTCTCCCAGCCACACCTGGAGATGAACCCCAGGCCTTTTGCATGTAAATCACATGCTTTATCACTGAGCCTTGACTCTCCTCTGCTGAAAGAGCTAGGCATGCTTAGGCTAGAGAAGATAATACTGAGATGGAACATGGTAATGTTCATCAAATATCTGAAAAGCTGCCATACTGAAGAGAGCAAACAGATTCTCTTCTGCCCCAGTAGGTAGGACTACCTGTAATCTAAGGATGTAGGTTTGACTGTACATTAGGAGAAACTTCTTAATAGTGAGGGCGGGATGAATGCTTGAAAAAGCTCAAGCAAAGCTTGGGCAGCCATCTGCTGGGAAGCCCCGATTCCGATTTGAGGGATGTTTAGGATGCCTGGGAACTGGCAGCAAAACAAGCACAACTTCAAACACATGGAGGTTAGTTACAGCAAGATGGTGGGCATGATTACTTTCCCATTCACCATATATGCATCTCTACACAGATCAATCATATCCACAGTGCTTGTAGTTGGTGTGCCTCCTAATTATTTGCAATGTAGTGCTATATTCAGTTCATAGGTAACATGATCTCAATTTTATAACTTTTTGCCATAGGTTGATTTGACATCATAAATGTATTTTGTTGCACGCACTGGTTGTGATTGCTTTTTAATTAAAACAACACTTCTAGAGAGACTCATTAGAACATGGAGGGAAGCACTGTGTGTTATGAGCGTCTTTTAAGATGTTGACAGTTTAATAAGCATTTGTGGCTAAATGTTTCCTAACACTTTGACATCTTTGAGTGGCTATATGATTTTCAGGCACTTATGCCATCACCACCCAGCAGTGATACAATAAATAATGTGTCTTCCCCTTTGGTCTTATTCCGGCCAAATCTAATTTGAAGATTTAAAATGTGTTTTCATTGGCATTAAAAATCCAGCTTTATTTACCTCATTCTTTGCTTATTTTCTTAGAAATCAGTCCTGGGGAAGGGTCAAGGATGGCTCGTGAGTGGAGAATATTATTTGCATGCAGTAGTTCCAGGTTCAGTCCTAGGTAGTTTAGGGGATGTTCCCAGTCTGAAACCTTGGAAAGTCACTGCTAGTCAAAGTAGACAATACTGAACTAGATAGGCCAGTGGTCTGACTTGATATAAGGCTGCTTCTCATGTTCCTAAGGATGAGATTATTGGGGAACAGACTAGCAGTTAACATTTTTTATGTGTCAGGGGCTCACTAAACAAGGAGGAATGGTGGGAGGCTATAGCTAGGGAACCCCCCCCCCCCAAGGAAGCATCAGAGTGGGAAGGAATAGTGGTGGGATGCAGGAGACAAGTCAGAGGAAGAACAGGGTTGCAGATGGGTTGGAGGCTGAGCAAGCAGCAACAGGTTTAAGTGAAACTGAGACAGCTAAGGAGGAGGAGGAGGAGGAGGCTGAGGCTGGGACAGATCCCCAGCCACATGCCAGTTCCACTGTTTACTTCTCCCCTCCTCTTGTTGTTGTTGTTTAGTCATTTAGTCATGTCCGACTCTTCATGACCCCATGGACCAGAGCACACCAGGCACTTCTGTCCTCCACTGCCTCCCGCAGTTTGGTCAAACTCATGCTGGTAGCTTCGAGAACACCATCCAACCATCTCGTCCTCTGTCATCCCCTTCTCCTTGTGCCCTCCATCTTTCCCAACATCAGGGTCTTTTCCAGGGAGTCTTCTCTTCTCATGAGGTGGCCAAAGTATTGGAGCCTCAGCTTCAGGATCTGTCCTTCCAGTGAGCGCTCAGGGCTGATTTCCTTAAGAATGGATAGTTTGATCTTCTTGCAGTCCATGGGACTCTCAAGGTCTCCTCCAGCATCATAATTAAAGCATCAATTCTTCGGCGATCAGCCTTCTTTATGGTCCAGCTCTCACTTCCATACATCACTACTGGGAAAACCATAGTTTTAACTATACGGACCTGTGTTGGCAAGGTGATGTCTCTACTTTTTATGATGCTGTCTAGGTTTGTCATTGCTTTTCTCCCAAGAAGCAGGCGTCTTTTAATTTTTGGCTGCTGTCACCATCTGCAGTGATCATGGAGCCCAAGAAAGTAAAATCTCTAACTGCCTTCTCCCCTCCTACTTTATCCCTAAGATAAAGGAGGGTGGGCGGGTTACATGTAGGAAAACAAAAGGCACAGAGAGTCACTCCTCAATGGAGTTTGTGACTGTTGGGTAGGCAGCCAGCTGGGGAGGAGCCTTAGGAGGAAGAGGGAGGTTCAGATCCTCAGTTCTGGCAGCTGCCTCAACAGGCTATCCTGCCTGTGGAGTTCTCTGCTGGGTTTTGTTTCTCTGAATAAAGAGACAACCTTACTGCTCATCTCTGAGTTTCTGTGTTGAACTGCAGCTGAACCGGCCCTGACATTATGACTACAGGCCAAACTACTATGGATGTGAAGGGGGGGGGGGACTACTCACTTGAGTAGTTTGCTTTGGACCCAAGATGAAGAGTTGCCTTGGTCTTCTGAAGCTTTGTATTGGGGCAGCTGTCAAACAAGGAAAATAAAGACTATATCCGCAAAGCAGGTGCTGTTTGTGGGAGAAGCCAACTTCTCTCTCCTGCCCCTCCCATTTTCAGAAGATCAGCCTATGCTTCTCTCTTATGTAAGTTGATGGAGACAGTGCAACCATCTTCCTTTGCTTCAATATTTGGGCCTTGTCTGAAGCAGATTCACACTCCTACAAACCACAGATCATATTACAAGTCTGAATTTCTGTTTACATTGTCTGGGTTGTTGTTTTTTGTTTGTTTTTTACAAATATAAATGGGGAAAGATAAGAAACATAAGAAAAGCCCTGTTAGATCAGAAACCTTGAAGCAGAACTTGAATGCAACAACACTCTCCCTTACTTGCAGTTCACAGACACTAGTATTCAGAGGCATACTGACCCAGACAGGGGAGGTAGAACATAGTTATCATGTCTAGAAGCCATCGTTGGCCTTGTTCTTGTACATTTTCCTGAAACATGGTGAGTCCTCACCACTGAGGTAAAAACTGTATGCTGTACATATTTGCCAGCAGCTTCTACTGTTTGTGAACACAGGGCATGACAGTTGTTAGACAATACAGTGATCACCTTTACGGTACTAAAAAAACCAGATTTTTTTTTAGTGGATTCTATCAAAACCAACATTAACCAAATGGTTTTAGCAAATAGCTTGACAAGCTAAGTGAAACAGACTGCGCATAAACTCTTTCTGATGAGTACATGCTGAACAACCAAAAGGACAAATGGAATATTAGATCCAAATATCCCTACAGCCTATAAAGCTAATGTTTTATTTAACAATCTTGTCAGCGTTAGAGTAGCAATGTTAACTGTTTTAAAATCTAACTTTAGAACACCAGATGAAAAAAGGACAAAACAAAGGCACTTCAATTCTCCATTAAGCACTGTAAACGAAACATGGGGAACATACCAAGTTAGAAGAAATGAATTACCTTGCGGGTATAGATGTGAGTTTGAATGAATGTTTCCAGACCACTTCTGATGTCCAAATATCCACCACTGTGATAATTCCACTCTTTTCCCCAAGCTCAAGAATGTACTGCATCTGGTCCTGGTGGGAAGCATGGCACAGAAATATTGGTGGGTGTTTGCAATGTACATGCTAATGCTGGATAAGTCAGTGCTTGCCCCACGCTGAACCAGTTTGAATTTTCTCAACTCCCTTCCATTCACCTTGGGGTTATAGCATAAGTGCAGCTGATTGCTTGTGTCAGGAGTGAGCCAGCAGTAAATCACACTGTGCAAGTTGGAGTTAACTCTTTATTAGCAAGCGCATGATCTGCACAGACTTGGTGGAGTGTCAGGCCTAAGGAATACAACAGCTCATCCCCAACAGCTCTTGCCCCATGGATCAGCTGTTGAGACTGAAAGCCCCTGCCTCCCCACAGCCATCTAAGTCCCTCTCCAGGGTTTTCCCCAAGCAGTCAGAGACTCCTCCAGCCTTTTCATGTCTCTTCTGGTTCTGAGAGACAAGGGGGAAAGGGAAAACACCTGTGACTCTTCACCAGCCTGACTCATCTCTGGCTCTTGGCCTTCCTTCTCCACTGCTTCAGCTTCTGCCTCTGATTCTTAACTTTCTCTGTCACAGACTCTCCCAGCCCACTAAGCCCTGTCACCTCTCCAGTTTCCAATGCCTCTTCTCCATAGTCTTCTCTCTCCTCTCCTTCTGACCATTGTCCCACTACCACTCCCCAGGCTCACTCCCTTGTATTCCATTATTTATCAAATTGGATAACAGCTGCACAGTTAAATCCATTAATGAGCTTGATTAATTGAATCAACACTTTGATCTACTAACAAGGAGTCCTGATTATCTGGAAATAATGATGGTGGTGGTGGTGATGAGAGAGTTGTTCAGCAGAATCCCTATTCTGAGCCTTGTGTAGCAATGAATTCTCTCCACTACAAGAATGAGTGGAGAACAGTCTTATAAACTGGTTACAATAAGATAAATGTTACAAGATAAAAAAGCAACACATTTTAAACAAGTAATAAGGTTCAGTCTTTTACTTTCCCCTCTCTGGACTCAGAGGGAGATCCTAAGCTTGTTCATCATTGTGGAGCTAGCCATCTCCAACAAGCACATACAGCTTCTCAAGTTTCAAGTGTGAGAGACCTGCAGCTCCTGTTTCTGATGATGAGTCATCAGATAGCTTATCTCATTGAAATGGAAAAACACCAGTCTTGTGTAACGCTTTTGCCACAGTGAAACCTCTTCCCTAAAGTGAACTTCCCTTTACAACCTTTTACATACAGTACTTTCAAACACAGCATTTTATGTGTGCTTAAACTTATAACTAACAGCAAGTACTTATAGGAACTACAAGTGTCAACCACCATCTTTAAGAAGGAATTTTCCCCTGCAGACAGGCTTTATTGCATCTTTCAAGGCAGGCTCTGTGTCAGTTCCTGACATTCTAGGGCATTTGCTGGGGCCAATGCAATCTGACATACCCCACTTCAGCTGATGTCCTGCATTTGGACATGAGGACCCATGTATTGATGCAGTCACCAGCTTACCCCTCATGAGCAGGTGAACCCAGCAGCAGTGGGTCAGTGGCTGAGTGGCTGTTCCTGTCCCAAGAATTATAATTCAGATCACAGTTTGTTCTTGGAAAGTTGTACAATAAAGTACTCTCACTTTCACCAAGTCTTGTAACATTGTGTTTGAGTCATAATTTAGGAGAAAAGAATCACAACAGAATTTCATTCATTGCATAAAGCGACACTATGCTGTGATTTTCTTTATTGGGCAAGAAAAATACATATTTCCTCGGAGACATTCTAACTGGAGAAAACCAAATAGCAGATGAAAGGTAGAGATGAGAGTGCAAGAATGTGCAAATTAGATTAGGCAGAAGAAAGCAGAGAGGAGATGAAGTTGCAGGGAGACTGCAATGTTTTCAGTTCAAGTAAACTACAGTATACAGAACTTTTCCAGCCCTAAGTATTTAGGAGTGTGGGTCCGTACCATTTGCTTCAGACCTTATTTTAAAAGAATGCACTGTCTTGAATGGAAAGGTGTGTTTGCCTTGGGTATGTATATGAGGTATTGTCACATGAACCCCAGTCTCTGAGCTGCAAGAGATGACTGTGATGTCTTTACGATATGTGGTTTATTTACACATGCTGTATATCCAGGGGTTTTTTCCAGCCAGAACTCACCAGAACTCAGTTCCAGCTCCTCTCACGTGAGCAACATTGCCATTGTAAGAGAACAAGGGAGGATTTCATGGTGAGTTCCGACACCTCTTTTTCTAGAAAAATATCACTACATATATCCAACCTGAACAGAAGATGGAGACATCAACTCTCCAGCAGATCATGCTTCTGCATTAGGTTACCAGGGAAGCCCCAAGCCACAGTTCTTAGGCCCAGCACAGAGCAAGACATGTCCCAGTGTCCCCAGGTTCCAGCAAGTCAAATCCGCACACATCAGAATTAACTCTCCTGGCCTATTGTTCTCCTTCCTAGTATGGTTCAGTGTCCAACTGGGTGAGGTGGGGAAAGAACTACTCATTTGTCTCCATGGCAGACTCTTAGGACATGTAAATAGCCCTACTCAACCTACCAGCTAAGGCCTTAATAATAATATATATATTTAAAAAAGCACCCTAGTTCAGTGAGTTTCCTCTTATAGATCCTAACCTTACATATTTGGTTTGGAAAGGACCCACAGATTTCATCCAGACTGTTCCCCCAGACCTGCAGCAGTATATTATTTACCTAACTTTCAAGGTTGTTGTAAGGAATGCTTAGGTAATTTACATAAGTGACTTAAATCCTCTAAACTCTGATATATATTAATAGGTCCTTAAGGACCAATTAATTTAAATTGAATGTCCACTAAATGATCTATTTCAGCTTGGCTGATTTTTTTATTATTCCTATTCCACTGGTCGCCAATGCCAACTGACATAATGGAAAATATCACAAGGCATTCAGTCCTCTCTTTAGCAACAGCCTAGCTGTTTCTTCACACACAAAATATGCAGCAATATACAGAAGGACATGGATATTTGCATCGCCCAGGCTTTCAATAGAAGTAAATTGCAAATACTTACCTTCTAAAGCAGTTAACTATTAACAGTTTTATACCACATCAACATTCACAAATGTAACTTTAACTTTCTAATGCTATAGGGTTGTAGTGCTAAGTGGGGTATGTGTTTGGAGATGAGTTCCATTTGTGCAACAAGACTTTCCACCCTCTCCTTTACCTGCATGCCCCCAAATCCTGTTATGGATCCCCTCCAACCCCCGAGAGCAGATTTAGAGGGCACATGTGGGGAGGAAAGAGGTAGAATCCCATTGCATGAGCAGATCTCATTCCCCATGTGCAGTAATTTAATTGCCTCCTGCCTACAGTTTCTCAACAGAGTGTTATTTGCTGCTCCACCTCAGAAAGCAAAATGTCTTGGACCGGCGTTGTCAACAACAGTTGATTGCTTGACTGGGCATCTTTGAAGAAACTGCATTTGGGGTGACAATACAATGTTTCATCTATGGCTTTCATGCTGCAGTGACTTCATTCACAGATGCAAGTCAGAAGTCGATGCATGCATGAGAATCAACCCACTGTCAATTTCAGGAAAAGTAGGAGGAGGTGGGATGGGGAAGAAAAGAATTCATATTTTAACCAGTTAAATTCTCAAAGCAGAAAAAGAACTAGTACAGTAATGCTACTAACCTCATGTGGCTATGTGACCCAAATACATGGCACACACACACACACACACACACACACACACACACAATCTTAACCAAAAGAGCAGCTATTGGAAGCACAAGTTTTTCAAGCTATTTTCCCAGTTGTTACAAATGTTTCTTTCTTTTTACATCCCCTGACAAACTCTTGTAGTCTTACTGATGCTAGAAGCAAGCTGTTCTTCCATCAGCTGCTATCGCCTTCCACTAGTGGAGAACAAATGTTGAAACTGGGATGGAATCCTCTTTGTGATGGTGCCATTCATCTGTTTTAGCTGCCGTCTGCAATCTGTTTGAACTGTGCTCCAGCAAGGAAGATGTGGACCCACAGCAGAAAAGTAGACAGCGAGAAACAGATGAAAGAAACAGAACGTATTAATGGGCACCAAATATTTTATTGCCACAATATATGACCAACCAACTGTGGTCCCGTTGTTGAATGTATGATTCATAGTCCTCTTTTCAATATTTAAGATTATAGCCCCAACATCTTCATAGTTTTTAAAAACCAGCATCGGCATTTACACAGTGATGTTTATGGGCCAATAAAAATGAAAGGGTCTTCATCAATATTACTTTCACTTTATTTGATTGAATTACTCCAGCAGCACCTCAGGATTTTATAGCTTAACAGGCGAAACAATAAAATATGATGCAGCTTGTGACATGAGCATACTTTCATCTGCAGCTGCAACTCTGCTTCAACAAAGCCCTTCTGCACATTTCGTTCATCCTTCCTTTGTTTTATTTTGCAAGATATATTAGGTGTGGCAATGAGAAAATGGAGGAGTGATCAGGCATATTACAGGTGCATCTGTAACTGCTTATTAATGAAGAGTGGGAGATTAAAGAGAAAGAGGGGTTTATGATGAAAGTTTATGCTGGAGTACCATTTCAAATTGGACTTTTCTTTAATATTGGGGATGAAAACTCAGAAGGTTTTGGCATTATTGGTTCATTTTTGTCATTTTATTGACACAGTGTTTCTATCCTGCATGAAACCAAGCACCCAGGAATGTACTTTAAGGCCACTTAGATGGTTAGATATTAAAGTGATTGTGAGTCACCTGTCATTGAGACTTGTGCTCCCCCCCCCATGCAGTAAAGAAGTTACCTTCCTAGGCACACTTGAGGGTCTTTTCTGCACAAATCAAGCAAGGAATTCACCAAAAATTGTGAATAATAGCTGACTTCAACATGTCACTGATAATTGGGAATAGGACTCCCTCACCCCAACCTTGTACTGGTGTGTATCATGACTTGGATGGAAAAGGTTAAACTGGTCCTCCCCATATAGTGTGATTTGGTTGACAATTGTGATTCCCGCCCCCTCTCTCTCTATATATATATCCCTAAGATGAAGCTGCATGTTGCACACTGAGTGTAAGGTGTAGTTTGACTCTGAGTCAGAACAGCCAGGAACAGCAAAAGCCATTGGATAAACCAATTCTGATCTGTCTGTTAATCTGGGAGATGTAAGTTACATCACTTCATAATGAAATTCACAAAGATTAAATTCTTCAGTCACCCCTACTTCCCAGCCATACTAGTCCTTCGAGAGAAGCTCGTGGCATGTGCATACAGGCATAAGTTTCAACAATTCAAATGTTTATTTGTCCATTTTCAGTGATATGGCAAAAACAAAAAACTCATATAGAGGCTGCTGATATCTGCACATCAGGTGTTTTTCACAATTGCCTTACTGTGCGCTCTCAAGGGTGATAGCACAAAGTCACAGAAGACTATGGTTGTCACACTAAGTCTGTTCTAGAGGTCGCCAAATCTATCAGTTTTGGTTTCTCAGTTTTCCTATCGTAAATTCAGTTCACCACATAATACTGAGTCCTCCAACAACTGCCCACACTGCCTGCACACAAACATCTTCCCCTCTTTGAGATGGATACAGCTGATAAAAATCCAAGATGATAAAGAGGGAGGAAACCAAGCTCTATGAAAAAACAGTTGAGGAATTTGGGTGTGTTTAGCATGGAGAAGACTGGGAGGCAATATTTTAACTATCTTCAAATATCTGAAGGGCTGCCACATGGAAGATGGAGGAAGCTTGCTTTCTGCTCTTCTAGAGAGTAGAACCCAAAACAATGGAGTCAAATGACAAGAAATGAGATTTCAGTTAAACATTAGGACGAACTTTCTAAGAGCTGTTTGACAGTGACACAGACTACCTCGGAACGCTACAAATCCCAGAATTCCCTTCGAGGAGGGATTGATTGTTAAACCTTTCTGGAAATTGTAACTTCATGAGGGGAATGGGGATCTCCTAATTATTCTCTGCTCTCTTAACAAATCTGGCAGGAAGGTAAATGGCGTTTCCATGTGCTGCTCTGGTTTCGTCAGAAGTGGCTTAGTCATGCTGGCCACATGACCTGGAAAAACTGTCTATGGACAAACGTTGGCTCCCTCGGCCAGTAAAGTGAGATGAGCACCACATCCCCAGAGTCGTTTGTGACTGGACTTAACTGTGAGGGGTCCTTTACCTTACTTTACCTATGACTGTTAAAAGGGTGCAATAGGATTTTAAATGTATGGTTCAGATATGGCCCCTTTTGCAAAGTAGAAGATGGCCCTTCACAAAGCTCAGTATCAAGCTCCTAAGGACTTTATATGTAATAACCAACATCTTAAATTGCAGTTAGAAATTGCCAATGCAGCTGATATAAGAAGGGAATCACATGAACCCTGTACCCTGCTTTTTACAAATTGAATCTTCTGAATGGTTTTCAAGGGCAGCCCCACACTGAGTGTTTTACAGTAGCCCATTTCAGACGTAACTAGTTCATGCAGAACCATGGCCAGGTCTGACAATTCGAGGAACAAATATTACCAGAACAACCAATATCATTTAGCTTTTCTCTTCAGTTTTTTCTTAAAATAATTTCCTCAACATTTGAAGTAAAAATGGGAGGTGTCTTTCTCAGGAATTGTAAACAGGTTTCAAGAAACCAGGGTGATGAACTTTCCAGGGGATATGCAAACACTCCCTTTTAAAAATATTTGCACTTTTGTTTGGTCAAGGACATACTGCTTAGTATAGTATGAACTATAGTTATGAACTTCAAGTAAAACTGTGGACTGCCAGGAAAAGATGGATAGAATTCTATAGCTATTTCCTAAGAGCATTGTTACCAATCTATCATTTCTTTTCCATGAATAGGCCTTTTGAATCTAGGATAGTGATTTAGGATGTTGTAACATTTAATGAGGCATTATGAACTACATTTGAAATCTTTCTGAGGTTATTTACTGGCAGATACGCATAAGCTGGTCCAAGTTAACCTGCCAATTTCTGGGTTCAGAGATAACTGACCTGACCAAAAATGTCTTCATGCAAGGCATAACTAATTAATGGAATTCACTTTCACAAGACGTGGTGATGAACACAAGCTTAGATGGCTTTAAAAAGGAGATTAAACAAATTCAATAAAAATAGCTCTGTCATGGTTTAGTGGAGCTGCTAGGAGATGACAACAAGAGAAGGCTATTCCTCCATAATATATTTTTGGACTGCACAAGGACATCAGGTTGACCACTGTGAAAAACTTGACACTGGTCTAGATGGGACTTTGGTATTGTCTAGTAAGACAACCTTCATGGTATCAAATAAGAAGAACATTTCTGTTCTAAAGAACTTGGATTCTGTAATTGCATCAGAACTAGAGAGCATAATAGGTCTTTGAATGAAAGCTATAATAAAACCGTAACAATAGCTGTTAGAGTTGCAATCTTTAATTAGTTAATCAGGTGAGTAATTGCTTAAAGCTTCTTGAAATTTAAAAGGTTCTAGTTAATTGCAAGGATGTTGGAGAAACTGCAACAGAAAAGGAAGTAGAAATTGCTGCAGTTTGTGTGTCTGTCTGTGGTCAGGAACAGAAATCAGTCAAGTGAACACTATTGGTATTTGTTCATCTCGTTTTTAAGTCTCCAAATGGTATTAATTACTAACTCTTCTTTACATTGTTTTGGCATTTCCTTTACACAGAGATGAATTACATTTATGTAAATGAGGTAAATAGTTATGGAACTTTCATAACTTATGTTGAATAGTAGAAGTTGGGATGAGTAACAGTATTCGCAGCCAAGGTGTGAAATAAAAACCAGACACATATAGCTGGCTTGATCAAGCCACCCAACATAATAATATGCATTATTTCTCACCTTGAATTTATAAATTAAGACAATACTGTACAAAAGCTCAGATTTATAATAGAAACATTCTTCCACACTACCAGTATGAAATAAATTGTGATATATATCAACATCTGCCTCCCCACCAAATCATTTTTCTTCTCTGTTGGCAGTACTCAGTTTTGTAGACCTTTTGGTGACAGAAATCTCTGTATCTATATTTAAAATGTTAAAACGCAAAGCCTTTCTTGGTTCAGAGTGGAGATAATTTTAATATTAATCAAACACAATGTTTCATACATAACAGATTTAATAGAAAACTCTTTTGATAGCTATTGATTAATTCCCATAATAGATTTCTGTGTCAGAGACATACAATAGAAGGAAAGATTTCTATGATAATTGCATCTCAAGATTTATCAGAGGGTTTTTTATTAGCAGACAGTTCTACTACATTGGTGCAATCCACCAGGAGATTCTTAGCAAGTGTGTTAAAATGAATGGGAATTTCATAAGTGCACAATTTTGTGCAACTACCATTTATAGCAATACAGAGACACTCCTGAAGGATTGCTCTCTGCAGCAATGCATTTCACATATCAAGTATGCTTTTGTTCTTAAAGACCATTTTTGAGGTACCTTTAGATGTCATGACAAAGTTCTCAGAGTGATCCACCTCAGGACCACCTGCCACCTGATGGAGATGGATAAGATCAGTAAGAAGAGAACAGTGTTGTAAAAATTTGCTTTATAAAAAATTACCGAACAAGCTATAAAAGGAGAAATTTGTGAGAAAGTTCCTGTAAAAGTTGTACGCCAGTGGTGCTTTTAGCCTTAAAGGCTGCCCAGTGTAACCTGAAGAAAGGCAAGTGCTACTATTAGGAAGAGTGAGGCAGGTGCCTTAGACAGCAGGTCCTGAGGTGTAGGGAAGTAGTGATGAAAGTCAGAGGTGCCAATGGATGTGGCTCTTACATTTGTACTGTAGGCTACATCCCAGCCACAAAAAAACCCAGAGGTTTCCACCTTCCATCAAAGCAACCAAGAGGCAATGTCATAGTTCAAGATCACGTGAGGAAGGTGCAGAGCAGGTCTGGTGATGGCTGTGGCCTGGGGGCACTTGGAACCTGGACCTGCAACTCTCCATTTCTCCCTTATATGCTGGGAACACACTTTGCATAGTGTTGTATAAATAACCTCATTTTCATTCATAAATTGAATTCATTCATTTTTATATCATTATGTGCAGGCTTAATTGGTATAGCTCAAAGGACTTGAGCTAAACTGCTGGTGTTTGTAGCACTGAAGCAAATGCATGACTCAAGGAGAGGAATTTCAGTATCTGGAGAATGAAATGGAATCATTTCAGTGGATGACAAATGAGATGTAAGCTGGCTGTCTCTTAAACTTTCAAAAGCTCCCTCCCTCTGTGGCAATGAGAGACTGGGCAGGGCTCCCCAGGGCAGAGAGTGGGTTACTGGCTGTTGTGTGCTGCTATTTCTTCCCAGGAAATCTCCCTGGATCTGGGCTAGATGGCAAACACATATTGGCTTCCCTAGTCTCTCATTTCCTTGTGGCAAAAAGTTGAGTACAGAGAACCACGAGAAGTGCTTCATGGACGGAATTTGTGCAGTAAGCACATATAAGCAGTTCCAGTGCATATGAGCTAGAATTAAACTAAAGAGATGAACTAAAAGGAAGGGTTGAAATCGAAGAACTTCAATTTCAACTGGAGAAACTTGAGCAGGTGGTTGCATTTAACGTAGTAGGATCATAGAAGTGTAAAGCTTTCCTCTTGCAATTCATTGTGTCCCCACCACTTCACGTGCTTTTAGCTCAGTAACCCTTACAACCAATCTGTTATATAAACCAGTATCATTATTATTAGATTGTATTTGTGGGGTATGGCACACGTGCTGCTGCTGCTTAGAGTAGGCATAGGCAAACTTGGCCCTCCAGATGTTTTGAGACTACAATTCTCATCATCCCTGACCACTGGTCCTGTTAGCTAGGGATGATGGGGGTTGTAGTCCCAAAACAACTGGAGGAACGAGTTTGCCTATGCCTGGCTTAGAGACAGTGGCTTGTCTAAGGGCATCCAATACATTCTTGGCTGAACTGATCTTTGATTTGGAGTGGACCCATTATGGCTGGCTCAGTTTATCACACCGCAGTGAGAAAAATGATCTTGCTTTGCACAGATGAATCCAAGGTACAGAAAACCTGTCTGTCTTTGCCTCTGGTCATCCTGTTGACTTCTGATTACACAGGAGAAAACTAGCTTGTTTTGGACTAAATGAGACTGAAAACAGTAGCCCCTCTTTTTTTGCAAAAGTCAAGCACCTTAAACATCTGTGCCTTACAGCTCAGGTGAATCTTAACAAAAACAAAACAGAAATCAATGTTGCCTCTTTAAGAGGTGCCACGGGGGATATGGAGTGCTGTGGATGTGCTTTTGTTATTAAAGTACATTTAGTTAAAGAACAAGCTCTTTATTATCACTCATGTTTCTCTGGATAAGCACTTTAAGAAAAAGAGTGTCAGTACCTATGGGTAAATCTATCTTATTTTAAGTTATAAGTGAGAATGCTTTGCCAATTTATTTAGGGGAAACTCTTACTGAATACTTCCAAGTAAACTTGCATCAGACTGAGTCATAACTTGCATAGACGGTTATCAAGGACAGCACTGAAGACTAGCTGTAGTCAAAACTACAGCCAAAACCCACAAACCAGCTAAATTTATATTACACTTAAGAAATAAAATAAGCTGGATCAGCCAATACTTCTTCCAGTCTGGCCAATGAAGTTGTATGTTATGCACATGGGTTGAATTCAAATGTTGTGAATTCAAATGTCAGGGATGGTGGCTATTCAGGAATGTTGCCAGGTGGGCCGGGAGAGTCTTATGGACCAAACTATGGAAATCTATCATCTGATCTGGCCCAATAATTACTTTCAAGATAAGAAGTTGTAATAAAAAGAGTGAAAACTGAATGATGATCGCTCACTACTGTCTTGAACAGCTTAGTTTGAGGCATCTCCAATAATTTTACTCAAAACCACACCTATTCACTATCAAACATTACTGAGGTATAAAACATATTATTATACTGAAATTAAAGAAGGAATGGTGTAGTAAATCACTTGTCCTCCCGTTCCTCCTCTTAGAGGAAAGTGTAAACAAAATCCAAAACTCAAGAACAAAGCAAGTTTTTTTGTCTTAGTTCTAGTTAAAATTTGCTTTTGCTTTTTATTCCATTTAATATATTTAATTGCCACTTTTTGAAAAAAAAATTGTATGAGCTAATATATATATATATGAATTCAAAGACCTTGCTTTAATCTTGACACATTTATTTCTTTGAAAACTTCTATAATTCATAAGATTGTATTGCTACTATCTGAGAGAGATGCTTTGCTTAAAAGAACTTAATTTATCACAAAGTGGTTGTTCATGCATATCTGTCTCTCATCTAGTTCAAATAAATTTCAGCTTTCAACCAAAAGTAAAAAAAAATCAACTTAAAAAAAAATACAGAATTAATGAAAGTGGTTTTTAAAGTATCTCATCTTCCACTTTCCATGAACATTAAAGTTTGTTTCTTGTCAGAATTCCCAGTTAATGAAAAAAAAAAAAGCTCAACCTTCAACTTACTTAGCAAATTAATGAGTTGATCTTGATCTTGTTTTTGCAAAGAGAAAAGTAAAAGCTACCTAACCCTACCTATGAAATTAGTTTGCACTTTGCTACCAAACTGTTATGAGATCAGCTGGAAACCTTTTTCATTATTTTTCTCTCTTTAGCAATTACTCCCATTGATTATATATATATATATATATATGCTTTCGTAGATTTTCACGGGTACAGGAATGCAGGTTTTGGTGTCCTCGGGTGTCTTCCCGTGTAAAAGTTGGGGTGTCTAGGCGACGTTTCGACGAGGTCTCACTCGTCATCTTCAGGCTGGTGCTTTCGGCTTCTTGTTACTGGAACAGAGCAGGATCTCAGTGTTTGAGTTCCTATAAATACTGTTGAGGGGGTGTGGTGTATAGCCTCCAATGTTCTGGGCAGAGAGGAAGTTCCCAGGCTAGTGTGCCTTTTCTTCTTTTGTTCCTTAATTACTTGAGGGATATCTTGAGTGATTTCTTGAGTGATATCCTGAGTACCACTTAGGTGGGTCATTAGGTGTGGATTAGTTGCTAAAGTCTTTGTGTCTTGACCTCTTGAACTTTGTGAAGAGTTTTTCTGAGAAGATGGCTGTACTGCACTTAGTTGTGCTCTGGCTTGGCTTCGTGTATAGGGATTGCAGGGGGGTTTACACAGGGATTACACAGATCTGGCTGACACAGGCCACAAAACCACAGCTCGCCCCTATACACGAAGCCAAGCCAGAGCACAACTAAGTGCAGTACAGCCATCTTCTCAGAAAAACTCTTCACAAAGTTCAAGAGGTCAAGACACAAAGACTTTAGCAACTAATCCACACCTAATGACCCACCTAAGTGGTACTCAGGATATCACTCAAGAAATCACTCAAGATATCCCTCAAGTAATTAAGGAACAAAAGAAGAAAAGGCACACCAGCCTGGGAACTTCCTCTCTGCCCAGAACATTGGAGGCTATACACCACACCCCCTCAACAGTATTTATAGGAACTCAAACACTGAGATCCTGCTCTGTTCCAGTAACAAGAAGCCGAAAGCACCAGCCTGAAGATGACGAGTGAGACCTCGTCGAAACGTCGCCTAGACACCCCAACTTTTACACGGGAAGACACCCGAGGACACCAAAACCTGCATTCCTGTACCCGTGAAAATCTACGAAAGCATATATATATATATATATATACACACACACACACATACAGAGAGAGAGAGAGAGCTTAGAACAATTTGATTCTATGAACCAACTACTGCAGAATAAAATCCAACATGTGTTTAATAGCATTAGCTTTCATAGGTACTTTCCAAATCTTCTATCCTGAGATGTTTCACATGCACGAAGAATTTACTTGAGAAGCTAGCTGAAGGGTACCCCGGAAAGACCAAAGATGATTGATGGGAAGAGAGGAAGATAGATTATGAAAGTCTCCACTTCTGCAGCTGGCTAATGCCATATGGTTCTGCTTCATCAAAGAAGTGAATGTAAATGTCATTATAAATACTAGTTTATTAACAGGGTATTTTCTGAGGGATTTTTTCCTAGATTACTGGAGCATAAAGAAATGCCATGACTTCAGTTATAATCATGGTGGGCGGGGGGTGGGGGTGTAGAGCCTCAAGTGTCATGAAGTACAGATCTACCTTATCTCTTCCAACTCATTGGGGACTGTCTATTTTAATCCTTTCTTTTGCAGACAAACATGCCCTTGGTGTGTTTGTTGCAGATTCAATGATGTTCTCTAATTGACAATTGAAGATCTGCACATGTTAGGCTTTCTGTCTCAATCCCCAAGCCATATTTATTTCTCCTGGAAGCCATATAAGCAGGCCAAGGACATTAAGGTCTTAGAGTTTCGGCAGTCTATGAGATTCTTTTGATGTTGTGCTTGTCTTTATGCATACAACCTGTTCAAAAATTCCAGCAGCAGTCATGCTGAGATATGACCTATCCGTTGGTGGTCCCAGCAACGGCCTTTCAATTTCAGGAGGAGGAAAAACGTCCATCTGAAATTCAGCCAAATTCATGTTTTACAAAGGTGTACACTGGCAGAATAATTTTTGGGGGAGGCAATTTGTAACCTTTCCTTAGACTTCAGAATTGTTGAGCTAACAACATGAAACAATAGAGTTCGCTTCTCTAAAGTATCCTTGAAGGTTTCCTACACAACAAAGTAGTAAAAAGAAGCTGGGTGTCAAAGATAGATCTGCTTACATTACTCAGAAATAACAAGGCTTAATTACTTAATTCAGTATACAATAAATCCTGACCCTTATAATCCCATTTCCTTGTTAAAAGTCCAGCAATTCTCATGACAATGCAATATGAAGTGATACCCAATATAAGTATGGAGATTATTTAGGCTTTGTGATAGAACATATGCTTTCCATGCAGATGACCCCATGTTTGTGTTAGCATTCGCATGATGGTATATGTTTTGACTCCACAGAATGAGAAGTGACAGAGACAGGATGTTTGTGTTACTGTGTTCCATGAAGTGGGACTTTGTTATTTTTCTCTTTGCTGTCTGATGCTAGAGAGAGAGGGAGCCATGTTGCAGTGCTCCATGTGTGTTTATATGTAAATAAAGTAGATTAGCCAAAATGCTGAGTTGCTGAGGTCTGTCGCGCAAACTGCACAGACTCTGCGGATCCCTGGGTGTGCCGGTGTCTGTTGGCATCAGTTGCTGTGATGTTCGGGCAGACGAAAGCTTTTGAAGCTCCCAAACGATCGACCAGGAGGGAGGGAACATGCCAGTCAGGCATGTGTCTCTACCAGCATCCTACTTGAGTATAGGATGAGTTCCTGACAGTTTAAACCCTGACAGCTCCAGTTTAAAGAATCAGGCAGCAGCTGATGGGAAGGAGGAGCCTCTGTATTAGAACCTGACAAACTACCATAAGTCAGAGTTGATAACACCGTAACTGCCAGAGAAGAGGCTTGGGTGCTTCCCAAACCCAGCAGAGTGTCACTCCAGCAAGGGCTGAGGGAAATAAGGAACTGATCCTTGCAAGGGATGCCAACCACCTGCTTTTAGTCAAAAAATCTGGCCTGATTTTCACCCAATGCCTGGGGTCCTGTGGCAGTTATTGCACCACAGAATAAGCTTGCTTGGGCAAAATAACAACAACAAAGCTTTTGTTGAAACAAACATGGTTCGGTTAGAACTGAGTAGTATATTCCTTGTAATATGCACTTTTCAATGGACTATTAAATTAGAAATTATTCTGTAATGTCCATCAAATAGTCCTTCATTTGACCTCAGAATCCCATTACCGAAAGTAAATGTCCATCTAAATTATACTTCCGGACTCATACATTTAAGTAGAACTTCTGTATTAAAACCTACACCTTTAATATAGAAGTGTAAATCATAGTGCTCTTATACAGTAATTTAATTAAAGCAATATTTTTTAAAAAGGAAAGAAACTCTGCTGGAAGAGGAGAGTTTGAAAAGCAAGTAGACTGAAGTTGATCGTACAATGGGGGGAAAAGTCAAATATAGTGTTGGTTTTGAGTATTAAAACAGAATCCAATCACCAGCTAAGCTAGTGAAGTGGTCTCAGGGTTGCTGCTACAGTTGATTCCACTCTGAGTGCAGGGGGAGCTTAGTAACTCTGCTAAAACTGTTACACCAGGTGCTTCTAAGATAGTCATGGACAACTATGGGGCTTCCCCAGTGTGACAAGAGTAATCCTACTGAAAGTCTGGGGTTGGGTGGGTGGACAATCCAAGGCAGAGGAACTACCAGATCTAAAGCTTTGCTAGGTTCATGTCAGCAGGGCAGAAGGTGAGGAGTGGCACTTTTCATTTTCATCCTATATTCTCAGCCAGTTATCCCCCTTTCCCATTGCTCCCAATAGAAGAAAAAATAGTATGCCACCTCTAGCCCTGGTATACCTCTTCTCCTGTTCTAGGGACATATTGGGGAAACAGGAGAGCTTTGGATTTATCTCACATTTGGAGAGCACTCCTTCCTCAGTGAGTGGCATACCTACAGCAGAGCAGCAATGCCAACAGAGGTTTCCTTGCTGGCCTGCAAGGTGGATTTACCCACAGAATTGCCTTTCTAGTGGTGGAGAAGGAGAGATGATTTACTCTATGGCCCCTGAGATGCCCTCCCAGTTATCCTTAAAGTGAGATATTCTACTGGCCATGGTATCTTCTATAATGATGATCTCTGCCTGTCCCTGCTCCAGATTCTGGGTTCTTTTGGCCTCTGCAGGGATGGTTGCTTGTTTTGATGATCCAGCGTTGGTTTTTGAATATGCGTTGGCTGCGGTTGATGAAAAATTTCACCCAAAACATCTGCAGGATACCAGTTGCCAAAGGCTGATCTGGACAACACAGAGCTTAGAATGTGCGAAATTGCTGGCTACCATATTTCAATCCATACATCTGGAACAACATGGTACCCTCCAGATGTTGTTGGACATTATCCTTGAGCAGTGACCATGATTGCTAGGGCTGTTGAGAGTTGTACTCCAACAAAATATGGAGTGTACCATATTCGCTATCTCTGTGCTCCTGGATCTGCAGGAAAAATGTTGCTATGTGTCTTGTCTCTATCAGAAATGAGAACCAGAAAGGCAAAGCTATTCTCTCCTGGCGGTAGCACCTAGACTTTGCAGTTCCCTGGCAATTTAAATATATTTCAGCGCTTTTGTGTTGGTATTCAGGCAGTTACTAGAAACTTGGCAGTTTGGCGAAAATATTTTATGTGGTTCAAAGTGTTTAAAGCTAGTTCTTTTTACTTCCTTAATTACATGTCTTTGGGCTTTTGCTATAAGTTGTTTATAGGTATTTGTGTTGATATTTTGTGACTGCGCATTCATTCTGTTATGGTTGTATGGGTGGATTTTATATACTGATTGATTCAACCACTGAATTGTATTAATTTTATTATATTAGTTGTGTGCATGACCTCAGGTGCTATTGAAATATACAGATTTGATAAATATATATCAGTGCAATCCTTTGTGTGCCTACTCAGAAGCAAATTCCATTGGTAAGTGTGTGTTGAATGGAACCCAAAATGTGAAATGGCAGAGATTATATTTTGATTATAGATTCATACCTGTATGTATATTCATATTAGTATTTAACGAAGCACATATGATTTATGCTAAAATGTGTTTTTGTGGAGAATATTAATATGCATCCATTGACTTGGACTCCCATGTGCTTATTTACTTATGCACAGCTCTTTTGATTTGCAACAGAAGGATTCATTCCTAATGATTATAGTTTTCATGAACCACTTTTTTTTTAAAAAAAAAAGTGTGGAGCCACATGTGGTGCAGAAATATAGCATGAAACAAAAGGACAGAAATGGCAAAATGAAGCATACAATAATTTATTTGACAGTGTATAATGCCAAAGAAATATTTTCCAGACGTTCCTTCCAATGTTGCATCTTTCAGTTGTTGCCCTAGCCAAAACACAGTAGCAAGCTCTGCCTTATGGCTAATAGCTCCACAAGGTTCACCATAAGAAAATCTTTTTAAAAAAGGTTTGCTTTATCTGGGCCGACCCTATGGGAGTTACCCAAGGCATGCAGGACTGGTTAGCTCTGGAGGTGGTGTTATGAATGCAGTGGATAGGGATGAGTGAATCTGTCCGTTTTGGTATCTCTCCATTTTTCATTTCCCCAATCTTCAGTTCCATTCTCATATTTCCATATCAGTTTGTGTCTTTGCTTCTTTTTTTCCTTCCTCACTTTTGGGTTCTTTTTTCTCTCTTTCCAATTATATTTCATTGACTTTTCAAAAATTTCCCATATACATTCCCATACATGATAGATTTTTCTTTTGCCAACTTCCCCTCCCATTTTCCATGGTGTTTTTTTATTTCTCCCCCTTGTTGCACCCTATCTTCTCTCTCTTATACCATGACAATGATACAATGATCTCTAATTCCTTCTGTTGCTCATAGTTCAAATTCTGCTCTTGTATTCATCAACAATAATGTTTGTTCAAATAATCTTTAAAAAGGACTGTTCCGTTCTTCCACAAAACAATCATCATTAGGTTCTCTTATGCTTCCTTCCTTTCTTTTTTTTTAAAAAAGTCATGCTGAAAATTCAGTGTAGATTTATTCCAATACAAACATTTTTGTAAGCAATTTAGCCTAAAATGCACATTTTGGGGATGGGGGAAGCACTCATACTTCCCTGCTCTTTATATTATTATTATTATTATTATTATTATTATTATTATTATTATTATTATTATTATTTGTATGCATCTGTTTGATCACCATGAAAAACTGGGTGCTGCTCAAGAGGGGCCTCTGATTTCATCCAGCCTTACAAGTTTTATGAGGCAGAGCCCCCGGAATAGACAAATTCGTCAAGACTGGATTTGAATTCTGTCTAGACATTATGAATGAAGCTTACATCAGGAAGACCTTTCTGACATTAACAGCTGTTCAGCAGCAGAACAGACTCCCACAAGAGGTGGTGGACTCTCCTTCCTTGGAGGTTTTTAAGCAGAGGTTGGGTGGCCATCTGTCATATATGGTCTAGTTGAGATCCCTACCTTGCTGGGGGTTCTTTACAACTCTACAATTCTCTCATTCTATGCAAGCTATTATGACCAGTTTATTATTCATATATTTTCAAGCATGGATTCAGTGTATAAGACTTCCCTCAAGCATTGTTTTTTTAAAAAAGAAGAAGAAGAAAGGTTATCATTTGTGGTTTGCTTTCTGCAAGGAGAGGAAATTGTTGTGTTGATGTCCAGATAGAGACAAATCTAACTGGAATTCATTAGAAGTTATGGAGAAGCTACCCTACTATAGCCATGAAAAACCTTTGGAGTACAGGATAAAATTAATTTACTTCCAGGTAAACAATGCAACAACACAAATAATGTTATAAAGTAACAGTAACTCAGGATTTTCACTTTTGTGCACCTGTTTGGTGTCATTTTTTAAATGAGATGGAGGCTGTGATAGCATAAAACTCTCTCTAATAGTTGTAATATAAAAAGGTAAAGGTAAAGGACCCCTGACAGTTAAGTCCAGTCTCAAATGACTCTGGGGTTGCGGCATTCATCTCGCTTTACTGGCCGAGGGAGGCGACGTTTGTCCGCACACAGTTTTTCCAGGTCATGTGGCCAGCATGACTAAGCCGCTTCTGGTGAAATGAGAGCAGTGCACAGAAACGCCGTTTACCTTCCCGCCAGAGCGGTACCTATGTATCTACTTGTACTTTTGATGTGCTTTTAAACTGCTAGGTTGGCAGGAGCTGGGACTGAACCACGGGAGCTCACCCCATCACGGGGATTCGAACCACTGACCTTCCGATTGGCAAGCCCAAGGCTCAGTGGTTCAGACCACAGTGCCACAACCGTCCCAGTTGTAATATACACAGTGCCCCCACCCTAGAAAAATAGGTGCCAGTACTCGTCATGAAGTTGTTACAGTAAGTGCCACACTTTTTAACAACATAAAGAGGTGCTGGTACTGAGTGGCCTTGAGTACCCCCTGAAAAAAAGCACTGAATATGCTGTTGTATTTCTAAGCCACTTTTAGGAAATGTTGATCAGCTCTATGTAAAAAAACAAAAAAAAGCACACCAATGGCAGATTCCTTAGCCACATGCTGTTCATCCTCTTATTTAGTCCAAATACTTTAAAAAAAACAAAACCCCTATTTGTGTCCCTTTTAACTAGCCATTGTATTTACAGCACTTACACAGATGGCAACACCATAGTAAGACCCTGGGAGGCCTCCAAGGGCTTGAAGGTACTGTCATGGAATTCTACTCAATATTGAGCCAGTGTAGATTCTAATGTATAGTTATTAGAGTAACAACTTAAACATGTCGCATGATTCCCCCCAAAATAGACCAGAGGCAATTGTGTTTCATCCAGCAGAGCTTTGCTGCTTCTGAAGGCAAATGAGCATAATGGTCACAAATCCAATACAGTACATTCAGGATTGGTATGTTCCATAAGAAGTCCAGTTGCAGCAGACTTAACTTAAACTTACAATAACTTATAATAAGTCTAAACCTTAACACTATATACAGAAGACCAGACTAGAAGGAAAAGAGATAGAAAGAGAAAGTGAAACCCTGGCTCCTTCTGGTCTTACTTTTATAGTCACCATGACCTTGACAGAAAGAGATAAGAGAAACAGCTTAAACCAGCTGTACTCAGCTTCTCTGAAGGAATAACCCAAACATCATGAACCTTCTGCTTGTTTCTTTCACACAGAGAAGCTTCTAGAATCCTCTTGAATTAATTAGAATAGGAAAGGTCTCTACAAATCAGATCAGTACTTTCTGCACTAAGAAATGCAAACTGACAGGTATTATGGTTGCCTCCACCTCTTGATGGGACACTTTCATTCTTCCCCTGTGAGCCCTCAGCTCTTATGGGACAAGGCATGTGCCAACTGTGCACACATGCACACAGCCCCCTTGCTTCACTCTTTCCCTTCCCTTCCACAAGTGGAGAAATAAACCTGGAAGTGGCACTTACATTAACTTTCCATACCGTGCACACAAGGAACAGTGGTTAATGGCTTCCAGATAGATTCTGGCTTGTTTGGAAATGATTAACCACAAGGAAGTAGGGAATATGGAGGACAAATGTGTCACAGCACCCTTGTGCTCATAATTCCTGTCTCATATTCTGATGATATTCCTTTACATATGCTGGAGGAAATCTTTGTCTCTCTTCTCAACAGCAAATGCGCACACCGAAACTTGCACTTTCCCTCCATGTCACCTTGTCCCGAGGAGTTCCAGGTAGGTTGTTGGCATTATTTGATTGGAGGTCACTAAATCAGTGACAATCTAATTGGCAAATGGCAGCGGAGTGGAGAATTTTCAGCAGCTTTTTTTCCTGCTTGGCTTTTTATTGCAAGTCTAATGGACAAACAGTTCACTGCTTCTCTAGCTGCTGGCATATGGCATCCAGGAGGACAAGTCAGACCAGACAGCCCATCAGATTAACCATGTAATAGACCCAGAAGCAGCTTTAAAGCTGTTAAGCAAAATTGCTTATGGAATCTGCCAAAGTACCAGATGCTGCTGTTGGAAGAAATATTTTCCAGTGCTTAGCATCTGGGATCTGAGATTGCCAGCGCAAAGGCAAGAAAAGTGGGAATCTGCCATTTCCTATCTGGGTTTGGAGATAAATTTACAATTAGGTATAATATGAAACAACTGGATTTTCTTTCTTTTTTTAAGACAGTGAAATTATGTAGTTTTATATGTAAGAGCCTATAAAATTATTTTCTGCTTAAGGTTGATGACATTTTAGCATAGCAGCAATCTAATGAGAAATGGGATAAGATTAGAACACATTATATTGAGTTTCTTTGTGTCTAGATAGCAGCAAAAATATTGCTGTGCTAGAAGAGGTTATTGCCAACACAGTAAACTGACTAGGACAGGCCAAGAGGAAATGAAAACATCCTAGACTTGACAAAAGGATGCCTTCTTCCAAATCCTATATATCACTGGCAAAGTTATGTACTGAGCCTAGATCTTCTTAAACACACCGTTGAAATAGTGAGATATGCAAATCGCAACCATTCTAATGCATTTCCCCCCCTTTGGAGTTAAGTTCAGATTGGTGGATTTGGAATAGTTGGCATCCGTCTGTCTCGGGAGACAATGGAGGAGTGCACCTTTGGGGGTGAAGCCAAACTGCTGGAAGGTTGCAGTGCCTGCTGTAGAGACCAATACAGGAGAGACATGTTTTGTTGCAGCTAAAGCAGATGACCACATCAGTGAAACTGGTGGGGGTCTTGTTGTCTGGGCAGCCCAGCACCTCCATACATACTGTCCAGGTTCAAACTTTGGTGCTGCTAATGCAATGGTTTTGACTTCACCCCACTGAGATGCAGTACCTTGTCTCTCAAGACGATGCATGCCAACAATATTTATTTGTCACAAATACTAAAATATTGTGGGCCGCGGGTGGCGCTGTGGGTTAAACCACAGAGCCTAGGACTTGCCGATCAGAAGGTCGGCGGTTCGAATCCCCATGACGGGGTGAGCTCCTGTTGCTCGGTCCATGCTCTTGCCAACCTAGCAGTTCGAAAGCACGTCAAAGTGTAAGTAGATAAATAGGAACCGCTCTGGCAGGAAGGTAAACGGCGTTTTCATGTGCTGCTCTGGTTCACCGGAAGCGGCTTACTCATGCTGGCCACATGACTTTGAAGCTGTACACCAGCTCCCTTGGCCAATAAAGCAAGATGAGCACCGCAACCCCAGAGTCGATCACAACTGGACCTAATGGTCAGGGGTCCCTTTACCTTTACTAAAATACTGCACTACTTTCCTAGATGTCTGGAAGAGACTTGCTTTGAGATGAGTTCTGCAGAATAAGAACTGTTCTCCCACACCAGTAGAGGAGTTCAAACAGTTCAATAACCATCCAGATATGAAGAAGTGACCTATAATAATTTCTAGTTACCCATGAGAGTGGCCTAATCTAACCTATATCAGTGTGCTACCATGAAATTACATACCGGTAAGGGATTCCAGGGTGTATGAGTTTTGGAAAGGCAGTTAAATCCACTACACTTGGACATTCTAGGTACAAGGTACTGACATATCACAATTTCCAACTATCCATAAGAGGGCAAAATGGGATACTATCATTTTTATCACTGGAATGGAAAACGAGGCGATGTACAGGCTAAGGATGGTGGCATGCAAGGCCTACAGAAACCCAGCTGGAATGAATTAAATGACAGCTAGATGAATAGATGCTGGTTAAGGGAGCTAGATAGATTAGCGATAGTGTTTCTATCCAATCTAATTTGAGTGCCATTGCAAGCCGCAATAAAGCCCCTTGGTATGCAATTATTTAATATAAAGTGGAAGGTGACTGTAACTTGAAGCATAGATCTCTTCCTACTTCTACAACTGCTTTAACGTGTTGGAGAATGCAGATGAGGCAAAGTGCGGTGTTAGAAGACTGTCTTAGATAGATTTTAAAAAGAAAGAAGTGTGGGACAGATGAAAAATTGCAGACACACAAAAGATACCATATGTAGTTAATGCATCTCTTGGCCGTCAGCTCTACTTTTCAGTTTCCAAGTTCTGGGATAAGGCTTTCTTCGTGGTGGCACCTCATTTGTGGAATTTTCTCCCCACTGTTGTATGTCTGCCTCCATCACTGTTTACTCTTCAGTGTTGTCTAATCATATACATTTTTGTTCTGTTCTTTGCTGGGTGCATCTGACCTGATGTGCCTCTGTAACGTAAGAGATTGTCCGTTTGTGGCATTATGGGTTGTTGTGTTGTGTTTTTATTTATTGCTTCTTAACTCTAAGTGATTTTATTGTTTGTAATAGTACTGACATTATATGTGTAACCTGTTCTGGAATCATAAATTAATGAAGGGTTGGAAAGAAATTGAAATAGCAGGAAAAAATAAATGCAGAGCTATTTCAACAACACTATATCCTGAACGAAAAGCAATGTGCCGAGCTTAAGTGGCATTGAGCATGGTCTTTTCACACAAATGCTATGTAAACCAAGATAGATGTTTGCACATTCTGCTGCACTTTGGAAAGAAAGCTCATCACAATATTCACTCAAAGGCTCTAGATGTGAGAAGGGGCTGGGGAGTTTTGACTTTTGAGCAGTATTTAGATATGGGTGAGCCACAAAAAGCTCAGAGCAGCAACCACATTCAGACACTGGCAGCTGTTTTAGCTTCTACTGCCTGACTAGAGTCAACAGGGGCCAAAGCTAATTTTCCTGCCTGTCCTGTGAACAAAAAGGTTCTTCTTTCCCCACTATCAGAATTAGCTGTGATGTGCTGTCTCTTTCTCCCATTAGTTTGGAGCGAATGAAACAGTGCTGCAAGAACACCACAAATTACCCAATAAAGTCAACACTATTGATAGCTTCGATGGACGTGTGGTGTGTTTCTGGAAGGCAGATCAGCCAATGGCTCCAGCAGCTTTATTTGCACTGCATCTTTCACACTTGGACCACTGTTGTCTAAAGCAGGTGAAGATGTTAGCTGCATAAGATACAGGCTGGGCAGAACTGAGCTCTGCAAATGAGAGCGCATGAGTGGAATAAAGATTTGGGCAGCTGTACTGCAGAGCAGTTGTAAACCCCAGAACAATGAATGTGCCATTTCAGGGTTTAGGGCTTTCTCAAAGGTTCCCAAACTCAAGCACAGGGTGAGCTGAGAAGTATGCTAAGCTTTTGGCTTATTTTAATGCTCTCTAGTTTTTATGGCATCATTATTTGTTCTCATTGTCTTTTTTAAAAAAGTAATATTTATTAAAGGTTTAAGGGTTACAGAAAGGAAAAAAGGAAAAAAACAAAATTCAACAAAACAAAACAATACATTACAATAAAGAAAGAAAGAAAACAAACAAAAAACACTACTTTAACAATTAAAAACACAATGAATATTCCCATAACTTATCTTTCATTTACTTCTTTCCTTGACCTCCTCATACCTCCCTTTTTTGTATTCTAGTTCAGTTAGCTATTTCAGCAAATCCTTTCCATCTTTCTCAATTTTTGTCCTATAATTTGTCTTGACTCAATCTAACCTTATGTTTCCCCCTTTAGCCAATTAACAATCTATTTTTACTTAATCCTTTATAACATTTCTGCTAAAGCCATGTAACTTCATTCCAACATCTTTCTAACATTCATTAATTTTACAATATTTCTGTAGATAATCTTTAAATTTCTTCCAATCTTCTTCCACCGAATCTTCTCCCTTATTTGTTCTCATTGTCTTACTGTTCTAAACTGTTTTAGGGGTTCTTTTGAAAGCTGAAATGTGGTATATAACTCAGTGCATAAATACATTGAATATGGATATTCAGTGCTGTTTAGCAATGATCACATATGCTTGGAATGGTACACAAGATTTCCTTTCTTACTGGAGTTGTTTTAGATGCTGAAGTTTTTGTATTAGAGTTTTTGAACAATGCAAAGTAGAATTCAAACAAACAAAAAATACAGAGGGAACGTGAAAATTGGCAAGAGAGACATGGGTTGGAGTGTTTTGATGACATAAATCAGGAATACGAATGTACTGAGCTGTTGTCAGATTATGATAGACAAATAATCCCACTCTGATTAACACGTCTGCCCATCTTGTTGCCCATGAAACCTACCAGATTTCCCTAGATGTTTGATAATCTCCTTATTTTTGCAACAGATGACAAAAGCTGCACTATATCAGGACTGCAGTCATACATAGTGTTTAGTTTCACTGGTCCTAATGTTCCTTTTACATGGCAGTACGTGTAATGGTATGGAACTGTGGCTTTTGGATCAGGTAAAAACATAAAGGGTAAAGGACCCCTGGACGGTTAAGTCCAGTCAAAGGCAACTATGGGGTTGCGGCGCTCATCTCACTTGCAGGCCGAGCGAGCCGACGTTTGTCCACAGACAGTTTTCCAGGTCATGTGGCCAGCATGACTGAACCACTACTGGTGCACAGAGGACCGTGATGAGTGCCAGAGCGCATGGAAATGCTGTTTACCTTTCTGCCACAGCGGTACCTATTTATCTACTTGCACTGGTGTGCTTTTGAACTGCTAGGTTGGCAGGAGCTGGGACAGAGCAACAGGAGCTCACCCCGTTGCGGGGATTCGAACCACTGACCTTCTGATCAGCAAGAGGCTCAGTGGTTTAGACCACAGCACCACCCGTGTCCCGCCTTTTGGATCAATACACTACCATGCCACACTACATTGCATTTACACCAGTGAGTGTGGTGTGACACAACAAATCTTAGTGGACATCTCACGACTTACCAACAGCCTTTCCTTGCATGTGTGCTTTCACCCAAACCCTCATCTTGTGAGTAGTAGGGCAATGATCCATGAAAACCACAGAAAACTCCCAGAACATTTTGAGTTTCCAGGGTTGTGAACAGATTCCCCCCCTCCCCCTGCAAACAATTAACATGAAAATCAGTGCTAAACTTCTCCTAGATTTCTAGAAGCAAATTTTGGATGATCACATAAAGATAACTGGCAATTGACAGGTAAGGAAGATAGAATGTGCTTTCTGAATGCAGTATGGCAGTGAGGCTGGCGATACAACCCAATCCTGTTCCCCAAAGTATGATTAGTCTTACCTCAACCCTTTGTTTTCCTGAAATTCCTTGGACGCCTAAGTGCTTTTGCTGGCAGTTCTCCCTTTTGATGCATATGAAGTTGACAGCAACCTTAATATTAATTGCCAATATTGTGGAGTGGGAGTGTTCAATAGCATGTTTTTCTTACCCTGAAAACAAATCACAATAGCTGAAGTTCACGCAAAATGAAAGCATAAACCAGGGACTGTGCTCTTGTCATTCCCCCCACCCCCAGCTATAGAGTTGCCCTAATTGAACTAATCTAACATGCTATGCAGTCATCCTTCTATAGCTGTATACAACAGATGTTGGTTGAGCACCTCAGTTGCCCATCCCGAAAATGACATCTGCATTTCATTCCAATGCTACAGGAAACACTGTATTTGGTTGCAAAAAAAAAAAATCTTGAAAGAGATAGCACACCCAATGCTTCTAATTCCTTAAAATCAGCATTAAAACCTTGCAAGCTATTTCACGCCAGTTTGGACAGGTGGTGATAATGTTTTAAACTGTGCAGGATATATTGTAGTGATAGCAGTGAATGGTGAGAGATTTAAGGGGCTGAGCAGAGTCCAAACTTGGCTAGGTTAAATTGAAATGTTTCATAAAACACCAGCTTGTCATCCTAACTTGCTAAGTGAAAGTATGCTTCAGTCCTTATAATAATAATATAACAATAATTTATTATTTATACGCCGCCCATCTGGCTGGGCCTCCCCAGCCACTCTGGGTGGCTTCCATAGAAACCAAAAATATCACACGTTAAAAACTGCCTTAAGGTGTCTTCTGAATGTCAGGTAGTTGTTTATCGCTTTGACATCTGCTGGAAGGGCATTCCACAGGGCGGGCGCCACTACCGAGAAGGCCCTCTGCCTGCTTTCCTGTAGCTTTGCTTCTTGCAATGAGGGAACCGCCAGAAGGCCCTCGGCGCTGGACCTCAGCGTCCGGGCAGAACGATGGGGGGGGGGGACGCTCCTCCAGGTATACTGGTAAAATGGTACCTCAACTGTAATTTTAAGTGTTGACAATGACACAGGTTTTTACGGGGAGGTAGAAGAAATCCAAATATATAAATATATATGAAGGATTTTGATCCAGCACCATGGAAGCTTTGTGAAAGACTATTTTCTTGGACTACTTGGTGATCTCTACCAATTGCATATTCTTTCTCAATTTGCATTACAAACCTTAGGCTCTCAGCATGTAAATCAAAAGACCAGTGTGCTTTGTTCCACCAAAATAAACACTGAAACAAGATTTTGCTTTGTCTTGTCTTACTGTTAATGCTACGTGTCAGGGAACTGCCATCGGAAGAACCGGAGGTGCAAAGGCTCATTGAGGTTGAGAGAGAAGTAGCAGCGGAAGAGGGAACCAGTAGAGGGCGAGCAAGAACTCCAAGGGAAAGTGAGTCGGAGGGATGGCTCAGAGACGCTTCCAGCGAAAACAGTGGGGAGGTCTCAGGACCTCCTATAGGGACACCCACTCCTCGCCGGAAACTGTCACGCCGAGAGTCCAGAAGACGTGTTTCCGTTAAAGAGCTTTTATGTTGGAAACGATTCCGAAAGCAACCACTTTCGGATTCTACTAGCGATTGACGCAGCCATGCTGGAGGGGCTCCGTCACAGGCAGAGGTTTGAAAACCTGATCAAACTCTGAGGGACTTGCATTTTACGCACAAGCAGCTCATCATCCCATCACAGCAATCCGAAAGTCTCCGAAAGCCAGCTTGTGCAGGGAGAGGCATCATGAGCAACCCAGCCGGAACCGGACGAGCAGGAGCAGCTGGAGGGGGTCCAAGCCTGGAAGAAAGGTACAGGGTGTTGGAGATCCAGCTGGCGCTGCAAACGGCGAGGCTTGAGGAGAGGAGGGCTCAGGATGCAGAAAAGGGAAAGGAGAAAACCACCCCGCTCGCCAGAAAGGTGCCAGGATTGGTGCAGAAATTCGGGGGGGATCCCAGGAACTATCATGCCTTTAGAACAGAGATGCAATACGCTCTCAACCTGCAGTTTGATGACTTCCCCGACGAGGAATCGCGAGTGGCTTTTGTAATTGGCCATCTCGAATCGGGGGCGAAGGACTGGGTTAGACCCCTGATGGCAGCGAATAATGAGATCCTAAAGGACACGAGGAAGTTTTTTCGTGCCATGGACCTGATGTTTTCCAGCGACATTGAGCAGGGGGTGGTGCGAAGGCAGTTAATGGCTTGCCAGCAGGGAAGCCGATCTGTCCGTGAGTACTGGACTGAGTTTACTATGCTGATTCATAAATTGGGGTGGGACCTATCGGCGGAACCCATCCAGATGCTTTTCGAAGAGGGGCTTTCTTCGGCCGTCAAAGATGAACTTTCCCGGGGGCCCAGGGCGGAGTCTATGGATCAGCTGACCAAATCTGCACTGTCCATAGGAGCGCGCCAGGAGGCGAGGGCTTTGGAAAAGCGGGAAGGGAAAGGAGACCGTTGGAGGGAGCTCCGCATTCCAGACATTCCAGAGCCACCTTTCCCGCTGGCAGAGCCGATGGAAGTTGGAACAGCGCAGGCGCGCGCAGTTTCAAATCCCAGTGAAGGGCGGAAGAAGGAGGGAAAGAGCGCCAAGAGATGTTATCTCTGCCAACAGCCAGGGCACTTTGCCAGAGTCTGCCCACAAAGAAAGGAATGGCAAGGGATGGCAGGAGCTGTTGGGGAAAAGGAAGAGGAAAGCAAGGAGCAAGTAAAAGCCAACGCCTGGCTGCCACCGTCGGGGCACAGCAGCCAGGCCAAAGAGCAGTGAAAGTGCCCACGCCGGAACCTCCCAGACCTGCTTTAGTGATAGAGGTGTTACTAGAACTGCCAAACGGACACCCACTAAAGATCAAGGCGCTTTTGGATTCAGGCAGCTCCTGTAATTTCATGAGTAAGGAGTTTGCAGCTGAGCACCAGATACAGACCATCCCTTTAAGTAACCCCTTGCAGGTGACTACGATTGACGGCAGAGAGCTGTTGGGGGGAGAAGTTAGCCAACAGACTGTCCCGATGATAATGAGGGTGGCAAAGCACACCGAACGGATAGCGTTTAATGTGGCCACCTTGGGAGGAGCTTCCATCATTTTGGGGATGAGCTGGCTGGCACTACACGATCCGCTAGTGGGCTGGCATCAGAGGGTGGTCTCCTTTGGGTCAGCGCATTGCCTAGAACACTGCAAGGAGGGGAAGGTTCTGGGAGGAGCCAGAGTCACCCTAGCCGGGATGGAAGTAATGGACAAAGGGAAGGTGCCCCCGCAATACGCAGATCTGAGCAACGTATTCAGCGAAAGGGAAGCAGACAAACTGCCACCGCATAGACCCTTTGACTGTCAAATCAACCTACTCCCTGGGGCCCAACTCCCAGTGGGCAAGCTGTACGCCATGTCAGACAGGGAGATGCAGGAGCTGAGGGAGTTCATTGACAAAAACCTGAAGCGAGGTTTCATCAGAGAGTCCCGAGCGGTGGGGGGCAGCCCAGTGTTTTTTGTGGACAAAAAAAACACAGACAAGCCGAGACTTGTGTGTGACTTTAGGGCCCTGAATGCAGTGTCGGAACCCCTGGCTTTCCCTATGCCCCGAATTGATGACATTTTGACCAGGGTAAGGAAGGGAAAGATTTTTACAAAGCTGGACCTGCGGGGGGCGTACAATCTGATACGCATAAGGAAGGGGGATGAATGGAAGACCACCATGTTCACCCCTTTGGGAGCCTTTGAATACCTCGTTATGCCCTTCGGTCTACAAGGAGGCTCCGCGTGCTTTCAAGCTTTTATTAACCACGTTCTGGGACCTTTGCTCTACAAGAATTGTGTGGCCTTTTTAGACGACGTGTTGGTGTATTCGGAAGATGAGGAGCAGCATGTGAGGGACGTTCGAGAAGTGTTGGGCAGGCTGCAAGCCAACCAGCTGTGGGTGAAGCTGGAGAAGTGCCAGTTTCATACCAAGGAGGTGGAATTCCTGGGGTACCGCTTGTCAGACAAGGGATTGGCCATGGATCCAGGCAAGGTCCAAGCGGTACTGGAATGGAAGACACCGAAGACCAAGAAGGATGTGCAAAGATTCTTGGGGTTTGGGAACTTTTATCGGAAGTTCATCAAGAACTTTGCCCACTTGACGGCGCCCATCACCGACTGCCTCAGCAGCAAGAAGAAATTTGTTTGGACGGCAGAGGCGGAGCGAGCATTTGAAGAACTGAAAAGGGCTTTCGCCTCGGAAGAACAACTTCTGCATGTGGATTTACAAAAACCCATGAGAGTGGAAACCGATGCGTCCGACCGGGCGGTAGGGGCGGTACTTCTTCAACCGGGGAGGAGTACGTCGGAGTGGAGACCGTGTGCCTTCTTCTCGCGGAAGCTGAATAAATCCGAGAGGAACTACACGGTGTATGACAGGGAACTACTTGCCATTCACGAAGCGTTCCGGAGGTGGAGACATTTATTAATTGGGGCACAACACAAGGTGCAAGTGTGCACCGACCACAAGAATTTAGAGTATTGGAGAACAGCTCGAGTGCTCAACCAACGACAAGTGAGATGGGCACAGGAATTCTCCAAATTCCACTTTGAAATTTGTTATGTGCCAGGCCCAGAAAACGTCAGGGCGGACGCGCTCTCACGCAAACCAGAGTATTGGGAGGGAGAGGGGGCGATCGAAGAGAGACATGTCATCCCTGAGGACCGCTGGGTGTGTGGGGGGGCGCTGGTGGGGCAACGAGAACTGGTAGAGGAAACGGAAAATGATGAATATGCCCAGGATAAGCTCAGAGGTCTCAGGGGGGAGGGCGAGAGCCCCGGAGGTTTTGAGGAAAGAAATGGGGCATTGTATTACAAAGGGGCACTGTATATACCCGAAGGTGAATTGAGGGGGAGAATACTCAAGCAGTTGCACAATAGCCCCACGGCGGGACATTTTGGGCAACACAAGACCATGTGGTTGGTTACCAGGGAATTTTGGTGGCCCAAGGTGAGGGAAGATGTAAGGGAGTATGTAAGAGGGTGTGACCAATGTCAGCGAGCCAAAGGGGAAAGAAGGGCGCCGGCAGGGTTATTAGAACCATTACCCACCCCAGAATGGCCTTGGGAAGCGGTATCAATAGATTTTATGACGGATCTGCCGAAGTCCAAGGGGAAAACAGCCATCATGGTAGTAGTAGACCTGTTAACTAAGATGTGCCACTTTGTAGCATGCTCACATGCAGTCACAGCGGAAGAAACAGCGAAGTTGTTTGTAGAACACATCTTTAGGTTGCACGGGGCTCCCTTGAGGGTGATCTCAGACCGCGGCAAACAATTTACTTCCAGGTTCTGGAGGAAGCTCATGAGCTTGCTGCACGTGGAAGTCATTTTTTCAACTGCCCGGCACCCTGAAACCAACGGGCAGGCGGAAAGAGCAAATGGCATTCTTCAACAATATCTGAGGTGTTATGTCAATGACAGAGAGAACGATTGGGTCGAAAAGTTGGCGCTGGCAGAATTTGCCTACAATAATGCGGAGAATGTGTCCACAGGAATGAGCCCCTTTTTGGCTAATTACGGGTGTCACCCCAGGGCATTTCCAGGGGAAGGAGGGGAGAGATGGAGCGTCCCAGCGGCTGAACATTTTGTAGAAGAGATGGAAGCGATCCATCATCAGCTCCAGCTCAACTTAGAAAGGGCCAAGGCACAATATAAGAAGCAGGCAGACAAGAACAGAAGGGAAGGTGAAACCATAAGGGTGGGGGATCAAGTGTGGCTGTCAACCCAAGGGTTGCCGTTCAAAGGGGGTTGTAAGAAATTGAGGCCCAGAAGATTGGGACCCTTTGAGGTCATTCAGCAGGTCAACCCGGTTGCTTTCAAACTCCGGTTACCCAACCACATGAAATTGCACCGAGTGTTCCACAGGTCGTTACTGTCACCATACAGGGGGGGACGTGAAGGGGAGCACGTCAGGGGACCAGCCTTGGAAGAGAGGGAACGCCGCAACCATGTAGCGGAAATCCTCGATTCCAGGTGGAAGGGAAATCAGGTAGAGTATTTGGTGGCGTGGGAAGGGGAACCGGAGTCAGAAAACACCTGGGTGATTGCAGAGGAAGTCAATGACGAGGTTTTAATAGAAACGTTCCACCAAAGATTCCCGAGGAAACCTCAGCCGGTAGCAAGGTTTAGGAGGGAGTATTTTGGCACCACCGACGAGGAAGAGGAACTGGAAGGGTTCGCGGAGTCGGAGTTGGAAGAGGGAGTGGACTCCGATGACGAAGAGTACCGAGAGACCAGGGACAGCAACAAGTGGAGGGAAGTGTTCGCGACTTCGGAAGATGAGGGAGGTTCTTTCAGGGGTTTTACCTCCTCACCGCCCGTAGGGGAGGAGACGGGAGGGGGTGAAGGGGGCCCCGGAGGGGAGGTGGATGTCAGGGAACTGCCATCGGAAGAACCGGAGGTGCAAAGGCTCATTGAGGTTGAGAGAGAAGTAGCAGCGGAAGAGGGAACCAGTAGAGGGCGAGCAAGAACTCCAAGGGAAAGTGAGTCGGAGGGATGGCTCAGAGACGCTTCCAGCGAAAACAGTGGGGAGGTCTCAGGACCTCCTATAGGGACACCCACTCCTCGCCGGAAACTGTCACGCCGAGAGTCCAGAAGACGTGTTTCCGTTAAAGAGCTTTTATGTTGGAAACGATTCCGAAAGCAACCACTTTCGGATTCTACTAGCGATTGACGCAGCCATGCCGGAGGGGCTCCGTCACAGGCAGAGGTTTGAAAACCTGATCAAACTCTGAGGGACTTGCATTTTACGCACAAGCAGCTCATCATCCCATCACACTACGCATAATTGGGTAAAAGAAAATAAAAAATATACATATTGGCATCTTTTTGTCAAGTGCATCTCATCTGGTGGGGCAGAGCATCAGAGATAGCTGTGCAACACTCAGGGGCGAAGAAAGGGGTGTGCAGTGGGGGCAGGTCACCCCGGGTGTCACCACTGAGGGGGGTGACAAAATGCCGGGCGGCACTCACCGCGGGGCCTGCAGTGTGCCCGAGCCACGCGTCTCTCCTGGGAGTGACGCAGTGACTTTGTGCTGGTCCCGAGCGTTAACCATGAGGTGAGGTCTGAGTCCAGTCCGAGGTCGAGGGTGCAGTAGGGAGGCAGTCCTTCAAAGCTGGAGCTGAGTCCAAGGCAGGGAGTCGGGTGAGGTCAGGAGCTCCGGCAGAGAGGCAGGACAGGGTGCAGGCAGGAACAGGCTACCAACAACGTTGCTCCCACAACTTGGGACTGGGGCTGGCTGGTTTTTATCTGCCCCAAGGCATAGGGCAGCCCCGGTCCACAGGTGACTCGCCTCTCCTGGCCTGGAGGTGAGCACTCCTCCTGTGGTAACTTAGTTCCCTCCGCCTCTCTGCCCTGAGCCTCTGCAGCTCAGGAGAGGCTGGAGGGTTACCGGACCCAGAGGCAACCTCAGCTTCCCCTGACAGGGCTGAGAGTGGAGCACCTGCAGGCAATGGGTCCTCCCTCTCCCTCGGGAGCCAGAGCAGACTCAGCTGGTGCCTGCACCTGAGGATCCAGCACAGGTGAGGACCCTTCAGGCTCAAGCCCCAGCCCTGGCTCAGCTGGTTCTGGAGGCGGGGGATCCTGTGCAGGTTGGGATTCCTCAGGTTCAGCCTCCGAGTCCGAATCCCAGGCCATCACAGACTTGGGCACCCGCAGGCTCCACACTGCCCCAAACGGTCTGCTGTAGGGCGGCTGAGTAGGGAGGAGGCAGGCAGATTTCTCGGAGTGTCCTGGCCCTGCCTCTGGGCGCAGGGCAGGCATGTACACAGCCCCATGTGCCCGATCGGCTTGCTCCACCGCTGGCAGCACTGCCACAGCCGCTACAAGGAAGTGGATGATGAGGCAGTGGGAAGTTTGGGACTGCACAGATGCACTGCCAGAGCCATTATGGTGTTCTCATCCACGATTCCTTCTCTGCTGCTGCCAGGAGACTATTGCTGTGGCTATTGTCCACCAGGTGGGCCAGCTATTCCTGGGCTTACCAAACACAACTCCGCTCACCTTCTCTAGCGGGTGCCATTGCAGGAAGCTGTTTCCCCTGCCTGCCAAGATGCAATGAGGAAGCCCCAGCAACGGTTTCCTAGGCAGCAAAAGAAACCTCCTGGCTGAGTTTGCTGTCTTGGAAATGGATCCTGCCCACTCGCTCAATTGGCAAATCACGAGTGGGCATAGGGGTGGGTCACCAGGGGCTGGCTCAGCGTGACCCCCCCCCCAGCATATAGCAAAAGCTTCTGGCTTGCTCAGCACCCACTTTTCATTGGATCTCCCACTTTCCCTCCCTAATATATTGCTGTCACATGTTGCTGCTTCACCTTGCTATGGCATAGTGAGTCTTTTGCCAGGTTGGAATTTTCCCATTTGGCAAATTGGCTCCAGCGCTCTGGTTTTCACCATCCTCATAGCAATTGTTACGACTTTGGCAGTTTAGGCACTGGATAGGTACAGTCTTGGTCAGAGGAGAGGTTGTAGCCTCTGCTTGGTCCCTCCAGAATGGGGTATTCTGTCAGTTAGTTGTGATCCAAATTAGATATAAACAATTATCTCACCAGTGAGCATTAAACTTTTCAGCAATAGTTGATTTGGGGATTTCCCCCTCCCATATTTTTTAGGGTAGTGTAGTAGGCTAATGTTGTCCCTTTAAAAAATCTTAAGTACTGGGTTTTCTTTGTGTGTTTCAAAAAACAAAACAAAAAAACAACAACCCTTATGTCTCCTGTGGTGGAAGCATATGTCTGGGCTTAAACACTGCTGCTCTGAAAGTGTTTCACCCAAACTTTTACCAATTAAGCTCCTTTTTATTAGCTACTGCACAACAAGAAATGTCTCTGCTTGTTCTTCTGTGTTTCTCGCCAAACTACCAAATAATGACTGTTAAAGGAACCAGGACTGAGGAGCAATTTGGAATAAAAATCACTGAAAACAACAGGGTGGAGAAAAGAGAAGTCAAACGTCTCTAGATTCCCTTTAGCGGCATTTCAGTCAGCTCTCTCAGTGCTTTCAACTTCTTATTTCCAATGCAATTCAACACATAAGCCTGCCTCTCTTTTGTAAGCTACTTCCTATCAAATGATGGGTTTGGGGTGTTTTTCATGGTATGAAAGCACTCTGAGGGCTTTCTGAGTAAAAAAAAATGTCATTTAAAAATAACCATTTAAAAATCCTGTGACAGGTCACAGATCTTTTCTGAGCAACTGGCGTTAAATGTTGAATGTTAAATCATTTATTTTTCTGGTATACAGAGACCTGACTGAGACCTCATAGTCAAAAGCTAAAATGAAAATAACTTCAATAAAGAAAGTAAAATAAACATATATACCTTATGCTATATTTAAATCTTACAGCTTGGTCCTATGCATGCTTGACTTGGGATTCCCAGGAGTGCAGTCTACTCTATTTAATAAATAACAATAATCATTTCAAACCATCAGTATGGAATTAGGAATGGCAAAGGTACTTTGAAGGCATTGGCATCCACAACTGTGCTCTGACTATTCTATAATGTTTCTCCAATGTTTGATATCAGCAAGATATTTGTAGAAACTGTAATATCCGACACATTAAGTGTTTGGCCTCCCCTTAGCTTGCATAAAACTATTTAATCCCCCCACCTCTGAAATGCAAGCTCTTCATTAAATCCAGAGATAGACGTGACTTTGTTTTCCTTTCTGTTTGGATGCCCTACAAGCTACGATTCCTATACAGCTGCGAGGGCAGACAGGACCTGGTGGTCATCTCCGTCTTCCTCTCAGATCAATAGGAAACCCATGTTGTTGACTTCTTCAGTGACCAAAATGGGCCAGGCCCTGACAAACATTCCACAGCCATTACTCTGTGCATCAGGCTGTGCAATTGATTTCAAGATAACAGACAAGAAGGAAAGGGTTGTCAGGCCTGACTGCCTCCTGTCACTGTGGGAGGCTTGAAACAATGTAATTCAGCAAATTTTTTGTCAATTTAGGTAGGGGTAAACCTGACAGTATGATTCTTTACTTGTCATGCGGCATGAAGGTACAGTGGGAATCCATTCACTGGCTCTTGGAGATGTAACTCGACTTGATATATACTGCAATGCTATGATACATGCCTTAGTTCTGTAGGCAGAGCTATTGGCAGGATGCTTGTTTTATAGACAGCAGATGGAAGATAAGAGGAAAAGGAAAAGGCACATTATCATCAGCATCATATTAATCCTGCTCTTTCTTTCAAATGAGCCCAGGGCAGTAAGCAGCAAATAATAATAATAATAATAATAATAATAAATAATAATAATAATAATAATTTATTTATACCCTGCCCGTCTGGCTGAGTTTCCCCAGCCACTCTGGGCGACTCCCAATCAAGTGTTAAAAACAATACTGCATTAAATGTTAAAAACTTCCCTAAACAGGGCTGCCTTCAGATGGATTTTTAAAATAGGATAGCTGCTTATTTCCTTGAATGGGAGGGCGTTCCACAGGGTGGGTGCCACCACTGAGAAGGCCCTCTGCCTGGTTCCCTGTAACCTCACTTCTCGCAAGGAGGAAACCGCCAGAAGGCCCTCGGAGCTGGACCTCAGTGTCCGGGATGAACGATGGGGGTGGAGATGCTCCTTCAGGTATACAGGACTGAGGCCGGTTGGGTTTTAAAGGTCAGCACCAACACTTTGAATTGTGCTCGGAAGCGTACTGGGAGCCAATGCAGATCTCTGAGGACGGGTGTTATATGGTCCCAATGGCCACTCGCAGTCACTAATCTAGCTGCCGCATTCTGGATTAATTGCAGTTTCTGGGTCACCTTCAAAGGTAGCCCCACGTAGAGTGCATTGCAGTAGTCCAAGTGGCTGATAACTGGAGCATGCACCACTCTGGCGAAACAGGCAGGTAGGGTCTCAAGTTCTCAGCCTGTGTACCAGATGGAGCTGGGAGACAGCCGCCCTGGACACAGAATTAACCTGTGAAGTAACATTTAAAAACGCTTAGCTAACATTCATAGCAGATCATTTCAAGGTTGCCGGGAACAGTCATTAAGTCCTTGGGTGAACAGGAATGTTTACATTTCCCCCTAAATGTTAATAATGACAGAGATAGAGGCATCTCACTAGGGGAGGCCTTCCATAAATGAGGCACCACCAATAAGGAGACCTTGTCTTGGGTCAGTGCCAAGCAGCAGTGGTGTAGCGTGGTTGCCTGGGCGCAAAATTGTTAGGAGCACAACATTTTAACACCTGTTGCTGCCTCAATACAGCTGTGCAACTGGGCTCCATTGAAAACGGCTTCTCCATGAGAACCAGGAAGGGACCTCTCCTGCATGATACAGACACTGTTAGGCAGTTGACTGCACATGCCTACTCCAACCATTTCCCTCCCACCCTCCCCTCTGCCTGGCCCTGGGCACCAGCAACCCATGCTACGTTGCTGCCAACCAGACGGCACCCATTAGTAGCAGCAGTCACAGCTAGCCCATCCCATTTCACAGTAACTTTAGTTTGAAATTTGAAAGTGTGTTGCAAACAAACTAGAAGCATATTTGAGGAAGAGTGACTGATGTTAAATCTCAGACAACAGGATCTGGCAGAGTGGGGTTGCTTTCTATCAATTATACAAGGGTCACTTTTTTTAACACAAGGGAGTGCTACTGCACAAAACCTATTTGCAAGTTGTTTCATGTGAAGGGAACACAATTTGACATTGCTACCTAGGTAGTGCAACACAATGCTCTGAAAATTATAATTGGTCATATCCTTGAAAAGCTCCCACATGTTGGTAGAAAAAGAATGTAGTGGATTACAAGCTGGGGACACACTGAAGCAATCACATAGCATGTTCATCACATGGACATCGGCTTTATTTTACTATGGCATGTGTGTGTGCATCAACTGTCAATCTCAACAAGAAATATTCCTTCTGTTGTCTTCTGCTGATCTACTGGCAGGTATGATTCATGCAGAAGCTCTTATTATACTGCACAATTTCATATTGAGTTGCTCGCCACTGTGAATCAGCATGAAACACTTGTAAAAACATCCATATGCCACTAGAAACTTTGTTTAGGGCCATTTCTGGAATTGTGTTGCAAAGCACCTGTTTGGCATGTGAGCAACTCGGCTACAGCAAGATTCCAGTTGTACCTTTAATGATGAACTGAAATTAATTTCTTCTTTTTCTTCACCAGTTCATTCCCTCCCATTCTCTCTCTCTCTCTCCCTCCTTCCCTCCCTCTCTCTGCCACTCCATCCAGCACTTAGGCCTAAACAAAGCTTCCATGGGCACCAATGTAAGCTGCCTTTAAGCCAATTTGTTGTATTGGGTGTGTGTGTGCATAATTTTCAGGTTGGCCGTGGTCACAATGTACATGAGGGAGGGGGCTGACCCTCTCTTCTTTGGTTATGCCATGGCTGCAACAGCTATGCTTAAAAAACATGTTCCATCAGCGCAAATGGAAGCTGTTTCTCAAGACCAACAGCTGCAGGGAGGCACAGCTGAGGAGGGAAGATGTGGGTCAAGTAGGAAACTCTGTAACTCACATATATCCTTAATGAAGCCCATGGACCGGTGCTTCTCAACACTGTTTTGAATGATCTATTACTATACTATACTATACTATACTATACTATACTATACTACACTACTTCATACTATACTATGAAGTAAAGACTGGATAATTCAGGGTACATAATCAGAAATGCTTCCCTTTGAGTTTAAAATGTGAGCAAGACAACTGTGGCTCCTGTTTAGCCCCAATTTGACACAGGTGAATTTCTGACTAAATTCCTGTCCTGCAGTGTTGCATCTCTGAGTATGGTTATACTCTTAAGTTCTCTGACAGAGTATCCAGAGGTCTTCAAAAATGTTCGCTCACAGGCTGTGTTGCATCACGCAGATGGCTTCCCATGTGTTCAGGGCCACCATGTGGTGAGGTTTAAAAGTTCCTCATGCCGTAGCATGTAAATTAGCTGTAAGCTTTTCCGTCACCCGTACTTAATCTATCATTCAAGTTAGCAGAAGAAAGAACACACAATGTAAGTGACCTAGAAATAATACAAAGGGCAAAGAAGTGACCCAGCAATGGGGAATGTTTGCAAAATGTGCTCTTTGAACAAATTTAACAACCACTTCTTAAGCCTCTAAGGCGGCATGCAGATAGCAAGGAAACAGGGGGGAGGAATGGACAAAATTAATTGAAGGGATTACTTCTGGTGAGTAGTTCACCCTGCTCAATTGTTCTCTAAGATACACAGAGCAGAAATGCAGAAATCACAGCTGTGATTCATGTAAAACTGAATAGCCCATTTCCAAAAGATATTGCATTCCCACCGCTCGTATTGAAGACAGCAGGCTTTTAGGGCACTGAGGAGCTTGTAAGATTGGGTCCATGCAATAGCATTTTTATTCTCTCTCTCTCTCTCTCTCTCTCTCTCTCTCTCTCTCTCTCTCCCACCCACCCAGCCCTCTGAATCCTGTCCTTGAAAATACAATTACACCCCGAAGCAGAGCATCAGATTGCAGATGTGCAAAAAAAGATGCAATTCCATATCCCCAATTTTTCCATAATCTTCCAATTAGGGAATCAACCTTTTTATTCCACCCATTCATTTTTATAAACATCTATTAATAATCAGTTTATTGGGGGAGGAGAATGAGAAGAAGATTGTAAAAGCACTGTGCAGATTAACGGGCCAATCCAATTAGCCACAGTGCTAATAAAGCGATAATCGGTTCTGGCTGGCATAAGGATAATAGTATCATCAGCACACTGAGACGCTCCATCCCTTTGAGGATGTGGCTGGCACAAGAATACACAGATGCCTGAGTTAGGTATTGCTTCTGCAGGGATACATCTCTGCCATGGTGCCACCCAAAGACCAGCATGCCCTTTTGGATAGGGAAGAGAGAGTGCTTCATTTCTCATACTGCTATACTCTTAACCTTTGGGGCTATTCCACACAAAAATGGATGAAATCTGGGATTCCTGTTGCTCAGGCCATAGAAGCTAGGCCCGTTCCCTGCACTGAAGCAAATAAACCCTGCTACCAGAGCCCAACCTATGGAATAAAAATTGTGCCTACAGGTAAGGAGAAGGAAGAATTTTGGAGGGGGAATGGGGAGGAGAAGGAGAAAGCCCCATTATGCAGTAGAAGGCCTTATGTGGGATCCTGCAAGCAGGTTCAGTTAGTTGACTCCAGGCCTATGTCTCCATTTAATTATGAATTCCATGTTATTGATAAGAAGTGAAACTCACATAGATTTTTTTACTATTATTTCCTTATGACTAAGTCCATGATGTAAAGGATTTAAGGTAAAGGTAAAGGGACCCCTGACCATTAGATCCAGTCGTGGCCGACTCTGGGCTTGTGGCGCTCATCTCGCTTTATTGGCCAAGGGAGCCGGCGCACAGCTTCCGGGTCATGTGGCCAGCATGACTAAGCCGCTTCTGGCAAATCAGAGCAGCGCATGGAAACGCCATTTACCTTCCCACCTATTCATCAACTTGCACTTTGATGTGCTTTCGAACTGCTAGGTTGCCTTTTGTTAATGTCCTTTTTGTGGACGGAAAAGAATCGCTCCAGAGAAGAACAAGAAGAAGAAACAACCCTGGGCATTTAGTTGGATAGATAGTTCCTTGCAATGTAACCACCTTTCTTCTGTATTCAAGGGTTGTGTATGAGGATAAAATGAATGTATTACTGATTCCAACTCCAGTTCAGTGCCTATCTAGTCTATTCTCATTTTTTGTGCCCGTTCCACTTTACCATTTAGTATGACAACATTGTCTCCAGGTAGAACAGGAAACAGATTTTGGGATTTTTTTTTTGCCCATTGTCATTCCTGTTCTTTGGACAAGAGGCATAGGTGAGACAGGATGCTGACTGCTAAATCTACCATAAAGGGCTTGGCTGGCATAATGGATTTATCTGGTGCATTCCATATAAAGCTCCCTGAGGTTCTCAGCATGCAGAAAAGTGTTGCAGATGCCCACCCACACCGGTTAGGAGTTCCCTGCTTTTGCATTCCTCTCTCATTTCTTACTCTGTTCCGTTCCTCCCTTTGCACTAAACTGTCAGATAGTATCTAATGTTTTGTGCCCGCCTCAAATTCTTTGTACATGACTGAGGCCAAGTTTGACGATATCTTTAGGAGGTATGAGCATTCTCACTAGGTCAAGAAGATTGTTTTTATTTTTCCTGAATTGACCAAGAGAGCAGTCCTTTAATCAATGTCTTAAGAGTATCCATTTCTGGAAGAGGAAATATGCTAGTCTGATGGATAAAGTAGAGGCTTCCACCTGGCCAATATGTGGCACCCTCTTGGTCAGGGTCTGTGTTGAAGCTCCCTCACCATTATCCAGAGAAAATGAAGAATATAAGTGTAGTTAATCTGAGTAACTTTCTGTGGCAACTTGACCAGCTTTTGTCCTTTCCATGTAAATCACCTATTAAAAACATGGATAGGTAACCTGTGTCCTTTCAGAGATTGATGGACTCCAACTGCAATCAGCCCCAGCTAACATGGCCAATGGTCAGGCATGATGCCAGTTGTACTTGAACAACATCTGGAAAGACAGAGGACACTACCCTGCTATAAAGAATAAATCGAGTACTACTCCAAATGAACACACACATTGCATTTTATAGAATTCCTCCAGGCTTGCAGAGGTGTAAATAATCATATGAACCTCGAGCCAAGGAGATAAGTAACCACAAAACCTTTAGAAGACACCTGAAGGCAGCCTTGCATTTTTATTATGTTTTTAGATATGTTAGAAGCCCTCCAGAGTGGCTGGGGCAACCAGTCAGAGGCGTGGGGTATAAAACAACAAAATAATAATAATAATAATAATAATAATAATAATAATAATAATAATAATAATAATTAGGATGTCCCTATTTTGATCAGAGAAATATTGAAGGGAATGAATAATGTCTCTCCAAATAGTTAATCCATTGCTGGCCTACTGGGTTCTGTAATTATCTATATGGATAAGGAAGCTTTCTGGTCAATAAACAATGCTTATTCGTCTCTTTTCCCAGCCCTTTCAGCTTCACACAGTATCTTTATCGCTAGCAGAAAATAAAACCATGAATCAGGAAACCCTGATCAGCAGTGACCATTTAAATCAAATTGTTCAGCAATTGGTTATACTGAGTCACACAAATGAAAATCTGGACCAGTCAGGCGAAAAGTTATTATTTATAGCCTCATTTGTTTGTTTGCGGCCCTGCATAAAAAATTAGCCACCTCTAGAATGTAAAATTGAGACTCATTTTTCTAGCGTTGGCTGGAAAAAGTTGTCTTAGCTGTAGTGGGCTTAACCCTTCAGGGAAAGCACATTTGTCATGTCACAGAAAGGGGTGCTGCTGCTGCTGCTGTTGCAGCTGCATGGACATTTCACCATCACCACCCCTTTGGTTGTTTGGAATCTACCATTCTAATCACCCTTAGGACAATCTCCAGCAACTCCTACCTGAACAAGTATGTGCTTCCTTCAAACGTCAGTGCATGCACACTAAGGAATTTCTCGTTCTCAGAAGAAAATGTTTTTTTGGTACTGAGTGCTAAGAATTAGCATAATTGTTTTGACAGAGGTTTGTGGATATCAACCCTTTGGCTACCTCAGTTCTCATTTATTTTCATGGATCTGCTGTCATTCTGGGTGTTCCTACATCTAAGAATAGGCTGGGAATGTTGTCTATTTACCCTTTGCATTAACTGGTTGGTGAACTTGCAGTTTTTGGTTCCAGAAACAAAACCACCCATCTTGTTTCTTGGGGGGTTTTTTTTCCAGCCAGAACTCACCAGAACTCAGTTCTGGCAACTCTCAGGTGTATGCCATTGCCATCATAACAAAACAAGGAAGGCGTTCATGGTGACCTCTGAAACCACTTTTTCTAGAAAAATAGCACTACTGTTTCTGAAGACTTGCCAGACAGAGACATCAGCATATACCGTACTTATGTTCTATTATTAGAAATGTCTTGGTTGATCATGCTAGGGACCTGTCATCCTTTTTCTCACAGTGCCCAACTAGATGACTCAGAAAAGGCTATGAACAGACCAAAAGCCCTCTCCTCTTGTTGTTCCCTACTGACTGATATTCAAATACATTCTGAATACAGTATTTATATTGGCCACCACAAGCCCATCTACCACCCTAGCCTCTGTCAACACAGAGAAAATCCATCTGGACAAAGTTGGGAGAGATTACCTCCTCCTAACCTGCCTCAGGACTCTACATGCATACTTTCCTGCTAAGAATAAAACTTGTGGGAAGTTTTTCTCATATAATGAATACTTTGTCATCTTTTACCCCCTTTCTCTAAGCTAATCCCTTCCTTGGAGAAATGGAAGGGCTGGCAAAGAGGACAGGGTAGCAGTAGGATACAAATCCTAAGTCAAGTCAGACCCCATTCAAATATTGATGGATCAACTAGAAAACAAGTCCAGACTCTTTGAGTGAGAGGCGTTCTTATTTTGAGCCTGGATTCTTTAATTTCTCCACCATCCATCCATCAGAAGGATGTGATGTGGTAGAAGATATTTGCCATTTCTGAAAATGTGCAACACAATAAGAACAGCTCACTGGATCAGGCCAATGGCCCATCTAGTCCAGTATCTTGTTATTGCAGTGGCCACCCAGATGCCTGTGGGAATCACCAGAGCACTCTCCCCTCTTGTGGTTTCCAGCAACTGGCGTTCAGAAACATTGCTGTCCCCAACCACAGAGATGGCAGTGTGGCTGATCCAGTCCATGTTGTGCCAGCTGAACTTCAGAATGATGCTCAGAAGTGCTTTGTAGTTGGCTGGCGGATGAAAAGCCGTAGACAACTGCAGCAAGATAACGTCTGTAGGAAGATTTAAAGGATGAGCTTTGCAGTTCACAGAGCCTCTGACAAAAAAGACCGGACGAAACAGATGTAGAGTGGTTGTAAGAAACTAGCTGTAGGTTCAGATGAAATATGCTTCTAGTTTCTACCAACAACCCCTGACTCGCCCCCACTCTACTGTCAGTTGTAATATATGGTGAAAACCAGAAAGAGGAATGGTCTAATTAGGTCCCAAAAGCTTGTATATAATACTTGCATCCTGTTAATCTAATAAAAGCTCTTACCTCCAAGCTTTTGACATAGATTTATGCCTAATAGGTAAAGTTGAAGCTTCCAGGATAATAAATTATTAAACATCCACAGCTCATAAATTGAGCTTTCATGCAAAGTTACTTAAAATAGGAAGTCCAAGTATTCTAAATTAAACTGCACTTACTATATGATTGTGTTGGCTATTACTTTAAAGAAAGAGGGAAATTCATTATAGGAGGGGGTGAGGGGGGGGGACTCTAGAAAATGTCTCAGATTATGGATGCAGTTACCTGCTGGGTTACAGCTTAAATGCGGAACAATTTTTCTTTAAAAGTTATTATTTGGGGAAGTCTGTCACTGGACGTTTGCGTCATTCCCTTTGTTTCCAGTGTTCAGGCTTTAGGTGCCATTGTTTAGATAGCCAAAATAGCAAAATCCACACAGAAGAGGTAGGTTTAAGCACACTTGGGGAAATATGGAGATTTGTCGAAGTCTAAATAAATAAATAAATAAATAAATAAATAAATAAATAAATAAATAGGATAAATAATTAGAAGGGTATCAACATCTCTTTTCCTCCCTCCACCATTTAGCAAAATTCCATGAAGCAGTAATAGTGGAAGCTTGTTCATTAGGGCAAATTGGACTTTGCCCCACTAATTTCAGTCTGCCCTTGGTAATTCCCTCTCCCCCACCTGCATCCTGTCTTACTTTCAACCAGTCCAGGGCATGGCCACAATTCCTGCAATTTTACTTTTGTGGTTCTGAGTGCGTTCACAGCTTAATACGAAAATTTCCCACAAGCTGTTTCTGATTAAATGGCTGTGATCCTAAGAACCCTTGAAGCTCAAGACCTTCTTCTGGACTTCATGGAATCTGACTGGAAGTTCATCAAACTGGAAGTTCTCTTAGAAATACAAAAGAATCATTACTTTCTTCATACTGGTGGTAAATGCCATTCCTTTGGAAATCACAATTGGTAACTTAAGTTATTTTATGTTACTGTTTATTTCTATGTCACCTTTTGGCCAAGCTCATGAATAAAATGAAAAACAAATGACAATTTTTTTTTTTTAAAAAAAGACATTAAAAAATATAGAAAAAATTGGTTATATTTGTGCCATAATGACAAAAAACATTCTCTACAAGAGTAAAGGCTTGAACAGCAGCTTCTCCTTATTATGGTCCCAGGCAGGGAAGTGGGGCAAGCATGGTGGAAAAGCTTGCCTCCTATGGTTCCAGCCATCACAGTTGTGTCCTTGCAGATCAAGTCTTAGCACCAGGTTTTCCTATGAAAGTAAGTTATCAAAAGCAATAGGACTTCCAAGTTGATGTTTTCAATGCTGAGGCTCAAACATCAGAAATATCATACACTTAATGGGCATTAGCCATCTAAAATGAATCACTTTCAGAGGAAAAAATGTGTACATACTTAAATCTCTCCTATTGAAATCAATTGAGCTTACAAACGTTTGACTCTGATTAGATCAGTTTTCATCAACCATGAGTCTCCAGATTTTAGAATCATTGAACTGTAGAGTTAGAAGGGACCCTAAGGATCATCTAGTTCAACCCCCTGCGATGCAGCTGTCCCATACAGGGATCGAACCTGCCACCTTGGAGTTATCAGCACCACACTCAAACCAACTGAGCTAGTTGGACTACAATTCCCTGCCCTTGGGCTAAGTAGTGAGGAAAATGTAAGCTGTAGAAACCATGCTAAAGAGCACTCGGCTAGATGATGGTCAACGTGACAATGTGTTGGACATTTCTTACCCTCAAAATGGTCCAAAGGAAGCACCTTCTGTTTGTTGCATTAGCCACCATAGACGTTGCTGGCACTGAAGCATAGAGAACACAGGCTGGCAGCGAGGCCAACAAGAAAAAGAAAACTGTGCGCCTTGCTTGGGAAGGCTTTGCTTGCTGGGAGGAACTTACAGTACGTGCGATGATAAATGCCACTGTGCTGAATCAGCATGCTGGATTGTTTAACTTTGTGACCTCCTTGAAGTTGATGGTTTCCCCCCATAGATTGTCTTTGACACAACCTATAACATAGACTGTCAAAACTACTAGAGGAGAAGAAAAGATATCTGTATTTATTTTATAACTCAACAATTCTTCCACTGTGCAGATCTCAGGTGTCCTGCCACTCTCCCGGACAATTTCATATGCCTTTTTGATTGCAGCAAGCAAGAGCAAGGGGGTCTTATTTCTTCCTTGTTTTCTCCTAGTCTGTCACCTTGACTTTTCACATTATTTTTTTGGATGCCAGGACCCCAGTTTCAAAGGCAAGACAATATCGTATTCAACCCCTACCACACAGTCTGAATGCTGTTATGCTTAAGATTTCTTATTTTAAAGCCACTGGGAAGGATTTTGTTTTCAGCTTAAAGACAGCAGTGAGACTCATGCTTCTAAAAGTGAATGCTGAACCCCTCATCTTTCCTCCTCTGCCCAGTATGAAAGAACATTTAGCAACTGCAGATTTAATTTCCCAGGTTTGACTGTATCAAGGATACATCTCTAGATTGTTGTGCTGTGCTTTCTACCTGCACTTTCTACCCACACTCTAAAGTGCGACAGAGATCTAAAACACTTGAGAATCTTAGCTGTTAGAGATTTTAGCCTATTGCTTGAGCTGCTCCACCTGTGCGCTGAGGATATGTGTATTCAGCTTTCCATGACACTGATGTGAATGTGATAGTGAGTAGGAGACTCCTCATGCTAAATTGCCTTTCTAAAGAAGACAGAAGACTGAATCAGGAGTCAAAATAATGTTAACAGATTGGAGAACTGGGCCCAACTAACAAAATAAATTTCAATATGGACAAATGTAAGGTTCTGTACTTAGGGAGGAAAAATGAGATGCACAAGTATAAGATGGGGGACACCTGGCTTACTAATAGTACGTGTGGAAAGAATCTAGATGTCTTAGTGGACCACAAGCTTAACATGAGTCAACAGTGTGGTGCAGCAGCTAAAACAACTACTGCTATTCTAGGCTGCAGCAACAGAAGTATAGTGTCCAGATCAAGGTAATAGTACCATTCTATTCTGTCTTGGTCAGACCACACCTGGAATACTGTGTCCAATTCTGGGCACCACAATATAAGAAGGATTGTTGACAAGCTGGAACGTGTGCAGAGGAGGGCAACCGAGATGATCAAGGGTCTGGAAACCAAGCCTTATGAGGAACGGTTAAAGAAGCTGGGTATGGACGTGGGTGGAGCTGTGGTCTAAAGCACAGAGCCTAGGGCTTGCCAATCAGAAGGTTGGCAGTTCAAATCCCCATGACAGGGTGAGTTCCCGTTGCTTGGTCCCAGCTCCTGCCCACCTAGCAGTTCAAAAGCACAAAGTGCAAGTAGATAAATAGGTACTGCTCCGGCGTGAAAGTGAACGGTGTTTCCGTGCGCTACTCTGTTCGCCAGAAGCAGCTTGCGTGTCAAGGTCCCCAAGCCACCCCCCAAATAACTCACAATGCACACTTAATTTTTGTTTAAGGTTTTTGGCATAATTTTGGCCACAACTTTATTTAAATACAAAACCGTGAGTGGTTGTTTAGGCATTAGTTAAGACTATCGGTCCCCCCGCCTGGGGACAGAACTGACTTCCGGGCACCACCGAAAGACAGTGCGGGGGAAAGCAAGTCGGGGAAGAATTGGAGCTGAGACACAGACCCTCAACTCTCACCCGCCTGCTCCCTGAAGGCTTGCCGGCCCTAGTCCATTCCAGGGATTGGACGAAAAGATGGCAAGCCCCAGGATTCCTTTAACGGAATTACCTTTCCGCAGCAACCATGGAGGGGCAGGCCCAGCCTATCCTAACCCCTCCATGGAGGGGCAGGCCCAGCCTATCCTAACCCCTCCTCCACCAATTTATAACCAATGCCTAACCGCAACCTTACAAGTTGTGACGATTTGCTACGCAGTAGGCAAAAACCAAATGGCCCAGCCAATCAGCCAGATGGACAAAATTCCTACCAGGCCCCCGCTCCAAAGCAGACGACCCCATGACAGGCATAGCAAGGTCAAAGCAACAACCCCTTACTTTAGGGCGGGTGGGCGGGTGATCCGTTGCACTCAGCAAATAGAAAGCTCCAGGCTGCATGCAGAGTATTTAAACATTTTACCCCTCCCACCAAAACTGCAATATAACTTTTACCCCAGCAACCCAGTGAAGCAATCACTGTCCCAGGCCATCTTTAGAGACCCTGCCTGGTAACAGAGGGGTGGCTCAGCAGACCCCACCGCAACACGTGCTCTCCATGAAGGAGAACACGCTTTAGTCATGCTGGCCACATGACCTGGAAGCTGTCTGTGGACAAACGCCGGCTCCTCAGCCTATAGAGCAAGATGAGCACTGCAACTCCAGAGTTGTCTGCGACTGGGTACCTTTACCTTTACCTTTATGTTTAGCCTGGAGAAGAGGAGATTGAGAGGAGATATGATAGCCATCTTCAAATATCTTAAGGGTTGTCACATGGAAAATGGAACAAACTTGTTTTATCCGGCTCTGGAGGGTAAAACTCGAACCAATGGTTTCAAGTTACAAGAAAGGAGATTCTGACTAAAGATCAGGAAAAACGTTCTGACAACAAGAGCTGTTTGACAGTGGGACAGTCTTCCTTGATAGGCTGTGGACTTCCCTTCCTTGGAGGTTTTTAAGCAGAGGTTGGATGGCCATCTGTCTTGGATGCTTTAGCTGAGATTCCTGCATTGCAGGGGTTGGGCTAGATGATCTTTGGGATCCCTTCCAACTCTACAATTCTATGATTCTATTATTTTATGAACTGCAAAATAAGATATTGAAATGGAATTCAAATAGTTGATTGTTGCTAGCTCAGGGTCTGTTTGCAAATGACCCCATATAAGAAGTCAGCAATCCTAAAGACCCCTATAGCATTTTCCCACATTATTTTACCAATGCAGTATTTTTGAATGGTCACAAAGATATCTGTATGTCTAACTCCACTTCTGCTGAGGTACAGAATTACCATTATAATCCAGAGGCGGGTCAAGTAGGAGGCAGTTGGCAACATGCAAAAAGAGTTCATTTCCCAAGTATTTGTGCATCATTCTTTCAGCATACTTTGATCCAAACCATTATCAGTAAAAGTCCATCCCAAGCATAATATGGATGATTTTCTCAGCATGCTAAGCTTTTCCATTTAAATAATCGATGCGCTCACGCTGTGCTGAATGAGGTTAAGCATCCACTTCTGTATCTTTAGTATGGAGGAAATCTGCAAGTGTGGGGGCAAAGCGAACACACAGAGGCTGCTGCCTATGAAGCAGAGCAATCTTGAAAAGAAAAGAAAAGTGTCCATGTACAGTCCGATGAAATATCCTTGAGGAAAACATATATGGAATGCAGTGGCCCTCTGTTTGTGGGATGTGTTTCCCAGGAAGGATCACCTGGCGCCTTCATTATACACATTTAGGCACCAGGTGAAAACGTTCTTTTTTTAACCAGGCCTTGGGCTGATTGACATCTGGTGCCCCTTTAAATGAGTTGTGAAAGGGAGGGGATTATTGGGTTATCTTTGTTTTTATTACGTACTCTGAGTTTTTTATATTGTAATTTTATGTTGTGAGCCACCCTGAGATCTATGGGTAGGACAGTATACAAATTCAATAAACAAATAAATAAACAACAACAACAGCGAGAACAAATATATTCCAAAATATACTGATTTGTGGAAGTTGCTTTATGGCTTTGGTCTTTGGTAAACATGCAGCTTACTAGCTTTTGCAAAGCCCCGTTGAAGGTTGGAGGTAGAAATGGATGCTGTCACTTTTGGTTTTCTGTTTCTCGTTTCTTCCAATCGTAAGTGCAGTTTGCAACCTTTCTGCATTAGTTTGTCTCGTGTGTTTGTGTGTGTGTGTGTGTGTGTGTGTGTGTGTTTGGGACGCGGGTGGCACTGTGGTCTAAACCACTGAGCCTTGGGCTTTCCAATCAAAAGGTCAGCAGTTTGAATCCTCATGATGGGGTGAGCTCCCATTGCTCGGTCCCAGCTCCTGCCAACCTAGCAGTTCGAAAGCACACCAAAAAGTGTGAGTAGATTGATAGGTACCGCTCCAGCGGGTAGGTAAATGGCGTTTCTGTGCACTGCTCTGGTGTCAGTGTTCCATTGGTCCAGAAGCGGCTTAGTCATGCTGGCCACATGACCCGGAAAAACTGTCTGTGGCGCGGACAAACACCTGCATCCTCGCCCTGTAAAGCAAGATGAGCGCCACAACCCCAGAGTCATCTGAGACTGGACTTAACTGTCAGGGGTCCCTTGACCTTTACATTTCTCGTGTGGGGGGGGGGGTCCCAGGGTGGATGGTGGTTGCAGCCCAGTATGGTAGGTTCCAATCCTAGGGGTGGAATGCTGGGCAGTTGGCCCCCTGGCTGGCTGCTTTGGTGGGCAGACGTTCCTGCCAGCCAGTGTTTTAATTTGGGCCTATCCAACCAGGCCAGATGGGCGTGGTTTGGGAGTGGTTCAGAATGAAGCAGGCATCACTCCAGCCCACCCCTAGCCGATAAAAGCCTTCTGCACCTGACCTCAGGACTGCAATCAACTGAAGAACAACCCTCCCAGCCCTCCCTATTTAGTCTTCTTGTAGTTTTGTATGCTAACTTTTCTTCCTTCCTCTGGCATCGGGTTCACTGGCTTTGCTCTGTTCCTGTAATGGTTGCCGTATTTGGAGCTGGGAAGGAATTTGCCCTGTTGACAGGCTTTGCCTTCCCCATAGCAATAGTCACAACTTTGGAGGATAAGGCACTGGGTGGAATCCTTTAGTCTGACAACAGGTGACGGGTGAAGTGGTGCATCACCCCAACCTCAGAAGAAGTACATTCATAGGGCACCCTGTCAGAGGGGTCTAGATGGAAGTCTCTGCCCAAACGCCAAGGCTGATGGGACATAAAGCTGCCTTCAGTGGCCTGGGAGGTCCATCTGTGTTTTGCAAATGACCCATTAATCCTCGGCTCGACTGCGTTAGGCCTCAACCCTCTACCAGTATGCATGTCATGTTATTGAAACAAATGGCTGTCCCTAGAACTTCCTATCTCTCATTGAATTCTAGGTCTAACCATACCTTTAGGGAGTGTGCAGCAACTGCTTTACGGAGTGGGTGCTGCTGGGATGGTAGATTGTGGTGTGGTGGTAAGGTCTTAAGAGGACAAACCTGTATGTGCGACCCCATCTTCTGCCCTATGTCCCCTCAGCTAGCCTGTGACCCACAGCTGCACAGGAGAATGCTGTCTCCTTGTCAGTGTTGAAGTTCTGTACAAGGAATGTGTGTTTGTTCGGGGAGCCACCATACTTTTGCCAGAAATAATGGCTTGGCCAGATTGTTTCCCCACCCCTGAAAGTCAAACACAGCAGCAGAGAATATCAAACATCACCAATTCTCATCTTTTCAAATAATCCTTTCTTTTTCTCTCCCTGCTGCTTCATGATATAAAAGTTAAATCCTATAATCTTGATGTCACTGTCTTGGGAAAAGAACTATGTAGCAATTAATGTTCCTTGGAAAATATAAACAGGATATTTTTTGCTGGAAAATCATTGTGAAAATGTGGAGGAGGGTTCACTAAGAGGAGGAATGTCAAAACTGCTCACTCCTTTCCATAAATTTGTGCTGATCAAAGTATCTCTGTGAAATCCCCAGAAATAACATCTATAGTTGAGATTGATTAGTGGTCAGAGACTATGTAAAATCCATACATAGTGTAAATAAAATGGCCTATTTTGAATCCCTGCTTCAAGCAGAAGCTTTGATTTTATTGATAAAAAGAACAGCAGCCAGAGATTGATGTCCTGACATGATGAATGACACTTTCGTTTCAAACACACCATTATACATAACCAATGATTGATAGCATAACAATAAGTCACCAAGTATGAATATCTATTTTTAAGTCTATGCTGTATATGTATATAAAGTCAGCTCTATCTCAGCGCAAGCACACAGAGCTAAACAGTGGTGATTGTTCTCTCATAGACTGCTTTAATATCTGCTTTAAAGAAAGAAAGAAAAAACACAATCACTCTTATATGGTAAGTTTAAATGCAAGCAGGGATGGAAGAAGTATCTGTTTGGGCCACTTTCCAAAGAGGACTGAACTGATTTGGTGCTCCTAAACTTGTCTGCAGATCAGAAGACAACTTCCAATTGGATTACAGACATCTTCAGATACTGCAGTGTGTTTTCAGTGTGCAAAATGTGTGAATTTTAAAAAGTATTTTACATAAAAGATTCATGCAAACAGCATATTTTATTGGTGAATGCACTGAAAAGCAGAGGAAAGATGTGTTATTTTACATAAAACACTCCCCCCCAAGATGTATACAGTGGAATGCACGCTTATTGTGTGCGTTACGTCACACACACACACATGACATGCAACACTTGCATGATGTCACACGTGTGATGCATGATGCCCCCCCCCCATTTTGGATGCAAGACAGAGCCTCTGGTCACAATCCTCATGAAAACACCTTGTATCTCCCAACCAACAGATAAGCAGAATATTTGATTTGGCATGTCTCTTCTTCCCCTCAGTGGGGCGGAAATTGTCTCATCCTCCCACCCCTGAGGGGAAAAAGACTCAAGGTGGCCTCTTCCTCTGAGAAAGAGTCTTGAGCCACAAAGCACTGACTGTCCAATGGGAGAGGCTCCGCCTACTATTCTCCCTCTTTTTTACTTCTTGAAGCACACTCTGTCCATAGTGTGAGCTTTGATTAGTCCCCTTTTATGGGGCAGCATAGGAATTGGCACTCGGGACTCCCTGTTTTCACCTACTTTACACTATAGAGCATTCTGCATTGATTTGACATCATTTGGCTGTTTGGCATTAAGGTAAGAAATTAAGGCACAGGTAAGGAAAAGTAAGACCTTAATGCACTGCCAACCTGAGGCATTATGGTGGAATAGGGTACTCAGGAATCACCAGCCATAGTCGGAGGCTTGGGAATACTTGGAGGTGCCATTGGGGCTTGGACTGCATGCCACAGTGAACCATGAGCGTGCAGTTTGGGTTTCAATTGCCTAAGGATCACTTAGCACTCTCCTCAATCCTTGGTTGCGAATATTTCCCTTTTATGTAATCATTGATTACATAATCAATGGCTGCGAATATTTCCCTCTTATGTAATCATTGATTCTCCCTCCCCACACTTCATTATTTGGCTGATTGGGAGGAGTTCTAATTTGTTATGTAAATATAACCTCTTTTTTACCACTTAATAAGCTGTCCTGGGTTCTTAATAAGCTGTCCTGGGTTGTGGGGGAAAGTAGCATGAGGAGTAAACCAAGAAGATTACTTTCTTGGTGACAAATCTAGCTGTATGCTCCAAATTCTTATGCACATTGAACCTTGTAAATGGCTACCAAACAGCAACAAATACATTTGGAATTTGTCTGGAGACTTCATAGAGAAAGCCTCTAACTGGGGAGAAATACCACATCTGCTTGCTAAGATACTGCTTAGCCTACTCAAGGCGAGGACTGCTTGAATAGACTTATGCAAGTGATTTGACCTGGATTTGCATCTTATCAACATTCCAGTGCCTTCATGTTCTCATAGGTTTCTTTCCAAGTTTAGTTTTGTGTTTTGATGGATTTTGAAAATTGATTGAAAGAAATGCAGAAGAATGAATGGCCTTGATGTTTTTGCCATGGCTTCGGTCTTTTTATCTCTGTTACGGAGTTCTTTCTTTCATTTATTTATTTATTGGGGACCTTCGTTTTTATCATCCCAGCCTTAAAGGTAGCTTGCAAATCTTATTACAAGCAATATAAAAAAGCGACAATAATTAACAACAGCAGATTAAAGTTAAGCGGTGCACATAAATAATGGTCACCAATACCAAGCAAAAGATTTACAGGCAATTCATATTAATCAGTGTTAAAAGCTTGGGTAAACAGGACAGATTCGGTCTGGTCTGCAAAATATAATAATGGCGATGCCAAGTGAATTTCTGCAGGCCATACATTTGACATCCATAGTGTGTCTATCCCATAGGCCTAAAGTGCTAAGGAGAGAAGCATCTTAGAGAAAGTGTCAGTTGCAAATCTCAGTGGATAGGTGGGTTTGAGAGAATGTGGTCCTTTTAGGTCTTTGCAGGTAAAACAAAAATTATTATTTAATTGTCCTTTGTGAGAGTCCAGCTGTTAGGAGGTGTGCAGCTGCTATCCAAGATGGTTTGTCAGCTAGCATCTGCAACCAGTCAGTGAATGTTGTTTGCTGTGGTTCCTGAGGACCAGTCTGCCTACTGTCATTTATCACTGCACAGCATCTGATAAACAGGTAGCAGCTGCCTATCCCTAAGAAGCTATGGACCTTTTATCACGTGACAGGAAAAAAGGCTATAATGATATTTGGTTCTTTGTATAACTGAGAACACTGAGTTGCAGCAATGCAAGAGCTTCAATATTTTGTCTAGGAGATGCAACAGTAAAGTAAATGGAATGGACAACTGCTAATTTGTCCTAAGAAATACACGGAATTCACTTACTACAGAACTTATCTCCAGCTTGTCATGTGAATGACTGTTACAAATTCCATTCAATTTGTGTATGAGAGGGATTCAGAATAGATTGTGTTGTGCATAACTCATTCCCCAGAACTCATCGCCATGTCAAAGTACTGAACCCTTGTGACTTGTTGAGACTGTGGAACTGGAACAAATTTGCATTATGCATACCGTCGTTTCCATAGCATCTCTCGTAACACATACAAGAAGCAGTTCCAGATGTATTGTGCTTATGAAAACATGCATGTATGTAGTTGCAGCATTATTGCTGCCTTGCAACAATTCTGTGACACATCACAGTGCATCAACATGCTAGTAGATTGTGTGTGTGTTTGTGTGTGTTCTGCAACTGCCAAGAATTGAACATTATCTAGCTAATGCACAGGGCATTGTTTTCAAAAAGTCTGGTTGCAAAAAAACCCACCCTGTTCCCATTAAGCTCTACTATCCTATAAAGAGCTGCATTTAATCTTATCCATGGACAGAGAAGATAAATGGAGCTCTCAAAGTGCATGGTGTGCTTTTGCTGCCCCCTTAAGACAAGTAAATATAAATAATAGTAAGCACACTACATTTCCTCAGTCACATTTTCTCTAAAAGGCTTTCCTCAATGAGCTATTACAGGGTGATCATAATAACGGGCTTGCTTAGTGGAAGTCTGAATAACAATAAATCCAGGACTTTTAATGGACTCTGCAACAATACCAACGGAAAAAAAGGACTTTGTTTAAAGACCTTGGACAAGATGGGAGTCAGAATGCTCAGTCAATTCATGTTAGAGCCTTTAGAATAGCAAAGCTCATAATACAAAAAAGGCAGTGAACAATAATTATTAAAACTTTCAGTCAGAGATATTAGCAGGGAGACAAGAAATGTGATGTTTCCTGATACATCTTACAAGGATTTATTGCACAGAGATCTGCCAGGCCATGAGATGATAACCTAAAAACTATAAAAATAACAAGTTATTATCACTTTCTCTTCTTGTTAACCTTTGTAAAAAGTCCTGATGAACAGTTGGCCAGTGACTTCTCCTTTGAATTGATTTTAAGACATTGGTATTAGAATATTCATACCCAAGATTGTATTCACAATATTCAGCATTATGTTGGCCTATGTTTATGTTCATTATTTCTTTTGAAACTGGACTGCTTATTACCCTCCAATTTAATTGGGGCTTGAGGAGTTGTGTGGATGAGAAGTCAGGAATGAAAGGAAAAGGTAAAATATCAGTACTCCAAGGGTGTTCCTGAAAGCAGACACAGCCATATAAAGTTGGGTCTCATGGATTGCAAATGTTGTCACAGCAGAAGAGTTTGTCACTCTGCTAGGGCAATGGGATAGTGTCTCCTCTCTCCTTCCATCACACTTTCTAAGTTGCAAGGCAAAGCATGTCATCTGAGAAGGCTTTGAAAAGCTAAGGGTGCTTCATAAGTTCCCAAATCTCTGCTATCAAGTCTCCAGAACTTTGCCGATGAGAACTCTGGGCAGGGTAGTTTTTGATTCCTTCCGGCAATGAACCAGTCATAGCAGAACATCAGAAACATAAGAAAATAGGGGAAGATTTCTGCTTTTGTTAGATGCTGCCCCCCCCCCACGTGTAACTTGATAAGTTTGCCCTATTCCACAACAACAACATTATTATTATTTACAATAAATGTGTTTTAATATCAAATGTGATTGAATTTAGCACTTACAGTTAACAACAATCTGCCCTGGGACCTTATGGTGAAGGGTAGAGAAGAAATCTTACACATAGAATAACAATGAAAATAAATTGTGAAACCTAAATTTCCCAGTATTGTTCTTGGAGCATTGCAGGGAAGGGAGGTGCCTCTGATAGGATGACATCTAGCTGATAATAATAATAATAATAATAATAATAATAATAATAATAATAATAATAATAATAATAATAATCTTTAATGTCTTCATCGGCATCCAGTGTTGGCGCATAAGCACTTAAAATGTAGCCTGTTGGTTTTTGGCAAGTTTTATTGGAAGGGTTGAAAGTTGCTCATTAATGCTGGTAGGGACTTCTGACAAGAGCTTCACAAGATCGTTTTTGATAGCAAAACCTACTCCATGTATTTGACGTTCTTGTTCAGGAAGACGTTTCCAGAAGAATGTGTAGCCTCCTTTTTCTTCCTTCAGTTGTCCCTCTCCTGCTATTCAAGTTTCTTGAAGCGCTGCAATATCAATGTTAAAATGTCGCAGCTCTCTTGCAATGATGGCAGTCCTGCACTTGGGACGCTCATTATCTGTGTTATCCAACAAAGTCCGTATATTCCATTTCCCAAAGTTCAATTGTCTTTTATGACCACTGACTGGTGACCCCACTGGGCATGGTAATCCAGTCAGGGGAAAAGGGAGGCAGACTACATTTAGGGCACCTTTTTTAGCCCCTCCCCCTTTTCTGGGTGAGCATAGTGGATCCTAAATAGGACTGTTCATTTGTGGCTACGGCTGCTGAGCTACTCAGTTCCCTCATTCCTTGAGTCAGAATGACTGAATCTGTATCCACCGCCCATGTGCCGGTTCATGACGAGGGGCTTTCACATTTCAATGCCCTGCTCCCGTTACCATTTACCATAGGACTTTTTTGAGTTTGGGCTTGGGATGGGTTTTTGAAAGACATCTGTGTGTGAATTTATGTGTGTAGATCAGTACACGCTGACCAAAGCACGGTCTTCACAGTAAGAAGAAGAAGAGTTTGGATTTGATATCCCGCCTTTCACTACCTTTAAGGAGTCTCAAGCGGCTAACATTCTCCTTTCCCTTGCTCCCCCACAACAAACACTCTGTGAGGTGAGTGGGGCTGAGAGACTTCAAAGAAGTGTGACTGGCCCAAAGTCACCCAGCAGCTGCATGTGGAGGAGCGGGGAAGCGAACCCGGTTCACCAGATTACGAGACTACCGCTCTTAACCACTACACCACACTAGCTCTCAGTAAGGCTGTATTCCGATGGCATGTGTATAATGACGACCTGTAGATTCTTATCTGCTGCAGCCTACATCCACCTTCACAGCCGTTGTAAAATACCGCTTGTTATCTTCTGCCTGCTCTGCCTTTAAGGACTTCTTGGATAATTCATTGTCTAGCTCCTCCCCCTTGACCTTACCACCTTGGGTGACCCTACCAGGAGTGCGAGACTCCCGATGGCTTCACTTACAAAGATCATAGGAACGTTCAAGCCCACCCACCACAACAAGGTGGTGATCCAGCGAGTGAGATTAAGGTACTTATCGCTCTAGGCACAGAAGTGTCACTTATGCTTTGTGGCAAAGTTGCCTTTGGGTCTTGATGATGCCATAAACAAAGATCCCTAAACTGAGTGAGATTAAACTAGTTTAAAGAATTCCTCTCTCATTTCCAGGGCTCCAAAAGGCATATTTTACAAGATGTATATTACAGTTGCATTGCATAACTCCTTATATCTCATCATAAGCCTAAACAAGAGGAGCAGACCAAAAAGGGGAAAGGATAAGTCTGAATGCTCCCCCCCCCACTTTGTGATTTCTTTCACCTATTGTTCCCTGCAGATAAGATGCAGCAATATTGATGTAAAGAGTAACAATGTCAAAAAAGTACTCCAAGCAAGATCAGAATCAGGCCTACTGTCTCAGGAATATGGATCTATCTTCTAGCTTATTTTATATCATTGACTTTAAAGCCTTAGGCTACTCTTCCCATATGTTGTCTCCATTCTTGCCCTTCATTGTAAGCTTCTATTTCCCCTTATCCTGTCATTTTCAATATTTCTCTCTTTTAAGCCAAGCAATAGGAGCTCAGCCACTCTTGATTCTCCAGTTGTTGTTTTTTTTTATGAAAGAAAATAAATCAGTCACTCACAAGCACCATGCACATATTGTAGCACACATATGCTATACTAACCATTTTTTCATGGTTTTTCAAAGGAATTTCCATTTTCAGTTCCACATTCTCCTGCCGCTCATTTACATAGCAATGTGTTTCTTTTTAATGTATTGTGATTTTTATCATAATTAAGTGAAAGTGTGTTTCATCTCTGTCTGTGCCAAATGATAAAGTTCGTTTAAAGTTCACCCTGGAGAATGGGCAGGGGAGCACTGCCCTGCTTATTCTTCTGCCCCTCCCCATGGTGTTTTAACCATAAAACATGACATCCTTTGGCATTCTTTGGGAAGCACAGTTTTAAAGTGGTTCTAGTACTTTCTGGAGGAAATGTTCCAGAAGGTGGTGCTGGGGAACTTCTGCTCTACCCAGTTGGCTTATGAAATGCCACAAAGGTCCACCTTATCCCCCAGGCTGTTTAACATCTACATGGAACTGCTGGAAGGAGCAATCCAGAGATCTGAGCTACAGTGTCATCAGTTCTACCAGTCTCCTGACACCAGAAAGACTGTTGAAATCCTGAACAAGTATCAGAAGGCAGTTACGGTGTAGATGAAGGTAACGAACTAAGGTTAAATCTAGAAAAGACAGAGGAAGTGTGGATAAGGAGATCACCTGCTCCAGAAGGTGGTTTGCAGATGGCCCTTTTTGTACAATATTGGTGGATTTTCATTTCCAACCTTGATTTCTTGCAGATACTGGGATGGTATGCAATAGTGTCAGGGATTGGACTCAAGAGGGCGAGATGGAGGAGGATCAATGGTGGGGATCACTCCACAGCCTTCTCCTGATGTTGCAGGAGAAGAGGGAGACAGCCTTGATTTACAGCAGGGCTTTGAGGAGTTTGAGGAAGGTCACAGCACAGAGATAGATGAACAAAAGCGGGGAAGTGAACCCGGTTCACCAGATTACAAGTCCACCACTCTTAACCACTACACCATGCTGGCTCTCATGGTGCAATCTCTTTGTAGTAAGCTGCCAGCAGGGGGGCAACTTCAGCAGAGTTGTCCCTCCACCCAGCTGTGCCAGCTTCTGCCTGGGGAGTGATAGCAGCATGACACCACCCATGTGTAGCTCCCTTTTCTGCTGTCCAAACATGAGCACTGGTGGAATCCCCAAAGGGGGCAAGGAGGAGTTGAGCAGAACCAGAATCTTCTTGATTCTGAATCAGACAACCTGCTATCACATGATATTAAGCCTTGTCACTCAAAGAAACACAGCTAGGGAGTATTAGGGTTTGGATTGCATCCTTAATTAGAGATGTGTGGAAAACCAGAAAGGAGTGCTTTTCTCTTATCCATAATCTTCTAGGACAGCAGAAATGTGAAAATTGCAAGAGGTTGGTCTGCTTTTCCTGAGAAGGAGATTTCTCCTCAACATCATGATCTTTCATTGCTTTAATCTCAACAGGGAGTCGGAAAAGACTTGGAGGGGGAGGTCCTCTCATTTGCACTCTTGCTGATAGAAAGCCTAGGTGCTTTCATCAGCTTCACCCAATGCTCGTTAGTCTCCTGCTGAGAAACTGGCTTCTCAATATTTGAAAGTAATCATGTAAGGTAACCATTTTTTAAAAAAAAAATCCTCCCCTCCCCCAATTCTGAATTAAATATTGAATAAATATCAGCTTTACTTACATTTGTAATAATACATAGGAGGACAAATTCTGCAGCCGTCAGGAATATATATATATATATTGTTCCAGCTCCTTGGTACCTTGAGGCATATATTTGCTCCCAATGTGATTTTACTTTGTGCATTTGCATGTTTTAATTTGTTTTCCTGTATGAAACCTAAAAAGAATCACCTCCAAAAGTTTTTTTTGCTTTAATTTCTGGTTTTAGTATGCTGTCAGGATACTAAACATTTCCCTCACATCTCAATCTCTACTTGGAATAAAGACATAATCAAAGTTCTGCTGTGAGACCATGTTTTTAGATGATGCATTTGACAAGAGGTTTATTTTCTGTATGTTGCTGGTGTTTATTTCTCAGTAGCATTCATTTGCGGTATTTTCTTTCTACAAATGTTGACACAGGTAGGGTTTTTTTAAAAGAGTTCTTATCAACACTTTCTATTGTTTCTCAATTTATTCTGTTAAGAACAGTGTAGTCAAAGAACAGAAAAAAAATGATTTACATTTTGGTTATTTGACCTACATACTTCCTCTCCTACCTTTTCATCTAGTTCTTTTTTATTCAGCCAATAATGAAAACCATATTGGAACAATATAAATCATAGTGAAATCTGGTCCTTTCTCTCGCTTTGGCACCTTCCTGGTTCACATTTTCATAAATCCCTCAAGCTTTCTCCGACAACCCCAATAAGAGGCATCATCTCTGTCTACACTTAATCATTAGCTGTACAGGTAATTTACACAGTACTTGACGTAGCAAGGTAGATGTGATTATACCAGCGTGAGTTCTTGATGGCACCAATTTACTGCTGTGACACTGCAAAAATACCTGAAGTTTCACATTCGGAAAATATAGCCTCTTGCCTCCTATAATTAATCTAGTCCATAAGAAGGTGCACTTGAGGTCCACCAAATCAGAAGGGGGTTCCAAAATACGCTTTGACTAGCTGAGTCCCAGATGGGGTGGGGTGGAATACAGCTTTTGTTGAAGAAATAAACAAACACTGCTCTTTTCTGATTATTCTTTCAGCTGTATCAAGATGCTTTCTCATAAGCAAGTCCTGTATGGTTGAAAAAACATTTTGAAAACCCATGAAAAGGAGTTGTTTCCCACAGAATCATCAGGGTCCAATGCTAGTGGGTATTGGTTCTGGACCTGTGCTGATTGGCCACCTCCATGTAATTGGATGATTTTAACATGATGCTGCACAGGAGCTGTTCGTGCTCTTCTGAATTCCGAGGGCACCATTTTAAAGGGCTCTGTGCAGCATCATGTTAAAATCATCCAATTACATGGAGGTGGCCAATCAGCACAGGTGTCCAAAAGAACCCCATTGAGGTTATTCTTTCCCTCTCCTTGTTTTGAAATACCACAATTCATCTTAGTCTGTAGTTTGTGAGATCTGGAAGGTTTCCTCTTTGTGATCCACATTAACATAGGATGGCAGCCACTTCCCCTTTGCTAGCAGGCACACATTTCTGCCTGTTTCTGGGATTCCAGGATTTAAGACTGCAAAAGGAAGCATTTCAAAACAGAACAATGCAGATTTGTGTGGTCAATATGCATTAGCCCAGAGCAGATAAAGGGAACTATCATGATTATAGCTTGTCTACTTCTGATTACTGGGTTTTGGGGATAAGTCAACATGGATATCACTGCATGTTCTGCCCAGAAGCTCCCCACACTGGTTGTTATCAGTAACAGGCTGGTGTTTTAGATGGATCAGAGATCTTTCTTTTTAATAATAAGAATATTATAATATTTATTATTTTATTAAAGCTTTTTTCATAATAAATGAAAGAAACTAATCTAAATAAAAAAAATCAGAGTGAGAAAGAGAAAATACAGAGTCCTCTTTCAAATGCAGCTCTTAACGCTTGTCTCACACAGAAAGTGATGGACCCTCCCAGTTCTCAACTGGGAGCTTTCCTTTCTTCTCCCAGTCTCTCACCCAGAAAGGTCTTCCCGTCCCTGCCTCTTACTCAGGGTCCTTCTACCAACTATCCACCACATTCATGAGTGTGGAATCCTTGGACCTCAGTAATGGCCCAGAGCAGAAGACAACAAAGGAAAACCAATGAGAGAGAGTGAGAGAAAGAAAGAGAGATAACAAGGATGAACTGTAAAACTATTGCAAAACATTAAATCAGAACTTTTCTCTGCAATCCTTTAGACATCTATTTGGTTTAATAATAGTGACACAGTCCCTGTCCCACCAGGCATTCACCCTCAGCAACAGTTTGAATTTATTCTGAATCTACCTCATGAATTATGGGCAAACTGTAAAAAAAAAAAGCCAAAGGGAGTATATAAAATGTTGTCCACAAACAAAAAGGACAAAGAAAGTGCAGAGGAAAGAAGAGAGTGGGAATTAATCTATTACTATTCATTTTTCCTCACACTGTTGCATCAACCTTTCTGCTCTCTTTATAGCCGCGGATAGATTCTGCATTTTCTTTGTTATAAACCTTACTGATTTGCGATTCATTTCTGAATGGAGGCTAATTGATATTGATTTCCATGCCTTGCTTATTATCATGGTCGAGGGAGGAAGTGGTTCTTAGGGTGGTATATTTGGAAAGAGTTGTGGTGCTGGAGGCAAAATCAATATACCCAGTAAAAGCTGAAAAAGTGGTTATACCTTGTAGCTTATTGTTCATAAGGGAGATGTACTTCTGCGGCATACATTGAATAGCCTCATCATGTGAAATTTGCTGAAGAGTTCTAGTTAGGTCAGAGGAAGCACAACCACAAAATAATTTTCAAAAGCTGAAAAAGCCAATGGCTTATGCTCTACATTTTACCCTACGTCTTAAGTATACAGAGGGAAAATGGGTCGCTTACTCATCCAAAGCAGACCGAACTGGTACAGTTTTCTATAGACTTTCTCTCCTGGTTAATGTCCTTTAAGGCTTTAAAGTTGGGCTGAGATCTTGTGTGTGTGTGTGTGTGTGTGTGTGTGTGTGTGTATTTCTCCCCCTATGAAAATGGAGACTAATTTCTTGTTTTTTCAAGGAGACAGTATGGAGCACATTCACTTTCTTTTTCTATCCACAGCAGCCATTTTGTGCTGGCCACCCAAGATACCTATAAAGATAGGAGTTCAGCCGCCTCATATCTTACCCCAAAAAGCACACTGGGTGTATTTAGATGCAAGATACAGAGGTACTATAAGCAGTTTGAGAGAACAACTTAAAGCACGTTTTAATGTTATTGTCTGGGAATAGCTGCTCATCATAGCCGCACCATTTCTGCCCTTTTGCCAGTGATTGCGCTGAGCTGGCAAATATTATTTATTTCTTGAACAATATTTCTATATTGCTTACCACTGGAAAATAATTCTCAAATCAGTTTACATTTGGGGTGGGAGGTCTTGCATCACAGATATAAAGAAAAAATACAGGGCAGTTGGAGCTGGTAAAAACCACCATGCTGAATTCTCTTTCTGGCCTAGTTTTGGCCTGAGATTTTTGATGGACTGCCTGCACAGATACCATCCTAGGAAACCCAGCCAGATGGGTATAAATATTATATTATATTATATTATATTATATTATATTATATTATATTATATTATATTATATTATATTATATTTTATTTTATTTTATATTATATTATGTTATATTATGTTATATTATATTATGTTATATTATGTTATATTATACTTTTGAATTATGGTGCTGGAGGAGACTCTTGAGAGTCCCAAGAACTGCAAGAAGATCAAACCTATCCATTCTGAAGGAAATCAGCCCTGAGTGCTCACTGGAAGGACAGATTGTGAAGCTGAGGCTCCAATACTTTGGCCACCTCATGAAAAGAGAAGACTCCCTGGAAAAGACCCTGATGTTGGGAGAAGGAGAAGAAGGTGACGACAGAGGATGAGATGGTTGGACAGTGTTCTCGAAGCTACCAGCATGAGTTTGACCAAACTGCAGGAGGCAGTGGAAGACAGAAGTGCCTGGCATGCTCTGGTCCATGGGGTCACGAAGAGTCGGAGACGACTAAACGACTAAACAACAACAACAATTATGCAATTTTGGATGTATTTTATATTTTGCTTGTAATACTGATTTATTAGACCTCTTACACATCATCCAAAAATATTTCCAGGAAGCTGAACTTGGAAACAGAATTAAATTACTAACTAGACTGGCCTTGGATATTTTGCATCTGTTGAGAGGACACAGAACCACTTCCTGTTACACATCTGTCTTAGACTGGCCTTGCAAAGGCGGGAGGATCTTGGAGGGAGAAGCAAACCATGAGTTCCTATCCTGTCAGTGCTCTTCCTTGATTCCTAGTGAAAGTGTGGTGTGAAACAAACAGCATTTGTTTAGTAAAATACAGATATATGTCCAGAAAGAAAGGAATTTGTGATGCCTGCATCACCATGACTATGCGTTCTTTGAAGTATTTCTAGTTAAAGCTACTAATTTCTCACATAGGGGCAGATCTTGAAATTGCACTGTTCTCCCAGCAGGGTAGATGAGTGTAATCAAAGCAAAGCCCTTTTTGGAGAGTAGAGAACATAATGGAAAATAAAGTAATATATTTACTGAGCAGCTGTAATAGAATATTCAGTAATAACACTCAATTTGAAGTATTGCCAAGCCTTTCTTAAGAAGTAATGGAAATGCTACGTCAGAGTGAATAAGAAAAGCTTATTTTCTCTAGAAAGAAAAATGAATGATAGAATCCTTTATTCTTGTTGCCAGAAAATTTAGACACATAGCCCCACATAATTCATTGCATGTCATAGAACATTGCATTGTCTTTCTGAGAGGAAAGGAGAGATTGGGGAAGTGGGGGTCATCATTTTAATTTAAGATGAATTGTATTTTTCTAGCTGGCAGAGGCTTCATCGACTGCAGATCAAAATAATCAAACTGATGTGAAGAAAATTACTGCAGCGTGTTGAACAATAGCCTGATTAGGAGGTCTGAGAAACTGGATGTGAGTTTTTTCAAACCAGGAGTTTCTTTTTATGATATGGGGACACTTCCAATAAAAAACCCACACTTCCAACAAAATCAGCTTTTAACATTTAAGTACACCTCAAGGTGTGCATTGTGCTTCTGATTTTTAAAAGTAGGGTACTGTTTCCTAAGAGAAAGAATACTGTTGTACTCCGCTTTGTGGGGATTATTTGGAATCAAGATAACCACAATGGCATATTAATCACGTTTTTTGGTTGAATCGTGTAAAACTGTATTGATAGAAACAAGTTATTGAAGAGTCTCGCTCAGTTCCCCTCAGTAAGGCTGAGCCAATAGAGTACACATTAGAATAATGAAATGATATGTAGAAATTGAACTATTTTCACATATATCACTTGCAAAAAAAGCATGATCTGAAATTATGTCCATGGAAGATGAGCAACACCTTAGAAATTGCTCATTTTATCACTTAGGGCTGTTTCTGTTCTCAACTGCTTCTCCATTCCCCAGTAGGATTACTCCAGCATAATGAAGACCACATTGACCTATATAGGACTTAACTTTGCTGGCAAAGGAGCTAAGTGTCCTGAGAAAAGGTGAGAGGTGGAAAGTAATGGTGGAAGGAAGAAAAAAACTGGAGAAAGAGTTTTCTTTCTTATTAGAATAGAAATTAGTTCATTAATAGATAATTCAGTCCTTACATCACTTTCAAGCCCACAACTCAGAAAATAAGAGGCAAGACTTATGTCATTGGAAAATCTACGGGCACAGTGTTATCAACTTTAAACATAAGAGATATCTGCTCAGGACAATACAGTGGTACCTCTGGTTACATACTTAATTCCTTTCGGAGGTCCGTTCTTAACCTGAAACTGTTCTTAACCTGAAGCACCACTTTAGCTAATGGGGCCTCCCACTGCGGCTATGCCACTGGAGCACAATTTCTGTTCTCATCCTGAGGCAAAGTTCTTAACCCGAGGTAATATTTCTGGGTTAGCGGAGTCTGTAATCTGAAGTGTCTATAACCTGAAGCGTATGTAACCTGAGGTACCACTGTATAGAAATAAAAAAGCCACAATTGCAAATACCTCAAAGATTTACCCATCCCTAGCAAGAAGTAGCATGTTGCCAATCTTCTAGGTGTGGAGGGAGACCACCTGAGTCACAACCCCTCTTGAGTTGTGCAACTCGAGGTATATTAGCCTCCTTAGATCCAAATGGGTCCCTTTTCTTGCTTCCAGGTCTCATAGCCCTAAAAGTTGAGCAAATGGAAGCCCCCTTCACCAACTTGGTGTCTCTGAATGTTCATCTAAGTTCTTGCTTCTGATCCACCTGCCCACAAACTCCACTGCAGATGTCTCCAAAATGTATAATTTACTGTACTAGAGAGGTGCTTTGTCATATATTAATGGTTCTTTCAGTTCTTAAGGTATGGATGCAGCAAATAGTCATTGCAACTGACAATTATGTTCCCTCCATTTGCATTTCTCTGGGTCCTATCGAAACACCTCAATTGTTGTTTAGTCGTTTAGTCATGTCCTACTCTTCGTGACCCCTTGGACAAGAGCACGCCAGGAGCACACCTCAGTAGGGCAGTGTTATTATCCATCAGTTGTTGCCTAGCCTCCCGCTGGATCCAGCATGGAACAGCTACACCTATTTTAGCCTTCCATGTGATATTTAGCCCCAAGGCTGATATTTCAAGATCAGAAGAGCCTGACTGTGGTACCTTGGGTTAAGAACTTAATTCGTTACGGAGGTCCATTCTTAACCTGAGACTGTTCTTAACCTGAGGTACCACTTTAGCTAATGGGGCCTCCCACTGCCACCACACCGCTGGTGTGTGATTTCTGTTCTCATCCTGAAGCAAAGTTCTTGACCCAAGGTACTATGGGTTCTTAACCCAAGGTTCTTAACCCAAGGTACAGTCTGTAACCTGAAGCGTCTGTAACCTGAAGTGTCTGTAACCCGAGGTACCAGTGTATTTTGTTTACTGATGTATTTTTAGGCCACCTTTTATGGCAAAGCCCTTTCAAGGCAGCTTCTGTAGAACCATAAAGATGCAAGATTGAATGCTTTGGAGCACTAATACCATAGGCTTTTTCCAATATAGCCTCCCTCCCTTGTAAATTTTCAGAGAACCATGTTCCTCAGCTCTTGACTTCTTCTTGAATCATACACCTGTGCGGTGACAAAGAGCCAAAAAGTTTTCACCATCAAAGACTGCTTGAACTCAGGTTCAGAGCAGCATGCTTGGATCACTGGAATCAATAGAACTATTCCATAGAAATGACATGATACCTGGTTGATTGGATAATATTGATAGAACTCTTCTTTTTTAACTACTGAAGACTTGCTTATAAAACATAGCTACAGAAAAAGCATGAAGTTCTTAATTGCTTATGCTTTTCTCCCCCAGAAATAAAACGACAAAAATATAACTAGGACTGAAAACCCTCCTTCCTTCCTTCCTTCCTTCCTTCCTTCCTTCCTTCCTTTTGATTGTCAGAACCTAATGAGAATCAAAATATATCCATAATCCTTAAAGGTTCCAAATCACATTAAGACTGATGCAAATTAGTTTAAAATAGGATTGGCTGTTTAATGGTATCCATTATGATAATGAGAAAAGACATAAAACAAAGTTAAAATAGGCAGTTATTCTGGTTCGGTTCACAAGTAGGAATACAAATTATTAAATTAATGGAAAGTCATAGAACTTGTTAAATAAGAAGACCCAATATTTGCAATTGATTTTGTTTTCTGTTTACAATTCGCATGTGATGGAATTACTACACATTTTCCTTAAATTAAGACTACCCTGAATTTAATAAATAAAATATTTTCTTGGTTCGTTTCTTAAAGACCTTTCCCCAAACCAACTCTGCTGTGAAGGGTGTATTGGGGAAGTGCTGCAGCGCAGTAGGAGACCATATGTTTTGCTTCCAGAAGGTTCCAGATTCAAACTCTGACATCTGTGTAGTGTTGGGAATGATCTCTGTCTGAATCTTGGAGGATTGTTACTGGTAGACTACATGGAATGATGAGCTAGATGGAATGAGGGTAAGGCAACTTCACAAGTTTCTAACTTGGGCATGAACTTGAGATGAGATGAATGTCTGGCAGATAAAACTTTGACACTGAACTATTAAGTGTCTTTTTTGCCATTTGAGGAGACTGTTTGCCTGGAAACGCTTAGTGCAATATTTTAGTGCCCTCCTCACAAAGAGGAAACGTAATGTGTGCTAACGACTGAGAACTTCAGTCTGGAATGTTTACTGAGAGAAGAGAGGTAATTGCAGAATCAATACCTCCTTTAAACTTAAAGGTTGTGCGGATTAATATTTTATATGGTGAAATGATTCCACTGCATAGGGAAACTGATGAGAAGCACATTTCTCTGGTAAATTTTCTGAACCAATGGAAGCTACACTGACTATCTGAAAATGCAGTCTCAGGCAGCAATCATATAGCCAAATGTCCAGGAATGAGCCCCACTGAATTAAGAAAATGTACTTCAAAGTGGGCATGTATAGGACAGAATAAAATAATTAATAATCTAAGTACAACAGAAGCCTAGTAATAAATAGCACACATTCTGCCATATGCACACACACACACACCGTCTGACCTGTGGTTACTCCCCTCACCCTGATCTGCCATAATGTTACATCTGGTTCACGATGAGTGTGGGTGAAAACATTATACCACTCCTTCATTATATTTTGCCCATATTTTTTGCATATCACTTTGTGCCTCCTTTTGTTGCTGAAAGACTGTGCTTGACCCACATGAATATTAAGCACACTGTGTTAATAAGGAAGGAGTTTGGCCTTGCTTTTGCTGATTATCAATTGCTTTTGAAATTCAGTTTCTTCCCTGCTGGGACATTGTGGCAGCTCTGTTCCTTTTTCATGCATTCTCTGGATCATGCAGACGGTTAGAAGGTAGACAAATTATTGCTGAAAGCTAAAAACAATTTAAGTGAAGTAAGGAAATCTTTTTCCCATTGCATGGGAAAAGCTTTTTTCTGTTTCTTTCTCTCTCTCTTTGTTTCAAATGATTTCCCTTTCTTCGTTTTACAGCAGAATAGTATACACAAGTCTTAGACCTTATTTGTTTATTCAAGACCTCTGAGGTAACTAAGACCGACATCTATGATCCTCCAGCAGGATGGGGTTCTGCTGGAGCACAGCTCTTCACAGCAGAGGAACCAAGACCAGAGTTCTTCATGACATTGGATGGGGGCTACATGACCTGCTTAACAGAGGACAGTGTTCTGTTTGGAGGAATGTGAAAAGACAGCTGAAAGGGGGTTGGACTAGAGGACCCTTGAGGTCCCTTCCAACTGTACAATTCTATGTTTCTATGATTCCTAAGGTCTCCTTCATCTGAGGGGCTGTCCAATTTAAAGGTCCACAAGAAGGGAGAATAGGTAACTTCACATTGCCCATTGACTGTAAGCTTCTGGAGTTCAGTCTGAGCAGACATATGGGCCAACTTGCTATTCTGCATATGTTTTGGACTACTACCTGGAGAGAAGCAGTTTAGTGAAGTCTGGGTAGAAGCTACTATAGTTAATGCAGAATGCAACTGCTCAGATTCTAAGTGGGATAATTCTTTCAGATCACATTTCTTCACTGTTAAAAGTTTCAGAGTGCTTGTATTTCCCTTCTTTTGCCCTGTTTAGGCAATGTCCTCTTCCAGGAAGCTTACTGGGCTTTCTTTTAGGCACCAGACAAAAAGCTTTTCCAGGCTTTTAAATATTGTTGACTGATCTTTCAGCTGCTGGTCTATTTTTATTTTTACCTGCAGCCTTATGCATATATATCTTTAACTTCCCTCACATCTGATTTGATAAAGGAAGTCATACAAAAGTTTTGCATAATTAACTGACAAACCTTGCAAAGCTCCCTTTGCATAACAACTGGTGCCCATGCTGATGATTTTACATTTTTAAGCCTTTAGGCTATTTAACAGGGTTACACGTCAAGTGCTTCTGAGTGTACTCTCCCATGTTTGTGTGAGGACAGTGGATTGTTATTGTTTTAATTTATCAATAGTGCTTAGGAGACTTGCCACTGGGTGTGGAAGGAAGAAGAAATCAGGGCAGGATATGAATTGCTAAATGGAACAAGAGGAGTTGTTTGCTTTTTAAATGGAGCTACTCATTTAAATGTAAGGAGGTCAAGCAAGCAAGAAATGTCCAGAAGCCACATACTGCTAGGTGGCTGCTTAGTGTGCATTAGGAAATTAAGTAGGTGAGGTAAGAGCAATTCAGCGTGAACGTCAAATCACCATTGCTTTCTACCCTATCAGGCATGATTAAATGGGAAGGATCTATCACTGCAATAATACCAAAGATTCAATTCCTTTAAGTGACCCCCTACCTCATCTATGTGGTGCGGTTTTTAGTATGCATGAGACAATTTTTTTGGGGGGTGCACATGGTCCAGTGCCCCAAGGCTAGCAAATATAAACTTCCCAAAGGGCTGGTGCATCCACATTGCTCAAAAATTTCCAAAGAATCTTATCTTATGCAGCATTTAGCAACATGCCTCTCGCATTTGAAAACCTGCCCTAGTTTTCTTCTTGCATTTTGTCACTTCTAGGACATTTTTTTTCAATCCCACTTTCAAGGAGAACATGTGACTTTCATTTGGGCCAGCATTAAAGCAAACCATTACATTTGTCTTCTTTCTTTCTTTCTTTCTTTCTTTCAAAAAAGTCAACCTTTTATTTGTAATTTCCTTTGCTCACACTGAGCACTTTTCTCGAGAATTTGCTCAAGTTAAAGGGTTCAAAAATGATTATTTAAAGGGCAGGCACCTGTTTCACATTACGCAGCTTTCGTGTGATTGGATGTTGATCCTTGTTTGTGTTGCTGTGTTCCAAAAGTCGGGATCTTGGTGTCAGATTGCAGCTTAAGACACCACCTGAAATAATTCTTTCCTTCCCGTTTTTAGGCAGTTCCTAGGGCTGCAAGCACATTGCCACAACACTAGTCCAAACCTTCAAGCTTTTCTCTTGAATATTTCCATGTGTTGTCAATATCTCTTGCTGTACTTAAATACTAGATGACATGTATATCTTTCAGTTCCCTAATGGGCCAGGATAAAGGCTGAGGATTGCGGATAAGATAGGAAGAGGACCTTAACTTCAGTGAGGTTTGGTATGGGGTTGCATCCAGTGTTACTCATACTTGGAGTAGACCCACTGTAATGAATAGGTATGTCTAATTAAGGTCCATTAATTTCAGTGGGTGTATGCTGAGTAGATTATTGTTACAAAGGGGTGTCTTTAGCAAGCTGTACTGGGAAGAAGAAGGGAGGGAAAAGACAGAGATCCACCTTGGGCAGGCTGGGAGAGATGCCTTGGATTTAAGTGCTGCACCACTATGGGGAACAAGTCCCTCTTAAGATGACCATGCTGTAAGAACTGGACTCTCTCCAGCCAAACCCAGGTGTAAATATGTGAATAATATTTCTGAAAGCTACAACAGTCTCCGCTGCATCCTGACCCTGGGTGAGTGCTTGGAATCCCTCTGGGCTCTTGCCACAGATCAGCAGAGCTTGGGAGTGGTGCTGAACGTTTGAAACATTATTTTGGGTGTAAAGAAAGGCATGGTGACTAAAGGGTTAAACTATGGTTATCTTAGTTTCCAGAGTAGTGTGGTTGAATCCTAGAGTTTAATGTGTGCAATTGTAATGGTTTGATTGCATGATGTGATATTGCTTAGATGGAAAATGCCTGTCTCTGGAAAGAGTTTTCCAGAAGGCTGCAAGAAAGAGCCACAGAGTGATGCTGAATTCTCAAAGCAGTTGGTCTCTCGGATTACTCAGTGCCAGGATAACTGTCTGAAGGAAGAACGGGTTAAGTACACTGGTATCTCAGGTTACAGATGCTTCAGGTTACAGACGCTTCAGGTTACAGACTCTGCTAACCCAGAAATAGTACCTCGAGTTAAGAACTTTGCTTCAGGATGAGAACAGAAATTGTGCAGCAGCGGCACGGCGGTAGCAGGGGGCCCCATTAGCTAAAGTGGTGCTTCAGGTTAAGAAGAGTTTCAGGTTAAGAATGGACCTCCAGAACAAATTAAGTACGTAACCAGAGGTATTACTGTATTAGCAAATACATTTAAAAATAAATAAATTTAGATGACTAAATCATGCACCCTATTGAGTCATAAGCAAAGGGGGGATCTTGTTTCCAGCATGAATGAGACAATGCTTTTACAGCACAGGTATCTTTGTTTTCCCATAGGGCTGGATGGGTCTGCCAGGCCAGATTCTGTACGTTTCTCCTTTGTCCAATACTAATTTCAGTTCCACACATTTCTGTAGCAATTTGCATTTTTTGTTTAAAAAAAGACCCTTGCGAATATTCACCAGACATTTGCGAACGTAAGAAGATAAGAAGAGCCCTCTGGATCAGACCACTGACCCCTCTAGTTCAGCATCTTGTTCTCACAGTGACAAACCAGGTGCCTATGAGAAGCCCAAAAGAAGGACCTTAGCAAAATAGTTGATGAATTTCTCCTCATAAACCCATTTTATATGTGATTTTACCTATTATACATATTTTTGCAAAGCGGTTTTCCCTTACAATGCATTGTTGCATTTTCTTATCACTAATATATGCATTTTACACAGACTTTACCCTAGTAATGTATTTCTGTAAACTACACTGCAGAATTATAAGAAGTGCAAATTTCAAAGGATCTCTGCTTCGGTTTGCGTATTGTTTTGGAAAGTGCAAATTTAGTCAGTTTCCCTTTACTGAATAAAATTTCTCCTCATCCCTAGTTTTCCAACAGTTCTCATAGATCAACAGTACAATACTGAAGTAATCCTCTTTAGGTGGAACCAGTTAGATGAGGAAGAACGTGTTTCCCACTTGCAGCAGAAAAGTTCACATAGCCAATTACTTGCTTTTTGGTCAAAATATTTGAACCCCTGTTTTTCAAGAAAATATTCTGTTGCAGGAACATAGGAACTGAATCTGTCAATGAAAATGGTGGCTTGTCAAGTGGCGCGCGCACACACACACACACACACAATTCATTGTGCTGGGAAAATCAAACCAACTGAGCTTAGCACTGACCCCTTTGCATCCTTGTAGAGGATAAATACGATTTCCATAAGAAGGTCAGAGATATGGAAGTCACACAGCAACAACATTAAGCATCGTATCAACTCTTTAATCAGCTGGAAAATATGAAGGTGCTTCATGGGTTAAATACAGATAGACTTTAGTAATACGCCAAATTTTGGGGAAGCCATTAGTTCACACTGGTTTGGGCTCATATACATTTTCTGCCCCCTGCTTTTCCCAGTTTCTAAAACCTCCCAGTGAACTGTGTGTCATTTTGAGTGTATGTGTTGCCAGAGGCCAGGGCTGTATATTGCAATGTAGAGACAACTGCATTCCTCATGGGGTCTCTATCTGTGGGAGGAAAGAACAGCCACTGCTAAGAGGAGTGGGTGCATTTTACTCAATTAAAATACTGTGGAGCACTTTACAGAGCAGACAGGTACACTTAAGCACATGTTGAGGGTCAGTCTTGCCACTTGCTTTTGGTGACACCAGCATCTGCAGTAAAATTCAGGTTTTGCTTCCATTTCAACTTTATTCCAGAATGCAGCCTAGTTGTTTTACCTCGCTGACGAGGTATAACATCCATCAGTAAGCTTGAAATGCAGACAATGAATTTCCAAAACTGGTACTTTGAGTACAGTGCATATTATTTCCTTTTATCAGCTTCAGGCATTCCCTTTTCTGCCAAAAAGTCCCCCCCTCACCCCCCCACTTCTTTTAAGAAAGTTATACAATTTTACAGTGGAAACTTTCTCACTAGCTTTAACTATGGAACAACTGCTAGAGAGTCACACAGAAGAAAGATCTGCCAGTTTCCTTTTTTAAAATCTTGCCCCGTAGGATGCATAAAAATGGAAAGGAAATGTTGTCATTCCTACCAGCTTGTTTAAATCAGCTTATGTGCTCATTATTGATCTCTGTTTGGAAGGGGGAGATGAGGGGGAAAGAGAGAGTGCTTGCCAATACATTTTACACAAGATTAAATTTGGAAATACAAATATTAGTTTTCACCCTTAACTTTCAGCAGTTAATATGAGGCAACTACTTGTATTATTTTTCTTGCTATTAAAATTAAAGACAGGTGCAAAATCAGAAAAAAAGGTTGCTGGTAAAATGGCTCACTGGTTTCATCTTTCAACTTTCAGTAAGTACTTGCCTCTTTTATATGACTTTTCTCTATGGTCCTTCAATTTTTTTATTCTTTCTTTCTTTACAGTGTAAGCCTATAAATGTCTACTCAGAAGTAAGCTTCATGATATCCCATGCGACGTACTCCCAGGTAAGTGTTTTTAGGATTGCAGCCTGAATTTAACTATGAAAATCGATCCAAATTGCTTATGATCCTAATGTAGATACATGCATCAAGTATGATAGAGACTCTCCTCCCTGGAAGAGAGGGGAGTGGTTGTGGGTGGGAGCCCGAGCTCCGCCCCTAGCAGGCGGTTAGGCATTGGAATAATGTGTTGTGGTGTGTTGAAGAGCTAGGTGTGGCCATCGCCTATGCCTTCAATTTTTGGGTATTCCGTTAAAGGAATCTGGCGGTCGTGTACTCTGTCCGATGCCTGCTTGGCGGGAGGCCATGGCACGACCCTCGGTGACATCAGGGGAGAGCCTATAGTTGGATTAGCATCAACAGGCTCCACCTACTGTTGAATAAACCCACCTCCTATAGTCATCCAATGCCTAAGCCAATACCTTTTCACTGCTGTAATCAATAAAGTTGTGGCCTTTTCTTGCCCATTAACCTTATATCACGTGTCCTTGCGTATTCATTTCACATTGTGGGGGTCGGGTCCTGGAACCACAATTTTGGGTTTCAAACAGCCTTGAGTGTGACTAGCTGGTATTCAAGAGCCATTTTTGTCAGTGCATCTGCCTCAGGGTGAGTGATCTGTGAGTTCACTCCTTGACCCCTTGCAGTCTTTTTTTGTTAGAAGACAAACACAAGCCCCACATACATCTTGCAATCCAAACCTATGCATATTCTGCTTGCAAGTTTTAGTCCTAAGTATGTGTGCCTCAAAACCTATCCCCAGGAACACTAACCCAACAAACGTTTCAATGAAAGTTGGATTTGTGACAATATAGTCTCTTGAGATAGACCAGGGGTCAGCAAACATTTTCAGCAAGGGGGCCGGTCCACTGTTCCTCAGACCTTGTGGGGAGCCGGACTATATTCTTTTTCCGGGGGGGGGGGAGATGAATGAATTCCTTTGCCCCACACATAACCCAGAGATGCATTTTAAATAAAAGGGCAATTTCTACTAAAAACATGCTGATTCCCGGACCATCTGAGGGCCGGATTTAGAAGGCGATTGGGCCAGATCTGGCCCCCAGGCCTTAGTTTGCCTACCCATGAGATACAGTTGTTGGGTCCAGTGCTGCTCTTCCACCTATGGACTGGCTCTTGATCCAGTGGGGGTGTCCAGTAATGAAAAAGGGAGGGAAGCAAGGACCGTCTCTCCCCATATGAACCAACCTGGACCCTATGGTCATAATCTGAGGCTCTTCTTTGTGTGCCTCCTTCATGAGAGGTCCAGAGAGTGGCAACAGAGAATGGGCCTTCTCTGTGGTGGCTCCCTATTTGTGGAATGCTCTCCCCAGGGAATCTCGCATTTGTTACTTTGTTACTTATCTTTGGGCACCACACAAGAACTTTCCTCTTCTCCCAAGCCTTTGGTGAATTAAACCATCTATGGGTGTGTTTTTCTAATTGGTGGTGGTGGTACTGTTACTGCTTGTTACTATGTTATGTACGTTTGTTTTTTTTATATTGTTAATCACCCTGTGATCCTCGGAGGAATGGCAGTATAGAAATTTAATTTAATTTTATCATCATCCTCATCCTCATCACCACCACCACCACACCACAATTCTATTTCCCCTTCTTGCTGCAGCATCTTCAGCCCACCAAAATAAATTCCAGAGAATTGGGGAACCTTCCAGAACAGTGTGGAAGGTGGCGGCGGCACTGCAGGTTGTGGGGGGAGGGAGGGAATAAGAGACAACACCCTCTACTCTTTTTAAGCGTCTCTGTTCAATCAATGGAACAGTAGGACTACATTTTACCCATTACTTCCAATGTATGGGTGCTGTGAAGGGGGAAGCAACAGGGGGGATAGCTATGATTCTCTCTCAGTGGATTTGATCAAATATGTCCATAAGTCTAGTGTTAGGTGTATTTGAGGCCATGGATTTCAGTCAGGCTTAAGGGTACGAACCAATGCAAGTCTACTCAAAAGGAAACCCCATTGAATCCATTGGGCCTTCCTGTCTGGTAAGCGTGCATCACACCCTACGTGTGCCTAAGTATATTGGTGGATTAAGGCAGAACTGTTTAAGATGCAAGTCATTTAGCAGCTGTATAACATCATTTCACACAGTAGCTATTGGATCACATTAAAATATATGTGCTATTTCCTGCCCTACCTTTGGGACGCAGATGTATCCAATTAGTCAGAAAGACTGCCCAAAAGATGTTTTCATCCTGTAACCCTTCGCGGCATCTTTGAGCCTGAAGCCAATTTGCACCTGTTGAACTATGTCAAAGGATTTTAAAATGGAAATAACAGCATACCCTTGACCGCAGTGGCATGAATTGCTCTAGTAGAATTGCAAATGAACTTGTGTACATGCTGGCAGTTAAGGCACTATTGATATCGGGGTGTAAAAAAGAAGAAGTGAATATAAAGTGGGTTATGACTTGCTACTGCCAATCAAGGTTATTTGTGGGTTGCTGCCAGGACAGTTTATGTATGCCTGATTGATCAAATAAGGCAAGATTGAGAATGTAGAGTATGGGGAGGGAAAAGGTAAACAAGCAATCAATAGGGAAGGCTGTTTGAGACCTATTAAACAAGCAGTAGTTAAGGGTGGAAAGCTGCCATGATGGAATGACATTGGTTTCATCATTAGTAGCAGTTAACACGGGTGCGTGTCGATGCAAAAGTGGGAATGTAGCCTGTATGTATATGCATGCCATTGCTTTTGGACAGCCCCTTATTTTCTAAGTAACCAAATCTTAGGTTTTTGTTTCACAACTTACATCTCAATCCAGCCAGTCACTGTGCAGAGACACATTCCTTGCAGGATCCACCATACACCTTTGAAGAGTTGAAGAGCAACTCAATGCTTTGCACTTCTTCAATGGCCTGTCTCTGATTATAGTCCCAAGAGCCATTACACTGCTATTAGGCATAGAGATGAGCACAGGTCAACTGTAGACTCCCTATTTTGTATTCACAAGGTACTAGAATCAATCTCTGGCATAATCCCCAGCATCTCCAGTGGAAAGGATCAGATAGCAAGTGAAGAGAACAATCTCAGCCTGAGACTGTGGAGACCAGAAGTGCCAATATTGGGAGGAGGCCAGGTAAGCCCCGCCCTGCATAATTGGTCACAGATATGGCACACACACACTCCATTTGAATGGCAATACCCATCAACTTGGGGGAGGCAGCCTGCTCAAATATTTTATTGGGAGGGAGGTGAAGGTACCTCAGCCCCGAGGAGTTGGCTCCTATAGTGGAGACTTGGTGGTACTGAGCTAGAAGGACAAATATTCTGGCCTAACCTACAGCAGCTTCTTATGTTCCTGCAATGGCCCCTTTGTTCCCTTGCATTGTGTTCCATGAGCCTTCATGGTTCATTAGAGCGTCTGAGACAAACACTAAGCCATGAGAGCAGAGAGAGAGATGTTTCTTCTCCCTCTTGCAATACAAGAAGCCAAGGCCACCCAGTGAAGCTGAACGTTGGAAGATTCGGGATACAGGTACTTCTTCACAGAAAGCAAAGTTAAACATAGTTAAATGTGGAATTTGCTCCCATGAGAGATGCAGTAATGGCCACCAACTAAAATGGAGGATTAGAAAAATTCATGAGGGTGAGGCTATCCATGGCTGTATTACATCCGGTATCAGAGGCAGTATCAATAGCCACTGCTGGGGGGCATAAGCAAGAGAGTGCTATTGTTTTCATATCCTACTTGCAGTTTTCGCATCTGGTTGCCTGATTTGTGAGAGCAGGATAATAGACACAGAATCATAGAATGGGAAGGGAACACAAGGGCCATCTAGTCCAACCTCCTGAAATGCAGGAATCTTTTGCCCAACACAGGGCTTGAACCCACGAGCCTGAGATAGTCTCATGTTCTACCAATTGAACTATCAGGGATGGGCCTTTGGCCAGACACAGCAGAGCTCTTCTTATTGTTGCACACCAACCCACTCTCCGTGCAGGGCAAGATCCCAGGGGTTCCTGGCACTTACCTAGGGTGGTGTTTCCTTCAAAATGAGATACAGCAGAGACTGTGGTGTCTTTGTGATATGTGACTTGCTTAGGCATCTATACAACCTGAACCTATGATGGAGGGCTTCACAGCACTGACATCCCAAGAGGGCCTTGCTTCCCCCATAGCTGCAACCTTGGATTCAAACAAAAAACAATCGTCACTCTGTCTCTTTGGCTTCCCAGGAAGCTGCTTCCAGCTTCTATATCACATCACTCAACTCTCAATCTGGTCTTTGCCCTACTCGCTTTTCTGACTTATGCTAAGCCAATCTCTTGGTTTCCTTAAGGCCCATACATAGAGGGCTTTTACCAAGAGACTTGTTTGGCTATTTCAAGAATTTGAATCCTTGCTTAGATTTTAACACTTGCTGGATCCAGGAATTAGAAGGGTCTCAGCATACAGTCTACCCTGCCTAACCAGCTCATAATACTATGTTACCTGAAAAGGAAATAAAAAGGTTGAGCAAAGAGAAGCAGGGCAAAACCAGCCCAGACTTTACTTACATTGTTTTGTTTTATTAGTTTAAATTCATTCTTTATCCTGGATGATAGAATGAGTTACATCTTTTTTTCCCTTATCTAAATGTGCCACTGTTTATGTATACACCATGCTATGCATTATCAAACATGTTTTCAGTCAACTTTGTACACTTGGAATTAGATGAGCTATTTTAAGCTGACCCATTTAGGTTATATTTCTGAATTTTAATTTGACAGGAACAATGGTATTATTTCCCACTTAACGTGCACACAATGGAAAATTTAGCTTTACCTGGTCAGTTGCAAAATACAGAAGCCACAATTCCTACCAGAAGCATCTGAACCCATCTTACTTTTCAAAGGCAGCAATGCATTTGAGTAGAAAGTTTGGGACAGAAGCTCAAGTTGTTTTGTTTTCCTTTCCAATCAGTTCAGTCTTAACTGGTTTTGCTTTCAAATACTTTCAGTGCTTGTAAAAAAAAAAAAAGTCCCTTGCAGGGCTAAAAAAATAATAATTGAAACATTAAAATGTGTGCCTCTTCAGAAAAATGTCTTTGGAATTTATATTTATACAGGAGCAATGGAATGGGGAATTGGGTCACATACACATAGTGAAATATTTTTATTTGAAACAATCCTTGGCAAATTTGAATGCCGGTGGCTGTGATTCCAAGAAAATATCATTCAAACACCAGAGCAAAGGGGTTCATTTAACCCTGTACTGGGTCCAGAAGTGTAGATTTATCTTTTCCTTTTGTTTATGAAGTTTGCCAAATGCCACAGTTTGGCTGTGGGATCTTGGTTTTTCATAAAGGTAAAGGAACCCCTGACCATTAGGTCCAGTCGCGGACGACTCTGGGGTTATGGTGCTCATCTCACTTTATTGGCCGAGGGAGCCGGCGTGCAGCTTCCAGGTCATGTGGCCAGCATGAATAAGCCACTTCTGGCAAACCAGAGCAGCACACGGAAACACTGTTTACCTTCCCGCTGGAGCAGTACCTATTTATCTACCGGTACTTGCACTTTGATGTGCTTTCAAACTGCTAGGTTGGCAGGAGCATGGAACGAGCAACGGGAGCTCACCCCATTGTGGGGATTTGAACCACCGACCTTCTGATCAACAAGCCCTAGACACTGTGGTTTAACTCACAGCACCACCCGCGTCCCAGTCTATCATAGGAAGTCAATAAACCAGAAACTGCTGTTAGCCTGAGGGAAATGAGAATGGGATAAGAAAGGATGCAAGTGCTATAAAATGGCTTGGAACATTAAAAAAAACACACTACTTTAAATGCTCCCAAGGGCTTAGGCATGCTCAGTGGATGATTTTTTTAGCTGAAATAGCAGACACATGTACCTAATACCATGGTTACATCCCCACCATACATTTAAAACACATTTAATGCACACGACTCCCCTCCCAAAAGCAAATGGTCATCTGTAAAATGCCTAGGTCAGAAACTGTGGAATTACAGTGGTACCTCAGATTACAGACACTTCAGGTTACAGACTCTGCTAACCCAGAAATAATACCTTGGGTTAAGAACTTTACCTCAGGATGAGAACAGAAATTGTGTGGCGGCAGCCATTAGCTAAAGTGGTACCTCAGGTAAAGAACAGCTAAAGTGGTACCTCATTAGCTAAAGTGATACCTCAGGTAAAGAATAGTTTCAGGTTAAGAACGGACCTCCAGAACTAATTAAGTTCTTAACCCGAGGTACCACTGTATTATTATTATTATTATTATTATTATTATTATTATTATTATTATTCATTTATACCCTGCCTTTGCACAAAAAGTACTAAAGTACTAAAGGCAGCTCACATAAAATCAGCACAGTACAAAATAAGATACAAATGCAAGCTAAAAAATAAGACAAAACAGCCCAACCCAACAGCACTTAAAAAGAAAACGTTTGTTATTTGTTAAATTTCTGCCCTGCTCTTCTTCCCAAAGAAGCCTCAAGTGGCAAACAATGAAATGCTAAAATACAATTAAATAATTTCAAAAACATCTAAGAAGAATTTAAAACAAACATTTGGAATACCTAACAACTTTTAGAACCCACCACAGTTGCTAATTCAAGGTTGGCAGGGGAAGGATATTTTAAAACCAGGACACACACAAAAAATATTGAGAGCCATGAGATTGCACAGCCTGTCCCTCCTTTGGCTCAAATTTCTCCTGCTGGCCTTAAAAGTGTTTAACTTCTCCCTTTGCCAATCTTGCTACTTTTGCCAGATACCTTTTCTGATCGTAGTTGATACCCCATAAACTATTCTCTCTGCTGAGCAGAACAGTGGTGGCGTATGCTGGATCCAGATTATACTTTAGGCTAACAAATCAAATGAAGAAGTTACTAAATAACTATGTTCAAGAGCTTCACTGATCTTATATTTTAATTGCACAAGAATTTTACCATGTGCCCAATATATATCAGTTTTTCTAAAACCTTCTTAGGAACAGTGAAGATACAGGGCAGTCTTAAAGATAAAATGCTACAAATTGTAAGCCTGATTTGGCTGATGATTATTAATAATTGTAGTAGTAGTCACCTTTTAGATATGTTTTTATGACAGGTTTTACAAACCCATGCTAAAAATAGATTTTTAAACATTACAAAAAAACCCAACCCTGAATGTAAGTTTTAAAACAACACAAAATAGACACCTAAGGCACCTTTTCATCCACCTGGAAAAGCTTCTCTAGATTTAGATATACAGGCTACAGCCAGACACTTCTCTGATTATAGGGTTCTGAAAAATATTAAGGCCCTTACAGGGGGAAAATAATGCATCTATCATACTTTTAAAGAACACTTTATGTTGCCTCCTTTAAGCATTGTGAGCTCAAGTGTAAAAAAATTGATTTAAAGAAATTTCCCAATGGCCTCAAAATCTGTGTCTCTCTCCTGTTATGTGCAGAGAATATTTATTTAATTTTGTCCACTGGAACACTATAATATAAACATATTTTTAAATGCATGAATATCAAAAAAGAAAGAAAAGATGGAGTATTGATTTTAAATTGTGTTAATAACACCCTGGAATTCTCTCAGGTTTGATCATTTGCCTGATTATTTGTATGTGGCACTGACATGCGTATAGGCTGTAATTTAATGCTTAATACTGTGTTTGTTTTGTATTTAGCCATTCCCTGATCTACTTCGTTTAAACAATAATGTGCTGATACAATTCTGTTTTATGCAAACTTTTCACTTTCATGCCTTATTCCCCAAACAGTATTTTTCTCATCATTTTCAGCACTTCTGTGAACACATTCAATTGCACGATATGGGACTAATAAGTCCTTTGCGCCACAATACACACATTTGATATATGGTAGCTCTAATCATTTGCATTATATAATGTTTCTTTCACTCCACACTACATCAGTTTCATTGACAATGGTAATTTAAAAGCTAATAGAGGCCTTTCTTATCAGCTACACTTTGGAGCTCCAAAATGTTACGTCCCACAGTTGGCAAAAAATGGATTTATTCGTAATAGTCAAATATGTTTACCCAAGATTAACGGCAGCCATATGCAATAGCATTTTGTACACATCCAATAGTATCTTAAGGAGATTGAAAAAGATGTTCGCTAATCCTCTTTGCTTCATCTTTTGTGTGCCCAGCTTGAGATGATTTACGCTTCATGTGCTGAGGACCGTTTCTTCAATTATTTTTTGTGGACATGGAATTCCCACTCCCACCCCCCAAAAAATACCTCCAGTGACTATGCACATATGGCAAAGTCTATTGCAAAAAAAGCAATCAAACCTGGCTTCTCACCAGCCCATGAATAGTTTGATGGCAGATAGCTGCTAGGCTTTCACAGTAGGAAGCTTGTCATGTCTGTATACGTGCAGACAGAGCTTCCAGGAGTCACTTTGCATCTGCAGAAAGTAAAGAGGGATGTGGTGTTCACAATCAGCTTTGTGAATTTCAAACTTCTCATCTTGTGCAATTAGAAATAGGCAAAATTCTTGAAAATTTAGCCTACCCAGAGAATATTTTTTGCAACATGCCATTCTCATTTTCTGCTAACCATTGGCTCACTCAGGGAGTCCAAGCTGCATTTGCATGCACCTGTACGCACACACAAAATTCATAAATTGTACATCAATGTATGCATCTTTATAACTTAATTGAAACTAGGAGAGAGCGCACATTCTCTTCCCAAGAATGTTGTATGTGCCGACAATATGCTGCTGTACTTTCTTCAAAGTGACAAAACTTATCCAAACATCCAGAAAATCAGTTTAGAACCCCATATTTTACACAAAACTTGTCCAGATAATGTGAATTGGAGAAGAGTGCTCTTATGTAGAAATTCATGATGCATGTTGACACATCAGGGAGCAAGTATCAAGCTACAAATCTCCCTGTCAGCCAAATAATCTGGTTTCTTCACTAGTCTAAAGGGCCTTTATAGTTTCTTAAGTCAAGGGTACATTGATGTTTTTCCCTTCACAAAGGCAGTAATGCACAACAGTCTATGTAGTCCACAAAGTGTTACCAGTTGGCAGGGAATAGTCCTCCAATGCAAATAGATTCCCAGTTTCTATCATTAAAACCCAAAATCAGCTCTTTTGCCTGTGACTTTCCCTTACGTCATTTCACCAGGAGTCATGAGGGCCTCTGCACAGTGCCATCCATGGCACTCCATCCATGGCTGCCCTCCAACTTTGGACCATTTTAATTGGGGCTGGGTTGCCATCATCTTATAACTCCCTCAATACAACTAGCAATGTTGGGTGGTTTCCTAATGATGGCAGGGAAGGCAGACTAATGGACATCAGCTAAGATGCCTGGACCACCACAGCAGCTGATGTTGATGCTTAATAAACCTAGTTGTGATCAACTGGCAAAAGACATAACAAGGTTTTGCAGATTTTTTGTTTGTCATTCCAAAGCACTGTTGAAGCATTTTAGAAGGGCCTAATAGATCAGGCCAATGACCCATCTAGTCCAATATTCTGTTCTCACTGTGGCCAACCAGAAGTCTCACATCCTGCCGTTTACACCAACTGATATTCAGAAGCGTGCTGTCTCTGATAGTACAGGTGGAACAAAAGTATCAGGATTAGTAGCTGTTGACTGAAAATAAAACAGTTACTCGGTGTTGAGCATACGGACAGCCTCCATCGAAAGGCACAGCAAAATGCATACCTTTTGTGTGCTATTTAAATGTGTCGTGTATTTTAATGTTATGCAAACACGTAGAATATTTTTTATTGTGCACTATAAAACACTCATAAAAAAGACTGAATAAACAGAAAATAAATGAAAGGCATGGATTCTGAGGAGAGGCGAGACAATGTGACAGCTCTGTCTGTCATGTCTGATCTTGGGTGGCACAAAACCTCCCTTTTCCCTTTGTCCCTTTATTGTCTCGTCCTTGAAGCGCATCTTTGTGATAGACGAGCTTCTAATAATCTAACATTTTCTCCAACTGGGAACATGGCATTTGCGTCACATGCTTGTTATTAGGGAACAGAAACCATATTCAAGCCATCAGGACTTTTAAAGGAGATCTATATGGGGAAGGGGATATTTTCCACATAGGGGAACTCTAAGATGATTACAGCACCACAGGGAACCCTGCTTGCCTCGGGCCCCATTCTCTAGCTCACGGTGAATAATGGTCAATCTTGCCCTGTAACCTTGCTCTCAGTCTCACTGAGCTAAAAAGCTCTGGGTTTCTAATGTTTTGTGAGTGGCATATAATGCTAACAATTGTAAGAATAATTGCTTGCAGTTCCATTTCTGTAGTATTTCTTCCAGCAATTTCACTTTCTCGAAGGGGGAAAAATGGTATGCAAACAAAACATAATTACAAAAACTGGGTATAGAATGAAGGGAGAATATGTGAAGCAGAAATTATGTGGCTGCTTTGTGAACGGATTCATCCTTAAGTAAAATTCATAAATGCCTTAAATTAAGTTTAATTTTCAGTAAGTGACTGCTGTTTCATTGCTTTCTGCAATTCCTTCTATTTTTCATAATTCTTTACTGACTTGTTTCACAAAGAGACTTATCGCACTGTGAATAATCTGTCAGACTTTGTTTAAATTTAAATGCCTCCCATAATGGGATTCCGTAATTATTCAAGTGAGTGTTTTAAAACAATTGACTCTTCATCATATATGAATGACAGACACATTACTCTTAAGGTCACACAATTTGCTATACAAACTGCTAAGATTAGGAACAATTTTATAGATTTCACCCTGTTAAACTGCAAAAGTGACAATGTGATTTAATTTGACTATTTCCATTGCTCTTTTGCTGATCTTTGCTTTTGATGGGAACGGACAAATTTGTCAATTTCTGGTGCATGCAGCATCCTTTTATTTTTAGCTCTAATTTTGCTTCATTCTCTTTCTGCAATGATCTGTGATTTAAAAAAAAAAAATCCTCTCAAAATTCGCATTTCATTATATGTGCTGATATGCTTTATTTGCTCAAAACTGTGCTACAACCTTAAGAGAAATGCACAAGTCAGTGGACAGCTGAGTTTAAGAAGTGTAGATAATGTCCTTTCAAACAGGAATTAACAAATCCCATATTCTTCAAGCATCCCACAATTTTGACAGATTGTGTTTGTAATATGGTTTTGGTCATACATTAAAGGGCAATTGATCTAGGCTGGAATCCCTGGAAGGAAATTCCACAGCTTAGTGGGGCTTACTTCTGAGTAGGTGTGAATAGGATTGTGCTGCAACAAAAACATGTGTGACATAAATGCCAGTGACTGTTGGTCAACTTGAAGTACCAGACCATTTGGTGCCAATCCCCAAATGCATTTTCATGAAATGACAAAAGGCAGATAGTTTGTACCTAAAAGGTAAATAAAGGTAAATGACTCCTGGACAGTTAATTCCAGTCAAAGGCGACTCTGGAGTGTGGTGCTCATCTCACTTCAGGCTGAGGGAGCTGGCATTTGTCCACAGACAGCTTTCCGGGTCATGTGGCCAGCATGACTAAACAGCTTCTGGTGCAACGGAACAATGTGACGGAAGCCAGAGTGCATGGAAACACCGTTTACCTTTCCACCACAGCGGTACCTGTTTACCTACTTGCACTGGCATGTTTCGAACTGCTAGGTTGGCAGGAGCTGGGACGGAGCAAGGGGAGCTCACTCCATTGCACAGATTTGAACTTCCGACCTTCCAATTGGAAAGCCCAAGAGGCTCACACCTGAGTCCCTAATCCTATATGGTATGAAACGATAAGTCAGATTCTTCTCCCAGCTTTAAACATTTCTAGATATATCACTTAGAAAAATATTAAGGACACAGGGTTGTATGCAACAAGTCACCTTGTTCATGCAAGGGCCTCTGCTTCTGTAGTGGAATTTCTGGGCCTTCCCACTTTCCATGAGTGCATCATGCCATCCCACCCCCCATCTATTCTAGAGGGCTAGGGAGAAACCATGAACTGGTTGGGGGAACACATCAAGAAAGGAAGAGACATTCTGCTGTACAAGCTCAAGTCCTAACATAAACAAAATGACTTTGTTAGAGACAACCAAAAATTCCTTTTCACCATATAACCTGCTGGTTCAATCAGGTACAAAGTAACTAAATAAGCCTTCTTTAGGCGTTCTATATAATGCTCAGTAAACATGCAGGGGGCAGAATGAGTTTGCTACCTCTGCCCCTTCTGTCACTGCTGCATCAGCCTCCACAAGTTGGAGGACAATCTTGAGGCTCCTCTTGCATTTTAGAACCTTGATTTTGCAAGAAGCTCCTTCTGTCCCAAGATTGTCCTCTCTATAGTCGGGGGGATCATTGTAACGGTGATTGAGGGGGCGGGGAGAGAAAGAGAGTAGTTTTAGCCTTCTTTGGATATGTGTCATGAATCCAATGTTTTCGGTTAATTTAGAAATTTTGCAATTTACTGTCTTGTCTGATAATCTCATGATGAAATTGTAAAGTAACATATTGATGTTCAGTTTGCAATATGGCACGCTGACTGACAGAATGCAATAATGGGAATGTCGGTTGGCTTACTTTGTGTAGATAAGCTCTGATTATTTTCACTATCTGCTTCCGAAAGAACAAGACAATTTGTTATCTGATCCTGCTAGTGATAATGCATAATATAAGTAAATATTTATTTTGGAGGGAATTTAGGAAGGCATTTTCCTACACAATCAAAGGTCTTTCACCTAGGAAGAAGGTTACCGGAGAGACCACCTTACCCCTTACATATTCAGTCACTGCAGTCTGCAGGAGAATTTATCCTAAAGGCTCAAAAGAAATTAGAAGTCACTTCCACAGTAACTTAGTGCAGGGCTTTTAATATGTCTGTCCCTGTTTTGTAACTGATAATTCACGCAGAACCTTCATAAGTAGGAAGACTCAAAGAACATTCAAATATACTCAAGAGGCGAGTCTGCTTTGTCCTACCACCAAAAATCCTTAGTCTTTTTCTGGACTAAAAATTCTGTTATTATCCATTTTGGAATCCTTACTGCAGTTTTGGCAGGTGACATGAAAAGAAACTGCCCTGCTGGCTAACCTCTAATTAGTAGCATCCTGCCAGATTACATCTTCTACCTTCTCATCCCCTTCAGTTTCAGACCTCTACCAAGCAGGGTGTTCATTGCATTCATTGCCCTTAGTAATGAAGGGCAAAGAAACCAAGCTCTTTTTATGGTTTGAAACTAGACAAAAAAAGGCTGCTGGGAGGACCAGAGAATCCACAGTCAGTCAAAATTGCTCTCGGTGCAGACTGTAGATATTACCTTCTGAGTATGTGGAAGCATAGGAAGCTGCCTTATACTGAGACAATTGGCCCAGCAACCTCAGTATTCTTCACGCTGACTGGTAGCGGCTCCCCAAAATTTCAGACAGGGAATATTCACAGCCCTATGTGGAGATGCAGAATGGTAATTCTAGTCCTGAACTCTTGGCCCTATGAGACCAAAATGACCAATAGACTTCCTGGAAGGCTTTCTGGTTTGATTGCTGAATGGAACTGTTTGTGTGCAGTCTGGAGGGGGGGCGTTACAAACAAACCAAGGAAGAGATGCTACTTTTAAGCTTTATTTCCTGTCCTACCCTGAGCAGACAGTAGTTCTAGAAACCACTTGAACTGGAATAGGACAGGGTCTCTGTTTGTATAGAGAAGAGGTATATATCACCATGAACTGCTGCTGTGAGGAAGATTGAAGTTCATATATTGATCTGAAATTACCAGCTATACCTTTTGCTGCAGTCCTTGAGGTTTTTTTTTATATTTTTTTAAGAGAGAGAAGAGACAAACCCTTTCAGGTATATTATGCTGGAAAAAATTAGTTGCATGACATTTCCATCAATAGAAGAAAAAGACCTATTGGTGAGAAAGGCCAACTAATTGCTAATTGCTCTATATCACCCAAACTGGCAGAGGTACAAGTTGTGTTCTGTGCCATCCTCATTTTACTTGCTAAGTATGATCAGAACTAATTGTAACATTTGCAGGTGAAAAGAAGTTTTGACCTTTTGAATCTTTCCTCTTGTATACATTTGGCACTGCATCACTTGACATGTCACCTCTAATGTATCTGAATACTAAAGGGCTGATCCTGAGGTAAGACTAAGTTAATCTTTCTCTTACACTGGCCAAATGTTCCGGCACAGTTCTCAGCTCAAGAAACATATCAAATTGGGGAGATTTGGGCAAATAACAAAATGAAACGGGCCACTTCGGAAAAGTTTGGGGATTGTGAAGTGGGATCTCTCCAAAGCACCCAAATGGAATCAGGACCTCCGAAGTAGGATGCCTTCGAGATACAGACATTTAAATAAAAAACCTGTAGCACTGTGTCTGCTAAAAGCTAATCATGATCTCCAAGCTTATATAATATAATGCATTTTGTGTGGTGTTTTCAGTAGTATATGTATTGATATGCAAACTTCACCACCTTCGTATATGCATATGGATTGTATATAATTATATTGCAAAATTCATAAACGTGTGACTTTCAAAGGATACCTGAGTGCTGGTTTGTGCACTGTTTCAGAAGGTGCAAATTAGATAAAGTCACTTTTAAATGCAAACCGAATCAAATTTCTTTGACGTTCCTGAAGGACACCAGTACCAACGAAGTCCCTTCAAAGCTCTTTGAAGATGTATAATTAAAGGGTTAATGTCTTGTGAACATTTTTTGATCCAATAAGACTTTTATAAAGTTTCATACACCAAGCAACAATGGGTTGCACAGCAGCCAAGAACTGGATAACCTTCTCTTCTTGTCTCCTCCCAACTCAAAGTGCTTGCACCTCTTAATGGCCACCATCCTCTTTGACCTGCAATTGGGCTCCACACATTCAAGTCCCAGCATTATCTTCTTTGTGGTCTTTGCCTTTTTGCAGAAGATGGGCTTTGTTTGGCCACCATAGCTACTCTGCTTACGATCATATCGCCCATTTCCCTGAGCATACAAAGAGTCCTTGCCCTTCTTGTACTGGGTTACTTTGCTGGGCTGGTGCTTCCCACACTTCTTGCAGTAAGTCCTGTGGGTTTTGGGGACGTTCACTATGTTGCCAGCATCAGCATCGTCTGGACCATGTCTTAGGAATTCTGACTTATATAAACAAAGGGTCTTCTTTTGTCCAAGACAATATTAATTAGGTATGTGCTGCCACTGCAGCACAAATAACAGCTTTGGCAGGGGGGAGATTGTCATTGGGAAAATGCCACAGGAAAAAGAGGTAACCCCTATCCCCCTGTAAAGTGGTCCCAAACTGAATGGCTTGGAGCCCAAGTAGCTCTTCATCTCCGTCTCTCAAGGTGCTCTAACCATAACTACTTGATGTTCAAAAACCATGAACAACACTCTTCAAAGTAAGCTAATGCCTTTCTCATAGGTTGTTTTTTTTTTTTCTACAGCCTCTGATGAATCTAAGAAGAAATCCTCACCAGTTTCTTGCATTACCTGCTTTTGATGGAACGGTCTCAGTGCATTCAGTGAGTTGTATTTGTCTTACTATAGTTAAAGTGGGGGATTTCCCAGAATGAGGCTAGCAACTGTGGGTGGAATTCAACAGAGTGCTAAGGAGATAATTTGATCGGCACAAGCAATTCCACGTGCCCAATGAAACAATCCCTCCTCTCCTCTTCCTGTTTGCTGGTCTAGAGGCTCTCCATGTTGTGCTAGCAGGAGTGTTGAATCTGGATAGTTGAATCTGGCCCGAGGTAATGACATTTCATTTCAGACTCTGACCAGTAGGGCCAGTCATTTATGGTATAAGTCACCCTAAGTACTATTTGCAATGGGACAGCTGATAAATGCCTTGGCATCTACCTGTGTGTGCGCGTGCGTGCGTGTGTGTGTGTGTGTGTGTGTGCGTGCATGAGAGAGTGTGTGTTCCATCCTTCCTCCCCAAAAAGCCAAGGGTGATTAAAAAACACATCAAAGGATAATATAGCTAAAACATTTAATGGCAATTTCAATAGAGATTCGGCCTACTTAAGATATTGTGTATGTTGATAGAAAGATGGGATATGACTCAATCTGATAGTTATAACAACAACAATAACAACAACAACAACAACACAGATGGAAGGAATTTTTTTTGTATTGACAGATGCTTTGTGGCACTCCAGCATGAGTAATCATTTCCACTGATATTCATAGTTTAACCATAGTATCACATTTGTAGAATGTGTCACAATAATATATTACTATAGCATAATTCTTTTTTTTTCCCATTCTAGTCAGTCTTTGTCCTGCAGGCCAGTTAATCTCCTATACTCTTTTTTTTTTTTGGCCTGGCTACAATTTTAAAATTGTCAGAAGAAGGATAAATTTCATGCCATTTTGTGTTCCCATTACAATCTTCAGATTGTTAAGAGAACGGATTAATTTTGCTCCATTTTCTGTCCTCATTACAGTCTGTTATGAGAATGGATTAATTTTATGACATTTTCTTCTCTCATTATAATCTTTGTTATGGGAATGAGAATATGTAATGAAAATGAGAACATATCAAGCATTAAAGAGCTGTGAGAACTCATGACAAAGACTGTAACAAGAATGGAAAATGGCACCCAAACCATTTTTGTGACAGTCCCTGAGACTATAAAATGAAACCAGAGTGACACGACATTTACTACTTACGGAGGAAACAAGAACATAAAAACCCTACCCTACTCCATTATTGCCATTACTGTGGCAAGTGTGTTGGTGATACTAATACACATATGGTGCAGTTACAGTACTCCACATAGACTGCAACAAGTGTACCACTTGGGAATGAATTGACCCAAAATTCTATGTTTTTTCTTATAAGATTTCTAATTTTTTTCTTTTTCTTACCGCCCCATAGAGAAAGGATACTTTTGTGACTGTCCCGAATTGTAAAGTTAAATCAGAGTGCCACAAAATTTTGAGCCAAAATTTTATGTTTTTCTGATAAGATTTCTCATAAATTAATTTTTCTTACCATCCTCATAGACAAAGGACATTTAAAGAATTTCTTCTGAATATTCTCCACTATTTTTGGTTACGACTGCCATCATTCTCCAACATACACACAGATACAAAATGATAACACCAGAGCTTTTGCAGAGAAGGAGCAGTTAAAATGGTGGTCAGGCTGCCAATACAATAGCTGTTGCTGCCACAAGGAAAGAAGAAGTGTAGTATGGCCATTGCTAAAAGTGAGCCCCATGCCTGAGAAACTGTTGGAGAATTTCTCCTTGCCCTGGATAAATTTGATGAAATGGTCGCCACAATTTCTCTATCCATGAGCTGCGTGAATAATTTCAATAAGCCAATTGTGCATTGCTCAAATATGACTCTCCACTTGTTCATGAAGCTCAGAGTATGACGTTGGACCTCTAAGCCTAGTCAGCTTTACAGAGTTGTGAAGATAAAATGGAAGAGGAACAATGTACTTTATAAGTGAAATCTTAGGAATGGATTGCACAGTCATTTCCCCTGTACACAGGCAAGCTGCAACTAGTCCTCAGTCATGTATGTGCCTGCACAATCGTGTGGACAAATGTTACAATGAACTGGCAGTGATATCTGTAAACACAACAGCAGTTTTTGAACAACAACAAAATCAATGCATTCAAGCAGCCTCTCACAAGAGCTATATGCTGCTGCTTCTTTTCACTTTGAGAGTACATCTATATTCCAATACTGACAAATGTTTGTGTTTTCCAACTTTTCTGTATACAATGGCCCAGCAATGCCCATTTGGGTGTTGAACAAAGCTTTGAGATCTACTCTACAGAAGTTTGGGCCATACAAATTTCAGCTGAAAGGGGAAACACCTATAATTGGTGTTAACAATGAAAAGTGATGTGAATCAGTGCAATAGAGAACAGATGAGCTAGCATTTAAAGCAAAAATTGGGGGCTGGACAGGAATTTTCCCCACCGGGCAAACAGGCTTACGACTTGTGGTTTTTGCTTAGCTCATTGCTATTGTCAGAACTTTGGCAGTTTAGGCATTGGGTGAGCCTTAGTCTTGGCTGGAGGGAGGTTGTGGACTCTGCCTGCGGCTCCGAAAAATGAGCATCCCATTAAAGGGATCTGAGAGGAATTGCTTCTGTCCAAATGCCCAGGCAGGGACCACAGGGAGTTGCCTACCACTCAGGCCCATTCATTGTTGGCCAATTCATGGGCAGGCCTAATCCAAAGCCCAGCCAGCAAAGCAAGATCGCAAGCTACTCTGCCAGACAGGAAGTTCCGCTTGGGAGGGTCACTCGGGATAATAACATGGGAAAATATGGAACAACTGATTGGTTCAAAATTGGGAAAGGAGTACGACAAGGCTGTATATTGTCTCCCTGCTTATTTAACTTATATGAAGAATTCATCATGTGAAAGGCTGAGCTGGATGAATCCCAAGCCACAATTAAGATGCCGGAAGAAATATCAACAACCTCAGATATGCAGATGACACAACCTTGATGGCAGAAAGTGAGGAGGAATTAAAGAACCTTTTAATGAGGGTGAAAGAGGAGAGCGCAAAATATGGTCTGAAGCTCAACAGCAAAAAAAACTTAAGATCATGGCCACTGGTCCCATCACCTCCTGGCAAATAGGGGAAGAAATGGAGGCAGTGAGAGATTTTACGTTCTTGGGCTCCATGATCACTGCAGATGGTGACAGCAGTCTTCTTGGGAGAAAAACAATGACAAACCTAGGCAGCATCTTAAAAAGCATATCCGTATAGTTAAAGCTATGGTTTTCCCAGTAGTGATGTATGGAAGTGAGAGCTGGACCATAAAGAAGGCTGATCGCCGAAGAATTTATGCTTTTGAATTATGGTGCTGGAGGAAACTCTTGAGAGTACCATGGACTGCAAGTGGAAGACAGGAGTGCCTGGCGTCCCTGAGGTCACAAAGAGTTGGACACGACTAAATGACTAAACAACAACAACAAAATGCTGTCTCACCAAATAAGGTGAGCAGACTAATCTCAATTCTTGGCTGAGAAGTCACAGAATATGGTTTCTCGCATGCCCAGAGGTTTTGAGAGAAGCTGCCAGCAGACTCGTGGGATAACTTCACCTGCCTGCACTTATTTAACAGGCTGTTATTCTGCAGATCTTTTAAATGACATATTTGAGTAAATATAAACGTTACACTACAGTGGTACCTCAGGTTACAAATGCTTCAGGTTGCAAACACTTTGGGTCACAAACTTTGCTAACCCGGAAGTAGTACCTCAGGTTGAGAACTTTGCTCCAGGATGAGAACAGAAATCGCATGGTGGCAGGGCAGCAGCAGCGGACAGCCCCATTAGCGAAAGCGCGCCTCTAGTTAAGAATGATTTTGTTTTAAGAATGGACCTCCAGAATGATTTAAGTTCTTAACCCAAGGTACCACTGTAATATGTTGCCTTTTTACTCTTCTTCCAGGGTGTTGGGGCAGTGAGCAGGGATCAGAATCTGATCTAGTCCTTTTGTGATTCACCCAAAAGCACTTGTGATTAGAAGTAAAAAGGAGAGGGATGATAAAGTCATTCCTATTGTCTGGCTGGAAGCTGGAACACATCCTCCTCTGCTGCTCCCTTCTCTTTGTCTAGTGTTTTTCATTTATGCAGAGTTTGCAGATGTTTTGGGGAGATCCAAAAATGTATCAAATTGCCCAGAAAAGTAAAAACATATTTCCAAGGCTCAGAGGTTGTTCCAAAGCCTCAGAACATGTCCTTGGACCATTTTGGACCTAGGTTGCCTTGATTTCAAGCCAGTTTGAATATCACCAAATTAGGGATATTTTCCTTGGATTCGTGCTTCCTCTGGGCCAAAGCAGAGACTTAATAATCAGCAAATGTAGAAAGAAAAATGAATGTGGGTCTCAAGTGGGTCTGGAGACAATCGAAAAAAATACTTCTCATTCTAACGTGTCAGTTATCACAGAAGTAGGATTGATTCTTTTGTTTTTGTTTAATGTAAATTGAGAATTAGAATTATTTATTTTTAAAAGCATGCCTAAAGTAACATGAAAGAGGTTGTAACAGTGGATGTTGGGAAGCTAATCTATGGATTATAAAGGAATATGTGCACATGCTTTGCCCTCAATTATAAGCCCTGCTCAGGAATTATTGTTCACACATTGAATCAGCTCATGAATGGGGAGCAGGATCACACAAGCTAGGCCACCTCTGCCATTATGCATCCTAGAGATGATGGTAATTTTAATGAAACTTTATTCAGTGCATAATATGCAGCTATGCATCGGTGTGGGGGTTTTTTAATTACAAGTGCATGAGGAACAGGGATCCTGTTTTTGTTTTGTTTTATCTTGACTGCACTGCACAACACCAAAGAATATTCTGGACACTTCTCTGAGCCCAGTAGAAACCCGAGCAGGGTCTCCCTTCCACTGACAAAAGCTGTGCCTGTTTTGAGGAAAGAGATATTTGAGAGGTACTGTTTATCTTCTTAAACTGTTTCTGATAAAGCTCCTTAGCATAATGGCTTTCACCCTGAAGAGGTTCCTGCAGCATGTTCTTTAGTCCTTTACTTGTAACTTCCCTAACAATAGATGTAGCTGGCAGAAGCTATTAAAGGACTTTTAAAGTTGTTATTCTCACCCCATTAACCTTTTTTCTGTTCAAACTCAGACCCCTTCAGAGCAATCAAATGTTACTGATATAACAATACTTTGGTAAGATATAAATTGATACTCCTATACGATGCAAAACTGAGAGGAAGACTTCCGTCTACTAAATTCATCACTCAGACCTGTAAAGAGTGTGTGTGTGTGTGTGTGTGTGTGAGAGAGAGAGAGAGAGAGAGAGAGAGAGAGAGAGAGAGAGAGAGAGAGAGAGAGAGAGAGAGAGAAGCCTGCTGGATCAGGAAATCACTTCCATTTATGCGGTGGATTTCCATAGTTTAACTATGTGCAGCATGAAGACTTTTCTTTTATCTGTCCTGAAATCTTCCAACATGGAGATTCAGATTTTTTAAGAAGCCAACAGAAAGTAGAATAATAGCTGTGGGGGATATCCAGCAGTAGTTATACTGAGTGTAGACCCATTAAAATCAGTTGGACTTAAATCGATTTCAGTAGGTCTTCTTGGAGTATGATCAATGTTAAATATCACTCTGTATCAGTGACTTTGATCATGGCATGTTGTGAAGGCAGTGTCTGTGTGGGTGAGAGGCCAATGTAATTAGACTCAACATAGGCATGTTGAATATGTGTCTCATTTTGTTTGCTGTTTAGTATATGGTGCATTGAAATTCAAAGGATAATGAGGGAATATACTACAATTTAGATTTTCCCCTCTAGAGACATGCAAAAACTGCATTTCACTCTCTCCCACTCTTCTCAACATCAACAAATGGGACTCTTACGATGGCAATGCCATACAATTTCCTCCACAGTCTTCTTCATTTCAGGAACTATATTATTCTGCATAATTCCTTGTATCTATGGAGTCTTCTTATATTATTTTCAAAATAAGCATTCTACATTCTGACGTCCTTCTAAAGAGGAATAGTATGTTTCGGTATTATATTTAACTTATTACCACAGTCTAATTAGTTTAACCCTGTTATGGTTTTCTTTGGCCTTTTGAATGACATAGCAATAATTTACCTCAGCAAGGCATTTATCTGAAAGACCAAGTAAGCTAGCAATGGTTTAGGCTGATCCAACTTATTTGCGCATAGTGCGGAAGGGCAAGTCATGAATCAACCTCCGTTTAACTTGAGTGCATTACGAGTTCTTTTACATTCCTAATATATTGATAGTTTCCCCTTCACACTTGTACTATAAAAAATGCCTTGTCAATTCCTCTTTGGAGACCATTACATGTGTATTTCAGCTTTAAATCTGGGAAGAAAAGCCAGACCCAGTACATGTTTATAACCTGTAAACCCCCCACCCCTTGTTGATGGCCAATTGTGTATGAGACATTTAGTCTTGTTTTCATGATCACAATTGTCAAAAACAAAATGCTCTGCTTTCCCGTGTGTTTTTTCACCAATACCTGCTTTTCATCCTACCCTTGGACACCAACTATAGCTGAAAGAGAGCTGTGTGAAAACCCAAATGGGTTTTTCAAGTCTCTAGTGAGCTGACTCAGGGAAAGGAAATGTCATTTTACAACTCCCTCCAGCACAGAGCTAGAGCTCTCTTGACAAGAAAGGGCAAATTGGAGTTTAAAGGGGAAAACAAGGAATAGGAGATGTACATGCTGGAACAAAGGGTGACCATGTCTGGGAAGTTGACCCTTTAGTCAAACATTCAAGATAGCTGCTTCTGCTTCTGCTTCTTTTAACAAACACAGTAGCTAGAAAATTAATGCAACAGTATATACATTATTTCAATATTTGTCACCACAGGAGATGGAAGCAGTGACTGGAAGAGATTGGCCAGCCAGGACAAAGTGTGGATATGAAATATAATTTGACCTCCTGTGTGAAAACAAGACAACTCAGTTTTCTTCAGAATTTAAAGTCTAATAAATGGCATATCTCAGAATTTCCAGTGATAGCTACTAGCTGTTGTCCAAACATTTCCTTTTCTTGGATAAAATAAAATGATGAACAAAATAAGCTCATAGAAATGTTTGTTCATTGAAAACATATTAATGGCCCCCTAAATACTTGTTCAAACTACTGGAATAAACCCCACACTCTGACATCTAATTTGAAGAAGCATTTCTGTACTGGAGAGATAGCATTTGCATTATGTAACGAAAGGACTGTGATGACAATTCCTTCTTCATACTGAATAGGTAAGTAAATTGAGCTTGAAAATCCCCACAAATAGGAAATGTGGAAGTTAGACCTTCCCACAGGAGACTTAACCTAAATATCAATCTTTTTGGCCCTAGACAAAATCCAATCATTTTTATTTTAATAAGTGTGGTTTGCACATTTTAACAGAAACTAAGATACCCTTTTCCCTCCAGATTTTAAGCATTCTATGACTTACTGGTCTGAGAATTAAGTTCTAAAATTTATATAAGGCCCTCACTTACACATATGAAAGTGAAGTTTCATCAAGAAAGTAGTCATAAAACTGTCACTTTTTGTTTTAGTCACTGGAGTGTAAATAGTTTTGTTTTATTTTTGCAATGAAAATGCAAAAGCAAAATGAAAGCTATGTTCTACCACCACTGCCAGGGGCAGGATGTTTCTGGAAACCACAGGAGGGAAGCATGTTGTTGCACTCGGGTCCTGTTTTCAGGCTTCCCACAGGCCAGCTTGTTGGTGTGATGGTGTGATAGAAATTTTATGGTCTTAGATATATGGTAATGTTCATAACTGCACATACATAGATCAAGCACAGGAAGACTGACCTGAAGCCATTTTTGATTCCTAAACTGAGCAAATGTTTCTCTGCATGGTCAAAGTGGAAAAACCTCCCCATAGTCTTTTCCTTCACAAATCCTGTCTTAAGGGTATATCTGTGTTTGAATAAAGGTGTGAGCCTTATCATTACAAAATACTGGCCAGGCTCCTCAGGCAATCCAATCAAGTAACCTGCCAGACAGGAAATAAACAAGCAACAGGAAAAAAACAACATGCAAATGTTCTGTTTTAGACCGCCTTTTCTGTGATGTATCTGAGGGGTGGTCTTAGGTTACACCCCTTCTGTGATGTATGTATAATGTTTCTGGGGGTGGTCTTGATCTACAGGATGGGAATTTCAAAAGTCTTTATAAGCCCTTGCACAGCATTTTTGTGGGTCCTCCTCCTTTCCTGTGAGTGAGAGGAGCACCCTGTTGCAACAGATCAATAAAGATCAGGCTTACTAGCTGCTTTGCTTCTCAATATTCTCTGGTTGGCCTCTGTTATTTTCTCCTACCAATAGGGAACCTACGTAAGGACCCTATATGGGCTCTTGGATACCCCATAAGGGAAAAGGGCATATTTTTATTTACAACATTGGGCACCGTGAAAACAAAATACAGGGATAGATGGGGACACTGGCCTGATTCAACAGGCTGTTCTAATAGGCAAATCTGTACAGAATGTATTCAGTGCAACAGGGCTTGAGCTAAAGTCAATGTAAACCCATGGCCCCTATGGGCTTGATTCTTTAGACATAGGCATCCTCCACTGATTCACAGTCTTGGGCCCTTAAAAATATCATCTTACTAAGTGAAAACAACAGAACCATTTAGGAGAATTCTCGCAGCACAGAATTAATTCAGCTCCTCCTGCATATGTTGTATTGCAAGTTACATGATTGCGTTATTTTGCAGGAAATGAATAAACAGATCAGCCCTATCACTCAGTAACCAGTTATAGACTCATCTGCAGATAGCAAATGATAAGCAGTGGAGCCAGTAAGTAATAAGCAACTGCTGTTGAATTTGAAATGACTCTGCTTCAGCATCTGACTGGAGCAAGAAATATGCTCAAGAATGTAGAGACTAATGTGATCAACTAACCCAAGCCTTGGTTAATTTAGGTACTTGGGAAGCTAATGACAAATGCAAATTGGTATAGCTATAATGTGAGTTAATTAAGAATAGTGTAAATAACAAAGGAAAGATGGCACAGAGCAATGGCCAGTAAGCTATTCAGAGAAAGAATGTGTGTGTGTGAACTATAGAGAGGGAAATGTTTAATATGGCTTGTAGCATTACACTTTTGACATTTCAGAAAAGAGGAAAAGAGAGAACAAATAATAATGGCTTTTAAAAACCCACAGTTACAGGGGAATTTAAAGAAACATAATTGTTGAACAGAGACCTGTTTATACCTATGTCATTCTATCCAGTTCCGGAAGCCATGTTTTAGAAAAGACCTACCGGTAATTGCTCTCAAAGGGAAACCACATACAGCAAAACAAAACAAACCTAAGCCTCAAAGTTTTGCATTATGGAGAAAAATAAAGCTGGTCTAATTCTCAATAGACTAGAGGAGATCCATTCATAATCCAGTTTGTTTTAAAATTACAGCAAGCACTGTGATTTTATAAGGTTAAAAAATCACATACATGATGGAAGCCCATACAACTTCCGACAATTAAGTGAAAACTGACCTATTTTAAGGCAAATAAACAATTCAGTTTCAGACCTTTCAAACTAAGACCAAGTAGATTTTGATAATCTGCTAATCCTTGGGACATATTTAATGCTCTTACAGGGTGGAAAGATTCACCCTCCTCAAGCCACCTTTGACATTTATTTATTTAATAAAATGTATATACCACTTGAGTGTAGAAAACCCTCAAAGGGCTGTGGTGATAAGAACCCAAGAGGCCACCATGCAAGTGTTGGGCCGCCATGACAAGACATGAGATTCTTATCTCAGTTTGGTCAAATCTAGAAGCTTCCTCATTTTTCTTTGTTGCACTAGAGAGTAGTTTCTTTAGACCTGTTGAAGCTGTTGAAGTCCTGGTTTTACACCCTTATTGGAATGATCAGACAGCTAATGTCTTGTGTCATTAGACTTTGGCCAAATGTTTGCACTGTGGAGTTTGAAGAGGGGTTGGGGATTGAGGATGGTGAAATTGTCAATTTCAATTCCTTTCAATTGCTCACTTTCCAATCTTAAATTCCGTTCTCACATTTCCACATCAATATATCATGTTAATTTTTTTAAAAAGTTATACAAGTCATAGAATTGTATTAGCATTTTACTGGGCATTTCTCTTAATAAGATGCTTGGGCAACCTACAGTTCAGCCCAGGTAAAAGATGTCGTAACCCAGCCATATTTCTTGCCCAGGACAGTGCATTTGGCTTCTCAAGGGCTGAAAACTTAACTAGTATGATTCACTGCAGAAGATTGTTATAACAAATATGGCCCTAATTCAACCCAGTCTATGTGTTTTCACTCTTATTTCATGGTTCTGTTATCAAAATTAGTAGCAGGAAAGGGCAGTGCAATGTGATTCTGAAACTGTGATTTGTAAACCTGCAGAAGGAGTACTATTTCAAACCAAGTTTCAGACACACAGGATTTCCACAGCAATGCAATCAGTCATTATGAATTTCGAGCCATTCTGGGTGGAGTTTCTCTGTTTTAATTCAAGCTCCTGGATGCTTCCACACAGCTGTAAAATATTATGATGCTTGCATTCAAAAGACTATAAACATATATGACCGTTCCCATGTTCAAAATTGGGTTCTGTTCTTCTGCACATGCTTTTCATACTAGGTTTCAATGCTAGCAAGGGACTAAGCAAGATTATAGCCAATCACTAGACTGGAGCACATTAAAATATCCTGAGAATTTGTCCCCCAAAAGTTGTGCTTGCTTAAAAATATAGATATGAAAGAATACATAATGTCCATAATGTCTTAACTGTGGCAACCAAAACAACTCCCTTATGGAGGGTGGACAAGCAGACTAAAATTAGACTGATTGTGATTTTTAGGGAAGGCTTACCTTCAGCAAATTCCTCAGTATTTCTACCTGTCAAGGTAGCGGCAGTGTACGATGGAGTGCAAGTGTTTATATCTGATGTCATTATTGGTTTCTCATGAGCAAAGCTGATGTGAAACAAGCAGGTAGCCAGCAGCCCTCATTTCCTGCTGAGAAAATGAACTGTGTTTGAGTGCTAAAATCTCTGGAGGGAAAAATACTTGAGTAAGTAATGTTTTTGTGTGTGTGCTGAAATGTTTTTGTGTAGATGTTCTTGGCCCCACAGAGAATTTAGAGAATGGAGTTTTCGGCACTGTCCTATTTCAGAGCTGAAAGCCCAATATTTGTAAAGATCTCAGTAACCAAAAAACAAAACAAAACCCCCAAATGCTAATCTAATCAAACAAAAAGCAGATAGTCTCTGGAGGGAATGTGTTTTAAAATAGCTCTCCAGTGTATGTTTCTCCTTCATACGACTTAAGCATAAGTTTCAGGCAGCATGTGTGAATCTCAGAAAGCTAGAATGAACTACTGCTTTTAGACTGAAAATCAATAACTGTGGAAGCCATACAAGAATGCTAAAAGAAATTCATTATTGCATAATCTGCATTTTCAAATGAAATATTGCACGATATGTTAATAAGCTTTGTGATTGCCAGGTAATTCATAAAGGCAATGCTTTTTCTGGGGGGATGCAGGGGTACGCATACCCCTAAACATTTTGTGAATCTTTGTACTTTTGTCCATTTACTGTATTTCCCCCGATTTGAATTATAAAATGGTGAATTTCTTGAGTCAAATTGAAAGTACACCTAAACATATTTTCAGGAAAAAAGCACTGCATAAAGGTGGCCTCTTATTTGGGAAGATTACAGGCTAGAACAGGGCAAAGTAGGTGCTTTGGTTTTGTGAGGAGTCAAGCACTGACTGCAGCTAGTAGCATAAAGAAAAAGAAAATGTCACCACTATGGCTGCTTCCATATTATCTGTTTATTGAGCATCCATTCTGATTTGTTTTGGGGGAGGTTGGATGTTGTTGTCTCGAAGCAAGTGCTAACCCCCTCTTTCCAGTACATATTCTCTTCGCATTCCTTATCATAAAAAGTCCAATCTTTGGGGAAGCAGTTTTGTGGCACTAATTCTTCCAATCAGCTGTAATTGTCCGACCTTGTGATTGAATCTCACCCAGTAATTGCAATTGTTAAGATATTGATCATAAAGGGGCAAATGAGGACAGCAACCTCCGAATGTGGAGTAATGCAGATTTTAGAACTTACAAACATCTGGACATATCTTTTGCCCAGGCAAGTGTTATGGAAGGGAGGAGGAAGGCTGACTTTTGATCACAAAGGGTTACATTTTCTAACCAAAAAGTAAAGTAATGCTACCCAATTGGGCTTTTTATGTGTGTGGTATGATGGCTATATGAGTTTCTTTTCAGATGTTGCCAAAAGGCATGGGAAGCCGGAGGCAGAAGACATTTGTGCTTCCTGTTCCTATATTCCCACTTAGGGCCGTCTTTACCTGGGGGTTCAAGGGGTGCTGAATTCTGGGGGGGCAGCAAATGTATACCTAGCGTATACCAGTCCCTCTCGATCAGTGGCAGTGAAAAGAAATGGAGCAAAAATCCCTGTCCCCCTCCTCCGTCGCTCTGTTACTCCAAAGCGTCAAATATTTCCAATGAGTCAGGAAACAAAAGCAGTTTTTTCTGCTGCCTCCCCAAAAAAGCTCAACAACTTTGAGCTGGCCCCCCCTAAAAAAAGCTCAATGGGGGCGGCTAAACTAAATTTGGGGGCGCTGGGCAGATCTTTGCACCCCGGCAAAGCATATGCTAAAGGCAGCCCTGTTCCTCCTGTTGTACATCACATTTGAACCTGACCAAAGTATCACAGCAATATAGGTAAAACGATGCATTCGATTATATATATATATATATATATATATATATATATATATATATATATATATATATATATGATTCTAAGCATTATATTATTCCTTGGTTAGCCTGTTATCAATGGTAAGACCATTTAAGAACCATTCCCTGTTTTAACAAAGTGCATGTGTGTGAGACAAAGCAGTAATTTGCAATACTATATAATTTATTTCTTTAAGTGCTCCATTCACTAAGGTGAGCTCTGGAGAGGAATTGGCTCAGTATATAGATCGATTTAGTCCGGTTGGAAGTTAGATGTTTGGATTGGAATGGGTTTTCCTATAATTGTTATAGGCATTCATAGTATAGGCAAAAAGGATTTCCCTAGCTAATATTTAAACTGATATTATTATTATTATTATTATTATTATTATTATTATGCATTTTATATGTTTTGCAAAAGCTTTATAAAAAGGTAAGCATTTTTAAAGTTCCTTAAAATGAGCTCTGAATAGAATAGTTTTTAATATAATTTTAAAGTATAAAAATCTTAGGATAAACAAATTACTTAAATAAGAGATTAATCCTAAATGGAAAATAATTGTGGCCTAAAACATCAGAACAAAAGAACATTTTCATTTTCTAATGTAGGCATATTAATTAGAAAGCTGTTCTAAATAATGTATATTAATCTGCATTGTAAGTCAGTGGCATGGGATTCAAACTCCGTCACCCAGGTCTCATCCTAAAAAATATCAGTGATTCTCTTTGAAGTCAGTGCTTCCTGGTTGTCTGTTCATACAGTCTTGGTATCCATGCAACTGACCTTTGACCCTAAAACATGTTGGGGGTTGATTCATTCTTCTATTCCGAAAGAAGAATCAGTGAAATACACATTTGGATTAATTTGGTCTTGACCATCAGTCATGAACTCCCCTATCAACCTTTCATTCTTGAAAGGAAGAGGAGAATACTGAAATCAGAAGTTTGGAATTTTTCATTGATGTTTTAAGGCTATTTCTTCTGACATGGTGAAAAATAGATGTTTTTCACAAAACAGCCCCTAGGGTTTCAGAGAAACCATTTAAAACCTGGAGATTGCTGCTTTATACATTTATGCTGATGAGTAAACAGAATAAAGATTTAGTGGTAACACCATGCGTGAGTATATACGTACGCATATGCGCACGAATAAACAAAATTAGGGGGGAAATGAACCCACTCCAAAATCTATTTCTGAAGCCATGCAAATCCACAGTTTTATGTAAATATACCAGTTTCAGTGCTTTATTATGACATATTCATGCATCAACATTACAAGCTGGCAACCAGAGATAAATGCTATTATGTGTTGCTGAATATCTTGGCATCTCATTTCAACCATTTAAGGGTGAATTATCCTATTTCCTCAACAACTTTATTTATATTCACTGACAAACTGCAAGAGAACATGCTAGTAAAAATTTAAGAGCCTCGTTGCATGCAAACAAAGCCTTGGAATGCATACCACAAATGTATTCAACTTTATGCATTCATTGTTGCTGTTGTTCTCCAAGGCTCCTTAAGGAAATTAGTAATGGCTTCTCTGGAGAAGGAAACGTCAGAGCAGCTGGAGATGAAGAAGGATAGACTGATCCAACTGGAAGGCACTGGAAGCCTAAAGGAAGATGCTATACACCAGTCTCTCAGATGAAATCCAGGGCTGTGTGTATTCTCTAATTTTCCAGTCACCACGTACAAGCACAGAATTTGGAACTGAATGCAGCATCATGAGAATCTCATTATTCATTTTTTATTAAAATACAGTGTTTAGTTATTAAAAATGTAAAGGTGATTTTGAAAGCGAATGGCATATCCTGGTGACAGGGCAACACCAACATGTTCTGGAGGGGCATGACTTCAATCCCATGCACAGCTCTTTGTCTCTTGTTGTTTTTGAAAAGTACGCAAAAAGTCAGCATGTATCTGCATAATTTATTCATGTTGTCGACTTCAGCGTTTCTCCAGGAAGAATTTAGATTTGCTTCCATGAAGGATTTTTAATTTTTTTCAGTATATAGTCGCCATAGATATTGGGAAAAGTTGAAAAAATATGTAGACTGAGGCAATTGAGTTAAAAACAAAATCACTGCTGTGATCTCTACCAAAGTCCTATCCTCTTCCAAAGTCACCTCAGCCACATCTCCAAACTTTCTCTTCCCTTCTCCTTAGCTTATCCTTTGACAGGAAATAGAAAGAATCAGAAGAGCAAGAGCTGTTCCTGCCCCCACTGCCTTCCGCTTTCTCTCATTATATTCCATCTTCCAGTTGCCCCTCCCATAATACACCACATTCTATCACATTTCTAATGAAATGATCTTCATTTCCCTGTTTTTTCTTCAGCTGCTCCTAGGCTGCTCCAAGAGATCAGATAAAGTGAAGATAAAATGGGAGAGTGTTTTGATTGATGTTCTGTAGGGCTTGCCGATTGGAAGGTCAGCGGTTCAAATCCCCGTGATGGGATGAGCTCCCATTGTTCAGTCCCAGCTCTTGCAAACTTAGCAGTTCAAAAGCATGTCAAAAGTGCAAGAAGATAAATAGGTACCGCTCCGGCGGGAAGGTAAACGGCGTTTCTGTGTGCTGCTCTGGTTTCACCAGAAGCGGCTTAGTCATGCTGCCCACATGACCTGTAAAAACTGTCTGCGGACAAACGTCGGCTCCCTCAGCCAGTAAATCAAGATGAGCACTACACCCCAGAGTCGTTTGCGGCTGGACTTAACTGTCAGGGCTCTTTTACCTTTTTTTATCGATTGAAATAATGATGATGATGATGATGTGTTCAGAGAAACATAGGAGAGCAAGTGAAGCAGGCAAGGGATGGCACTTCTGAGTACTTAAGATTTTCATTCAGGTGGAAAGAAGAAACTCAAGGCTCGGGCAACCAGTCTCCCATTTTGAGGAGGTCTCTGAATCCTTTGGATATGTTTTGGGGCCAGACTCAAATGAGCTCTTGCAGCATCCTAAGGCCCCATTAATTCCCTACTCAAATTGTGGCCCAAGGACACTGCAAGTGTCCATACCAAAATGACATACCAAAATGGCTGCCATTAACATACTGTACATACCACAGATCCTGTTATTAAGCTTTTAATGCATCACTGTTATGAATGCATTGCGTTTTGAGGGAAAGCTGCTCCTAATTTTCACAAATTCTTAACAGCCACTAAAGATAGCATACATGCACATCTTGCCGATCCAATGTAGGTCTGGACATACAGCACAATCAGTATTTCTTCGTCCATGTTTTACTGGCAGAAGATTAGTAGATGCGAAAAACTTGCTTCTTGAAGCACTAATTCCATCCTCCTGCTAATGACTTAGTACTAAATGTGGCATGTTTTACAGGGCCTCTTTCTGTGGCATTCCTAAATAAAGTGCTTAATAACTAGGCTCATTAATGCTAATAGTAAATCAGTGAGATTAAATATTTCTATAAATCATTTTATTAATAAAACAGGAGGGCTCATTAAAGAATTATTGGGCTGTTAAACTGCAATATTTCAGCTTTTCGTAAACATTTCAATTAGTCCAGGTTGACAATGGAGGGCAGAAGGCATAACATGCCAAATCCCCCTGGACAAGGAAGCCAAATGCAGGCTCAGCAGCTTGAGATAAAATGGCTAATGTTTCTGTTGGAATGCAACTTCATAGCATATTGAATCTCTCATACACACACACACACACACACACACACTTAATTTGTACTTTTCAATGACATTCTGAAGGTCTATGTGCTACTAAGCTATATCATTTTACAATTATCCCTCGAAGGATGGCTGTCAGCAGCTTGAAAGGAATTTCAACAGCCGAGGACAAAGGAGTGCATACTTAACCACATAAAGAATAATGATAGCTTTAGCTTAGCAGAACAAAGTGAAGAATAAAGTGCCCTTCCTAAGAAGGTGTAACATGTGTAAGTAGTGAAAAGTGATAGCTAAACGCCAGCATTTGAGATAGGCTTTGACAAATGTATACCCAGAAAACGACCACACTGTAAACATTACTAGGCTATACGACTACAGTATGTTCTTATTCCTTCATGTATTATAAAAGGGAGGGAGGGAGAAATTTTACAGAATTACCACCCGAGCCCTTAATTGGCCCTTACTGGTATAAAAGAAATTGACAGGTGAATAATATCTCAAAATGAGAAAGCTGTTGGATGATTTAATTTGCCCTCAGCTCCATGTTCCATTTTGAAATAATAGTTACTTGAAAAGAGCTGGATGTTAACTTTCGACAGCTTACCTAATATAGAAGGAACATTACATGGCAGAGAAAACAGAAATAAAAGCCTATATATGTGTGTGTGTGTGTGTGTGTGTGTGTGTGTGTATGCAGGTTTTGGTGTCCTCGGGTGTCTTCCCGTGTAAAAGTTGGGGTGTCTAGGCGACGTTTCGACGAGGTCTCACTCGTCATCTTCAGGCTGGTGCTTTCGGCTTCTTGTTACTGGAACAGAGCCTACTGAAACGTCGCCTAGACACCCCAACTTTTACACGGGAAGACACCCGAGGACACCAAAACCTGCATTCCTGTACCCGTGAAAATCTACGAAAGCAAATATATATATATATGTATATATATATATGGTAAAATATAAAGGACTCCTGGATTGTTAAGTCCAGTCAAAGGTGACTATGTGGTTACAGTGCTCATCTCTCCTTTCAGGCCAACGGAGCCGGCTTTTGTCTGCAGACAGGTACCCGGATCATATGACCAGCATGACTAAACCACTTCTGGACAAACGGGAAACCATGATGGAGACCAGAACACACAGAAACGCTATTTACCTTCCTGCTGCAGTGGTACCTATTTATCTACTTGCACTTTGACGTGTTTTCAAACTGCTAGGGTGGGAGGAACTGGGACAGAGCAATGGTAGCCCACCCCGTTGTGGGGATTCGAACCGCCGACCTTCTGATCATCAAGCCCAAGAGGCTTAGTGGTTTAGACGACAGCGTCACCTGTGTCCCATTAGCATATATACTGCTAATGGAAATTAGGGTGCGGGAGAATAGGAACCAAGAGGAACAACTCAGATGGGCATATAATTTAAGATAATCCTATAAATTAGAGAAATGGGAAGGGGTGGAGCTCAACAACTAAGTGATCCACTGGTGAGGGACCTTTCATAACACCTGTAGCTCTATAGCTTTTGTTCCACTGCTTTTTTGAGTGAAATCATAGCAGATTGTCTACACCACCAGTTGCACGTTTCTGTTTACTGAAGGGTGATGGCACTCTTCCCAGCCACGCCAATGATGAAATGTATTTGGATTGAGAAGAATTCTCTGGCTGTATTCTTCCTCTTGTTCATCCAACCAAGTAAATGTCAAGGTTATGAGCATACAGGCAGGGTACTGATAGCCCTTTTATTTATTTATTTTCGAAAGGGTGTATATTTTGCAGCAGGTAGGGTTGCTATATTTCAAAAATCCAGAGATAAAAGTTGCTGACCTTTTTTTTTTTTTTTGGCAAAGCTGTTGAGTTGTTGAGCCTTTTTGCAAAATCTTCAAAAAATAATAATAAATGAAGCTTTTGAACTATTTTTTAAAGGAATTCACCAAAAAATCAACAGTTCCGACATGGGTTGCCATATGCCGGAGTTTTCCCAGACATTTTACCGATTTTCAGAAATTCCACCAGGACACTATTTCTGATGGGTGAATCCCGGACGTATGGCAGCCCTAACACCAGGTATTCCAGAATTCTGTACATGTTGCAAATTAGACCTGAGGAACTGTTTTAGTTCACTGTTTTGATCTGAGCTCTGGATAGCCTCCTTTAAAAAAAAAGCCAATTGTGGGTGGTGCAGGACGTTGTTCAAACCACACATCCTAAGCACCAGATAAATTGTGGGAAATTGTGCAGAACACCTTTCAGACAATGAAAATGTTAGTGAACCATTCAAGATCTTTCACAAATGTCATATTTTTGTGATAGATGTGGATCAATGACTTCAATGTTCCGGAACAGCAATGGAATGATAATTATGTCATGTGGAAGCATGTAGGAAAAATAAAACAGGCATGGGGAGAACCACAAATATAGCCTTAAAAATGGTGTGTCTAGAAGGGCCCTGAGTGACTAGTTTCACAACTTGGTTCCTGTGACACAGTCCTGACCAGGCATGTGTTGGGTATGCATGATCAACGTTTATGGCTCTCTCTCCTCCACTGTCTTCTCTAGAATTTTCTTTGGTGGGGCGTGGGTTGTACTTTCTTGTCTCCTCAGACTCTTTTGTCTCAGAATTTATGAATATAACTCCACTCAGAACTCTCTTCCAATCTCCTAAAACCAAACCCTTCAGACCCCATGGCAGTTCTTTAAGACTCCAGGCATCCAATAGAGGGCTCTATTGCACAAAGTTACAATGATATATTGATTTATCATATTCAATATTTATATAAGGCCATCTAGTAGCATTACTCTGTGGGAGATTCACAAACATCAATAATAATAATAATAATAATAATAATAATAATAATAATAATTTATTTATACCTCGCCCATCTGGCTGGGCTTCCTCGGCCACTCTGGGCGGCTTCCAAAAAAATATTAAACTACTGTAATACATCAAACATTAAAAGCTTTGCTAAATAGGGCTGCCTTCAGATGTCTTCTAAAAGTCTGGTAGTTGTTCTCTTTGACATCTGGTGGGAGGGCGTTCCACAGGCAGGGCACCACTACCGAGAAGGCTTTCTGCCTGGTCCCCTGTAACTTGGCTTCTCGCAGTGAGGGAACCGCCAGAATGATCAAATACAACTATCTTACCTGTAAAAGACAAGTATCTTGACTTCACAATATATGATCTTACAACCCCAACTTGCTGTTGTTTTTTAGTCAAGTGCTGTTGCCTGCTCTTCCTCATAGCTGCAGAAGCAACAAAGATAATGTGAAATGATGATTTCCCCCTCAATTGTTCCTCCTCATGCTTGGATGACACAAGTGTGTATTGCTTCAGTGCAAAGCTCTAGAAGAATGGGTGCGAACGAAATTTAAAACACGTATTGACTTTTTTTGCACCAAAGCACAATGGATTTTAGTAGCTTACGCCTCTTGTTGCCAGAAAGAAAGAGATGGAGGTTTCACCCCAAAATATAAAATATCACTGCTCTGGATAAAAAATGGAAAGAAAGCCAGTCTATATTTTTCTTTCTTCAACTTTGGCAAAGGGATGAGGGAAAGTATGTATTTGTTCTTTCTGCATGAGGGTTTATTCTTTTTTTATTGTCCCATCTATTAATGGCATATATGCAAAACTGAATACAGTGGTGCCTCGCAAGACGAAATTAATCCGTTCTGCAAGTCTCTTCGTCTTGCGGTTTTTTCGTCTTGCAAAGCACGGCTATTAGCGGCTTAGCGGCTATTAGTGGCTTAGCGGCTTAGCGGCTTAGCGGCTATTAACGGCTTAGCGGCTAAGCGGCTTAGCGGCTATTAATGACTTAGCAGCTTTAAGAAAAAGGAAAAAAACTCACAAGAACTCGCAAGACGTTTCGTCTTACGAAGCAAGCCCATAGGAAAATTCGTCTAGCGAAGCGACGCAAAAACCGGAAAACCCTTTCGTCTTGCGCGTTTTTCGTTTTGCGAGGCATTCGTCTTGCGGGGCCCCAATGTACTCATTTTAAATTCTAGCTGATTTTTTAAGTTTCCAACACATGAACATGAAGTGATTTAGCCACTGGAAAATGAAACGGTTTTTCCTTGAATCAATGCTATGAGTTTGTTGTTTCATTTGTCTGATCAGCTGGCGACTAAAGAGAAATGTGTCCAATCAGCAGCTACTTAGTTGCTGTTGGGATGTTTCATAAACTTTGGACTGTCTCAATAACTTTGTACACAGAAGGTCCCAGGATCAATTCCCAGCAGATCTGGATAGGGCTGGGAAAGACTAATGGCTGGAACCTTGGAGATCTGCTGTATTGCACAGACAATATTGAGCTAAATAAACCAATGGTTTAACTGCATTTAAACAAAATGATCAAGAGGAGGACCAGGAAAAATATAGCGTAAATAAATAAATTAATGATAAGATACATATGCAATGGAAGATTCCACCTATAGTGTTATAATGCAATATACTATATAATGCTAACATTTGTAATAGCCACTCAAATGTCAAGGAAGATATAAAACAATGCAGAACTAAATCTCAGCAATGTTCAACTACCAATATGAATAATTAAGGTTACTACTTGTATCAATGAAATGGACTCCATACATCAACCAGGATATTCTCTTTGTTTTTTAAAGGATTTTAATGTACATTGTACTTGTGTCTATTGTGATTTTTTTTGTAACTCACTCTGGGACCATTTGAAAAAGGGTGTGCTATATGTAGAAATCATTATCCTACCTTATGGCAGTATTAATTACAAAGGAATGATGAAAGAAACATGAAAGATCAGTTAATTTGTATAGGAATCGACAGAACAAAGATGTTTCTGAGGTGAAGCTAAAGTTTTGAAATGTTTTCAGCTAGATGTTTGATTTCACAACAATTAAAATTTAACAAAAATTAACATTTAATTCACATTAACATTTAATTCGCAAATTACCACTGATTAACATTTAACAGGACCCATTAAAAATGCCTTCCTTTGTAGGCTAATAGGACCGAATGTACCTTTCATTAGCATATACAGTGAAATAGCTGGGGAAATGGTAAATTGTCTCAGGAAATATTTAACTTTAATTTCTTTTAGGTACAAATACAAGTGATCTATATGGTGTAGATTAGCTTCAAAGCAGAAATAAAATGATTCGTGGTCTCGTGCCACAGAATTCTATAGCTGACCTCAGTCCATTAAAATAGCTATGATAGTGATTCAGTAGTTATATGGATATAAAAAACAACAACTATCCATTTTTAGAAGACTTTGAAGTTCCAGAAAAAGAGGCAAGTCTCTATGTGTTGGCATCTTGAGAAACAATGGACGAGTGTGCCATTAGGGGTAAAGACAAACTGTTGAAGAGTTACAGTACCTGCTGTGCCTGTATAAACATGTTTTATTGCAGCTGGTGCAAATCAAGGCACCTGGTTTTGCTGTTACAGATGTGACATGGCGTTTCTTCTCTCTGTGCTCCTCCCAGAGGACTTTTTTCTTCTGGTCACTGCTGTGGATACACAGCCTAACTATCTGTCTCCAGGCACTGTGACTGTCTGCAAGGGATTCCCATATAGTGGGGTTAATGTTGCGAGCCTTCATGTCCTGCTTGCAGACATCTTTCTAACATGGAGTGGATATGCCACCAGGCCTGATACCTGAAGCCAGCTCCCTGTAGAGCACATCCTTGGGGATTCTGCCATCTTCCATTCTCTGTACATGGCCAAGCCAGCATAGATGTTGGGGACAAAGAAGTATAAACATGTGAATCAGTGAGGCCAAGAGTGGGGTCTTGTCATCTGCGGAACCCAGGACTTCCATATACACTGCCCAGGTTTGCACCCCGGAGAGGTCATTTTGCTAGAAGGCTGGTCGCTGAAGAACTGATGCTTTTGAATTATGGTGCTGGAGGAGACTCTTGAGCGTCCCATGGACTGCAAGAAGATCAAACCTATCCATTCTTAAGGAAATCAGACCTGAGTGCTCACTGGAAGGACAGATCATGAAACTGAGGCTCCAAGACTTTGGCCACCTCATGAGAAGAGAAGACTCCCTGGAAAGGACCCTGATGTTGGGAAAGATGGAGGGCACAAGGAGAACGGGATGACAGAGGACGAGATGTTTGGACAGTGTTCTCAAAGCTACCAGCATGAGTTTGACCAAACTGCAGGAGGCAGTGGAAGACAGGAGTGCCTGGCGTGCTCTGGTCCATGGGGTCACGAAGAGTCGGACACAACTAAACGACTAAACAACAACACAATGCAGCAAAAATACCATGGGAGGCAGCAGTTGCAAGTTATAAGCTCGACCTGATTAGCAAAGTCAGTACGAGCTCTATGGGTTGCCTTAACCAGGAAGCCCTCAATCAATAAGGTGTTAACCCGCCACTGTCCACCTGCCTCAATGGGTGCTTGGAGCTCAGAATATCACTCAACAAGCGAACTGAGCCATTGCACTAGGCAACAAAGGAAAAACAAACAAACCCCTTTGCTCTCAGCAAACTGGAATGCCAGGATCTTGTCCACTAACCTGCTACTCTCAGGTGGCTTCCAACATCTCTCAGGTGGGTGCCATTGCCATTTTAAGAGAATGTGGGAGGCATCCACGGTGAGTTCTAGCACCTCTTTTTCTAGAAAAATAGCATTTTTACAGCACCTTATCCTTTGGTTTGACCTTCTGTGTCTAGGGTCAAGACAGTTCTTGTTGGGACATTAATCTTTTGGCTTTCATTGTTTGATAGCTGTGCATCAAATTTCAAGAATGCTATTTACATGAGCTTCACTAAAAATGCAACCTGAAGCGTGTGCCGCAGATATAGATTAATAATTTTCTGTATTTCTTTCCTTGGTAAAGTTTTATTTCTGCAAGCCTCCCTTTCAATGTGGCAATGTTGGGTGAGGGGGCATTGCTTTTGTGTGTGAGAATTTTTCATTGAATTCTGTTAGGCAGTAAACAAGTGTATTAGTTTCTCACAAAGCAGAAGGTGTGAAATCTCTCTTCTAATGAAACACGCCTAAAGCTTTTGTCTTACTAATGTCCTTTCAAACTTTTCACTGATTGTGTTTGTTTATACACATGCAGGGCGTCATTCCCCGCCCCCCTTCTGTAGAAGGGGACATTATGAGAGACGATTCAAGTACACCGGTGGCTTTGTTTTGTTTTGCATTAGGTAATTCCTTAGAACAATAGAGTCTAATAGCAGCTCAGCCAAGGATACCTCCTGCCAACTTTACACTGGGGAAATAATAGCAACTTGGTAGAAAGCCTAATTAAACTGTGTGTTAATGTGACACAGACATGATGTTAAGGGATTTATTATTCAGTGAAGTAATTTCTTTTCAATGCATAAATGCCTTGGCATAATTCATGTGGGAATATATATTTATATATATATAAATAATTCCCTGAAAGCAAAACAAAAAAATGTGCGAGGAAAATGTTATCGCAGTGGGCATGGGTGCAGGCTGATATTCCCACGGTCAAGGCTGCCAGTCCCATGTTTATTACCAAAGCTGCTATCGGGGGGTGGGGAATGCTTGAGCTTAAAATATAACTAAAGAGAAAAACCAAAGCTGCCAAGAAAGACTGCATAGAAAGAATATTTTATTTGCACATAGCAGTGTGGAAGCAGGTAAAAACATAGGAAGGATATAACGGGGCGTGGAATGACAAGAGATAGTACCCAAAAGGAATAACTGCTTTTCAAAAACCCTTTAAAAGTTAAATAAATGCTTATTTGCTAAGAGCTATGAAATCAACTTACCATATTACTGTATCATACTATTGATGCATTGTTGCTAGCTCCATGTTAGCACACACAAACAGTTTAGAGCAGTGGTTTCCAAGTCTTTTCAGGCCACCATAAACTCATCCACAGTGTGCCCCCTACCCTACCCTACCCTACCCTATAAAAAACATTATTCAGAATAGCAGCTTGCACAACCCACTAAGAAAGATAATAACACAATAAAATTCAAAGTAGTAACAATTAATTGTACATTCAAAATCCAATTAATACTATTTAGTTTAATTTCTTCAGCAAAACCTATTAATTTGATCCAGCGAGACTAGCTTTTCAAAGTCTGCCAGTCCTTTACATCTCCAGAAACCTTCTGGTGCCCCCTTGCATATTACAGTAGTACCTTGTTTTGCGACCAGGATCCATTTTGGAGCCCCTGTCACTGGATGAAAAGGATGCTGGACAAAGCACCACGTCTGTGCATGCGCGCAGACCAGTTTGCACTTCTGCACATGTGCCAGCGGTGAACCTGGAATTAACCCATTCTGGTACTTCTGGTTTTGCCGTGGATGTTAGACGGAAAAGGCGCTCGATGAGGCGGACACTGGATGAGGTACCACCATAGTGCCCCCTAAGTAAATTCAACATCCCACAGGGGGCAGTGCCACCTACTTTGGGAATCATTGCATTAGAGAGGGTCGGTATCATGTCTGAAATAAAGTGAACCAGATGTGGCAAGAGAGACTTTCCCTGGCAAACACAGGAGAGCCTCTCCCTGCTGAAATTAAGCTTGAAATAGGCCTCCTGTTGTAGCCAATACAATAGGCTGTGGCATGTGCCAGGTTGTGGAGTGTGTGTGTGGTGCCATAATAGTTTCAATGGTTTGCAAACATGCACAGGTGTCTCCAGCTGTTTATCAGCTGATGGGAATCACTAACAGGGAGAGTGCTGTTCCACTCAGGACCGCTTGTGGGTATCTCATGGGCATCTGGTTGGCTGCTGTGGGAATAGGCCAAGATGGGCCTTTGGCCTGATCCCACAAATTCTTCTTATGCTCTTATGTTCTTCCTAGCTTGGGGACATTTGGTGGACTGTATGGCAACACAGAGGAGGAGCGAAAACCCTGTATGTAAGCATTATATCTATACATTTTTCACCCTCAAACTTAGGCATTGGAGCTTTAAAGTTAAGAATCAGCAGGTATCACAGTGTTCCCATCTTCATCACTTGTAGCTAAATGTGCGATGGAAGCTCACATTGCTTTATCAAAACATATATACACTAACTCTTCATTGTTTTTAGCCCAGTGTAAAACAGGGCTCCTTTGCTCTTTCCAACCTCATGAAGTGCCTCTCAAGTTCTGGTTCTTATTTCATTTATTTCATTTCATAAAATGTATGCCCTGCTGGATTGTAAAAAAAAAAAAAAATCATCAAAGCAGTTTACAGAAAGGTAAAACGATAAAATCAATAGCAAATTACAACCATACTTAAAAACATACAAAAGTTAAAATGATAAAACAGCTTAAAATCACCTCAACTTTCTGAGCCTCTGACTTGTCTAAACATGAAAGTTTTTAGCGGGTGCAAAAAAAGAGTACAGTGAAGGCACCTGCTTGATATCAATGGGCAGGGAGTTCCAAAGGCACTGCCACAGTAAATGATCGAGTTCTTACAAATGCAAAAACAGATATTATGTGGCTGTGGTAGTGCCAATTCTGCCAATCAAAGCAGTTGAATGGGCATATTATGCTACTAGGATGTTTCTTCATATTTCTAAGCCTCCTAAAGTTAAATACACCTCATGCAATTTCCTCTACAGGGCTTCAAGTAGACTGTGAATTTGTGAGATGAGTAACTTTCCAAATGTGACATTGACGATATTAATGTCATAATGCTATCCAAATCAATCATATTTTGCCTTCAAGGGTCATTTTCAAAGTTAACAGCCTAAAACAGAGTCACCAACTATTAATGGTCTTACCTGCTCAGGAAGCTCACTGATCTTACAGTATTATTTATAGAGACTGTCAACCATGCAAATAAGAGATATGCAATTGAAAGAAAAACCTGCTGACAAATTATATGTAGTCGTTTGCACTTCACATCATCTAGGATCACCTAGATGCATAATTTCTAGCTTCTAACCTAAGAATATATTCAGTATAATACTGTAATGTGAAATTCAGAAGTTGATTTAGCCAGGATTTTTTTTTTTTAAAAAAAGTGAATGTGTCAAGATACATTTGGGACTCTGATCCATTTGACCTCAAAATTATGGCACTTAAAAGGCATCCCTCTAAAGCACTGACAAGTTGTCCCAAATGCATTAATCTTACCATTGCTCTTTATCCCTGTCAAAATCCAATCTCTTTCTCCCTTCCGAAGCAAAAGTGCTATGTTCAATTTTTATATTATTTCCCATCCCCTGTTATTGTTGTGACTGCTGTTTTCTCCAGATGTGAGCTGCATTTGTCCTTTGAAAGGCCAATTCAATGTAAGATAAGCACAAGGATGTCAGGAACATCAATTCAAAAAACAGTTTAGAAGGAGGGAAAATGTTGTTGAACACACCGAAATCAACAACATCTACAAAAACTGTGAATGCTGACTGCCTTACTTCATCAAATAAGAAGCAAGCCCTAGAAACAGTTTGCAAAGCACTGAAGGGAGGTTAACACAACAACAGCACATTTAAAATGGACTGAAAGTTGGTGGGCAACCATCCCATTCCACCCAAGCAGTTCTGCTTTGATTACAGGTGAGATGCTTCAATCTGTTGACCTACAATGACTTCTTCATTTATATACTGAAAAATTCAGCTTTTTCGGATGGTCTCAGTTCTAGCATTATGAGAAAAGGAGAAAACTTATGTCTACTTTCTCTACACCATACATTATGTGCCTCCATCATGGCCCCATGCTCACTTTTTTCTGAACTTTTAAAAAAACAAAACAAAACAAATATGGTAACCTTTCCTAATATGAAGTTGCATGAACTCCCTGATCATTACAGTCACCTTTTTCTGAATCAGTGGCTACCTCTTTTGGTCACCAAATTCCATGTTGATTGTGTGTTCTATTTATTTTGTCTTGAATTTATTGCCCAATAATTTCATTTGATAATCTCATGTTTTCTGCATAGAGCTACATGCTGGGGTTTCTGCATCTAAGGATTAGTGACACAAAGAACTCAAATATTAAATACTTGTTTTAAATAAGATGTCTAAAGATATCTGGAAATCTGTTTAAAGTTTATTTTTAATCACTTTTTATGACCCAGTATTTGGGATTTCTGAAAAGAAAGGTTTCCTGGTAATTCTACAAGCTTCCCTTACAGTCATAGTTTTTTCCTCGCTGAAAAATGCCTGCAGAATTATGGTGATATATAGATATGCTTTAATATGATAAGAAATCTTGTTGCTGTGGGATAAGTTAAAAGAGCTAGAAAATAAAAACGAGCAAGTCATGCCTATTTTTCTTCTACTCTGTATTGGTGTATATATACACTAGTATTTATATTAATTCCATTGATGTTGGTATGTGAAATTAGATGTTCTATGACTAATGCCGTGTTCCACTGTTATGGTCAGGAAATCTGAAGGACACCTTTTCACACATCTGACTGAATGCACTTAGAAACCTTCATTTAAGAGCATAAGAAAAGTCCATTTGGACCAGACCAAAGGTCCATCTAGTCTAGCATCCCATACTCACAATGACCGACTAGATGTTTATGGGAGGCCCACCATCAGGACATGAATGCAACAGTATTCTTCTGATTGTGATCCCCAGAAATTGGTATTCAGAGGCACACAGCCTCTGTTGTCTTTGAGCCTGGAGGTAATACAGACATCATGACTAATTCCCACTGATAGACTTATTCTCTAGGAATTTGTCTAATATCCTTCTAAAGCTGTCCAGGTTAATGGCCACCTCTGCATCTTGTGGGAGCAAATTCTGTAGTTGTATTGTGTGTTCTGTGCAGATAAAGAGGCAGACACATGAGCCGGGGGTGAACTAGGCCGCTTTTCTTTAGACCTTAAATTAAAATCAGCAGATGGGGATGACTGTGGGGCAGGAAATACGGTAACTTAACCGTATAACTATAGCCATTGGGGAATGAGGGCATGGCTCCCAATTCCTGGGCCACACTCTGCAGGTGAGAAGGGAGGCCTTACCTCATCACGACCACCTGGGACTGCAGAACCCCAGGTGGATGAGGGAGCTTGACCTCAAAGGAGGTCCCTATCTCACACCCTGAACTGCACAGTATGAGAAATGAGCCTTGGAGTTAACCCATCACCTGAAAGGTGCCTAAAGGGTGTCACTAGGCTAAACCAAACTATTTCTTTTCCCACACCTAAACTGCCAAAAGTGACCAAATCCAGAAGATTGGCCCCTTCTCTAACCCAATCTCTGCTGAGTGGGTAGCTGCAATATATGTCTGCATGGTGGTGAGGTTTCGTAGAGAAAAAGGCAGAAACTGTTGTTCCTTGAAAGATACTTCCATCTGCTTCCTAGAGTTCCTGATTCATAACCTAGATGCCACTAATACATATACATGGAATATCAGAAGCTGACCTAAGGCACCTAGTCTGAGTGAAAATACCTATAATTTTCCAAGCACCGATAATTGCAGCAGTTACTCTGTGCAGTGACATGGCTAATCAGTTTAAAAATAATAATTTTAAAATGTTGGGTAATCTGTGTATTAAAAAACCCAATATCCACGTATTCTGTCCAAAGCATCAACTTCCAGTATTGTAATACTGCTGCTAATTGCATCCTATAACATCACGTGACCTAGGATGTGGTTTCTATCCCCTTATTTAACGTAACTGTTCCAGACATTATTTAACAAATTTCCCAAATTAAATGTGCTCTGTCAATTACTCATGATAGAGATCTGCTAAGATAACAAGAGTGCTACTACACTGCCTGCTTTAATTGCTACATTATAATCTGCAGACCCGAAAAACCCTGGGGATCTCAAGACATAAAATGTCTTTCAGCAATTCAGGTGCGGAATTCATTATAGGAATTTAAACCCATATTTTTAAGGGGGGGGGGGGAGAGACACTAAACACACTGGAACAATGCCAGTGTATTGGGGTTGAGGAACATGCTGAGATATTATTTGAAGTTTAAACATAGTACTTCTCCGTGTATTGCAGAAACAAAGAGGCAAGCCTGTATGATCAGAAGACAATCTACAAGACAGCAGTAAATGCACCATATTTTACATCAAGGGGAGGTGATTCATTCACCTGATTACATCTGGAATCTTTGCAAAACTAATGAATAAATAAATAAATAAATAATTTCTTGTCTGAACAGTGGTACCTTGGGTTACATACGCTTCAGGTTAACGCTAACCCAGAAATAGTGCTTCAGGTTGAGAACTTTGCTTCAGGATGAGAACAGAAATCATGCTCTGACAGCGCAGCAGCAGCAGCAGGCCCCATTAGCTAAAGTGGTGCTTCAGGTTAAGAACAGTTTCAGGTTAAGTACGGACCTCTGGAATGAATTAAGTACTTAACCTGAGCTACCACTGTAATGAATAGCACTGGTTTTTGACAGTTAGCTTCCGGTATACCTTGGACTACATGCATATCAGTTTGCTAGGTCATGTAGAATAATAGAATTGTAGAATTGGAAGAGGTTCTGAGGATCATCTAATCCAATGCCCTGCAATGCAGGAATATGCAGTTGTCCCATACATAGACAAAACCTGCAACCTTGGCATTATCAGCACCCCGCTCTAACCAACTGAGCTATCCAGGCAGAGATAACCTTTTAGAATTCTCATGAGTAAGTCAGGGAGAGCTGCACAGTTCTTACTTATCTCCCTTCTATGCATCTGTCACATCCAGACCTTATAATGAATGTGACCATTACTCTTTTGCAAAATGGCTAAATCTAATCCCACCAAATTTGAACACATTCTCCCACCTGCATCAGTTTCACTGGGAGAATTGCAGGAGTTATGAATGTGGCTAGACTGTGTCCATACAGATTTTATTTTACCATGAGTTCTAGAGATAGCATCAATCTTAGGGCCTTCCTGGCTTTTAGTCAGCAAAGGCAAAACTGTTTTTTAACATGGCATGTTAAAACTCTATTCTCCCCTATTCCCTTGCTTTGTAAAAGGAGACTATGGGATTATGCGATAATCCATAAGGCCGGTAGAAATTGTAATAGGGAAATATTTCTTCTTGAGGGTGGCAATAAACTAGTTCAAGGCCACATTTCTGTTGTTGTAAACTCAGAAGCACAGAGAAAGCCGTCAGACTATATGTAAACTAGTAGGCACAGTTGCATAAGAAAGAAATTTCTGAGGCTCTGTACACAGCAGATATTTAATGCACTTCCCCAAAGAATCCTGGGAATTTTAGTTTACCTCTCAGAGCTACAATTCCTAGCACTCTTCGCAAACTACTGTTCCCATGATTCTTTGGGGAGGTTCATTAAATGCCTGGTATATTTGCAACCTGAATTAGGAAAGCAGGTGGCTATGCTAGCCTTCATCTGCGATGAAGTTTGCTATTTATTTGAACCTTGTCTGGTTTGTAGATAAGCTGGGATCAGCTTGAGGACTGGAACCATTGTTTTGTGACTTGTGTGAGCCACAGACCCACTTCAATGTGCCCAAGTAACAAACAAACAAAGCCCCCTGTGTATAGGTTGCTATCACTGTTTACTTACCCTACTCCACTATAGGCTGCAAGTGGGAGATGCATAATACCATGTCAAGGAGAAGAATAATTATTTTCTATGTGCATGAACCCCTTTTCTCAATTAAAGAGTATTCTGACAGGCATGTTCCACCTGGAACCTGAAGTGGTACAGGAAGCCTTGCTACCCAATTATGAGAATTAAATTGGACATGAGGTCATTAATTGGAACTAAATCTGCAACAATAATATTGAAAGTTGACATTGTACTATATTTGATGCAACTGCAGATTTTTGGAAGTGCTTCCATTGCTTTTTATCAGTGATGAAATATGTGGGACGTACAGGCATGTATGTGTATGACATTGATTTAGAGACAGTATGTTCCATTTTCCTATGTGTTTGTGAATTATGTTCTTATTCATGCAATAAGATTCCTTAATGAGACTGAAGCCAGAATGGAAATGTGTCAATCAGTGATTGTTTGGGATTCACTGCATTATTTCTGCAGTGATTAATTAAAACAATTTTAATGAGGAAACCTCTTGAGATGGAGAATGTAATTCACAAGAAAACCTTGTCTGAAAGACAGCTCAATGGGATCTATCAAAGCAAGTAACCTTTAACTATAGGTGACCCAGTAATCCTTATAACTGGGCTTAACTACAGAGAACAAATAATAATAATAATTACTACAGCAAAAGATTGTGTTTGTCAGTCGGTATCACAGTTTATTCATTTGTGTAGGACAAAAAGGTTGTCTTACCTTTAATTGAGAAATTGTTTCAGATGAAGAGGAAAATGTGGTTTTTTGAAGAAGATGTTTTATTGATTTTCAGTGTAGAAACACGAATACAAAGAATTTTTCCCCATCCCAACTTACCCTGCCTCTTCTCCTTACTGGACCAGTCAGTCTATTAAGTTTTGCCTAAAAATTGGCAGAGACTAAATCTTCCATATTAGCCTGGTGATGGACTGCAATAACCTTTATTGTACCGACTACAGGAAGGGAGTATTCTTACCTGTGCATTCGCATGTTGGTTTTTATTTGTTTTATTTTAGCAGAGGTTGGATGGCTATCTGTCTTGGATGCTTTAGATGTTGAGATTCCTGCATCTCAGGGGGTTAGACTAGATGACTCTTTGGTTGCCTCTGATTCTACAAATCTATGATTTCAGACTTTTGTTTGTTTATTGTCATCTATTCTGATAAACAAAACTTTTTGAAAATAGAAAAACTCTCAAATGATATAGTTGTGATTCTTAACTGTTATCTACATAACAGTCACTGGCATGAGTCTACAAAACTAGGATATGTAAAGTAAAGGGATCCCTGACCGTTAGGTCCAGTTGTGGCCGACTCTGGCGTTGCGGCGCTCATCTCGCTTTATTGGCCGAGGGAGCCGGCGTATAGCTTCCGGGTCATGTGGCCAGCATGACTAAGCCGCTTCTGGAGAAACCAGAGCAGCGCACGAAAACGCCGTTTGCCTTCCCACTTTGATGTGCTTTCGAATTGCTAGGCTGGCAGGAGCAGGAACTGAGCAATGGGAGCTCACCCCGTCGCGGGGATTTGAACCGCTGACCTTCTGATCGGCAAGTCCTAGGCTCTGTGGTTTAACCCACAGCACCACCCGCAAACTAGGATATAACAGTCATCAAATTCAGCTGAGATGGTTGATGTGACTATGGTGATGACAATCACCAGATTCTGCACATTCATACAATGTGTATAATACACTAGATTGCACTGTATGTTGTGGTTTCTTCTGTTTCAGACCCACACCCCAGCTTCCATCCCAAATCTGTAATATAAACCCCTCTCTTTTTAAATCATAGATATTTTTACACTGACGCGGGTGGTGCAAGGGACACGGGTGGCGCTGTGGGTTAAACCACAGAGCCTAGGACTTGTCGATCAGAAGGTCGGCGGTTCGAATCCCCGTGACAGGGTGAGCTCCCATTGCTCGGTCCCTGCTCTTGCCAACCTAGCAGTTTGAAAGCACGTCAAAGTGCAAGTAGATAAATAGGTACTGCTCTGGCGGGAAGGTAAACGGCGTTTCCGGGCGCTGCTCTGGTTCACCAGAAGTGGCTTAGTCATGATGGCCACATGACCCGGAAGCTGTATGCTGGCTCCCTCGGCCAATAAAGTGAGATGAGCTCCGCAACCCCAGAGTCGGTCATGACTGGACCTAATGGTCAGGGGTCCCTTTACCTTTATACATCTGCCTATCTAGAGTTCTCCTTTCTTTCCCTTCCGTTTCTGACTTTCTCCGCAGTCTCTCTCTCAAAAGAAGTTGCAGCGACAAGAGAAGACAAGTGCATTATAGAGGATGCAGATATATAAATAGAGCTGGGATGTGGTCGCACACAGTCAGAGTTGGAGAAGCACGTCAAGTGGATTAGGGCTGAACAAATCAGGATCACTTTGATTGCCTGGTTGTGATGAAAAAGAGAAGAGTAGGGAGTTGTCCCTTGCATAAAATCTTGGTTTTGGCCATTATATAATATAGATGGGCTGTTTTATATTTAAACGGTACAGCTCATATCTTGCGGTTAGGAGTATACCACTGGGAAACAGTTTATGCACTGCATTTATGTGGGGGGAAATAAATAAAAAACAGAACTATGTTTCAGTTTCAAAAGCCAGGCTTTGTTATGGCAAGATCCCCTGAACTTTTCAAATGCTAAAGCACTGCTAGCCTAGGGTTTAGGCTGGAATATTGAAAGTTAACAGGTTCAGAATGGTTGCCAAAGTATTGATTTACATTCTGGTTGGAAGTTCTTTCTTTCTTCCTGTTCTGTCTTTCCTCTGCCTCCCTCTCAGCCTTATGGAAATAGCAGTTTGTGAGCACTATAAAATTGTAAATTAATGGTACATAGAGTGAAAGGGGCTATAATTCTTAAACTATATTAGAACTTTTAATTTTCTGGCTAATAATAATGCTTTTAAGGGGATGCATTGGCTTTCTTTGCTCTTTTTTTAATACTATTATCAGCTGCTGGTATGGAATATCCATTTTCTGACCTAAACCAAATGTGTTTTTATTGATGGATATGTGTGGAAAATACAGGTCCACAGGCTTGACAGCTTTGCAAAACATTTTAAAAGGAAATACAAGCTGTCTAAAAGAACATTTAAGGATCCATATGTGAAATGTTTTTCAGTTGAAAGGGTGCTTACATTTTAAAGCACAGTATTTGAAATCCCAATACTTACAGAAGAATTCTCTTTCTACTTCGTCTCTCCGTTGAGAACTAATGATAAATTAAAGCCCGAGACAAAGCCAGTTTGGATTATCTTAAGTCCATAAGGAAATGGATACAGTGCTTTAACGCTCTGAAGTCACAGGAAGTTTAGTCTGAGCAATAATTTAAGCTGACCCAGAGAAAACAAGAACCTAAGTTATTATTAGTTAAGTAAATGTGGCTGTGATAATAACATAAGAGGTGGCAGGAAGTCCTGGTAGTTAAGATTACCTAACACATGCAGCAATAAAGAGTCTCCTTTTCACTTTTCACAAAGAGTAAATATTCCACACTAGGAATTTCTTTCAGGATGGATTTTATTTCTTCTTTTTTTTAATGAAAAAAAATGATAATGAAAGTTCACCTACTTTGAAGAATCAGGGCGAGGATCTAAATAATTGTGAAGTTCTCTCTGTGGTCCATGCAGGGTGAAGAAATATGCTTCACACAACACCATTGGATAAAACGGGTGAAAGCTAGCTATTGCTTGAATGGCACAGAAAGGCTTTCTAAAGTGTTGACCCTAGTGGACAAACAACACAATTACCATCACTATTAGTTTTGTGGGTTGTTGTTTTTTTAATGCTGTAAGTTTATGTTGTGAATTGCCCTGATATCTATGGGAAGAGGGCAGTTAAATAAATAAATAAATAAATAAATAAATAAATAAATAAATAACTGTTACTATTACCATTATTTCATTTTCTTACCAACCTTGTACCATAAGATTCCAGGGTAGATTGGTTCCAGCAATTTAAAATTATAGAATCATATTAAAAACCAGTTTAAAACACTTTACAAGGTAAGCAGAAATGCAAAAAACGTGTAGATTAGTCATAAGTGCATAGGAAAAAATGTGTTTATTCAGAGAAATCTGCACAAAAATTCTGATGGATTTTTTATATATATAAAAAAGCAAATTGCTGCAGAAATAGGGAGAGCTGATTGGAAAAATGAGAAACGGAGAAAACAGATCTCGACAGATCTTTCCACCCCTACCTGGAACTGAACAACACATGGAGTACAGTGGTCAAGTCATCTCTGTCGAAAAGAAACTGGGACTGGTGAACCAGGTGGAGCAAGAAATAGGGACTCCTAGCCAGCAAGGCCACCTGGATCCAATAGTACTCCCAAGCTATGGCCTTGTTTCTTCCATGGAAGTGCCGTGTATTTCCAAACCTCCTGTGGACAGTGGAGCTATCAAGAGGCCTAGCCTGCTGAGCTTAACGATGAGGGTCTTCAGGGATTGAGACAGGTTTTTTCAGATATATGGGATAAACTTGTTTGGTTTTATGCCTTCTTAAGAGTTCTTCTTCTTAATACAGTGGTAACTTGGTTTTCAAACATCTCTGTTGATGAATGTTTTGGACATTGAACACCATAAATGCTTCTGTTTTCGAACGTGCTTCAGAAGTCGAACGGCTTCTGCTGAGGTACCACTGTCTTTCTCTCAATTTTCTCTGTAAATTTGCAGACCGCCCATTGCGCCTCAGTTTTCGACCGTTTCGGAACTCGAACAATCTTCGGGAATGGATTACGTTCAAAAAGCGAGGTTCCACTGTAGCACGCACACACAAAGACACACACACACCGCATGCTGCACACCAAATTGCTTTTGAAATTGAGAGCAACTTTTAAAAACATGACAAGGGGTATCTGATTTCAGGGGATTAAAAATCCATTGATGGTAGGGCAGAGGCCTTGTGTAAGCTCAACATTTTTGGATCCTGCCCCAGAGTAAGAGGGCTATTAGGAATGGACTTTTTTCTTCAAACTCTTGCCTTGAGAACTGCCATAGCTCAGCAGCGAAGCACATATTTTTTTCCCCCACAGGGAAGGTCCCAGGTTCAGTTCCTGGCATCTCCAAGTGTGCCTTGGAAGGATTCCTAGGAAATAAACCCTGGAGAGCAGCTGCTCAATATTTAGCTACATTGATCAGTAGTCTGACACAGTATAAGGCAGTATTCCAATGTAACATAGTATTGGCAAGAAGTTATTACAAATTAGCTGCAGGTTGTTTTTAGGTCAGAAATATGACTCTTTGCTAACTCTACAATGCTTTCCTAAGGTACTGAATGACTAGCAGATACCAGTAACCTTGATATGTACAATTCCAACTGAAATAATTTGAGCATCCTCCTAATTTAGATTAGCATGCCAAGGCCTGGATGTGAGAGATAATCTATACCAGGAGCAAGCATGAGGTAGATACAGAACATTCTTCAAATAGACCAACAATAATTTCTTACATGCAACTGTTTAACAATATCAACCATAAGATGACTGCTCCCCTTTCCTAGTTTCAAGGCTGACAGCTTAAAGTAGGCAAGCTTTTTAAAGGAGATTTTTTTATTCATGTTTTTATATGTAGTAGACTTGAAATTGTTTAAATATCTATTTTTATTGTTGATGTTCTTGTTAAATTTCTTCAAGATGCTTTATGAGAAACTAGTCATGAATGAAACGAGAAAAAAATAACCAGGGTTTTGTTTTTGTTTTGTTTTTTTGCTTGGAGTGTGCACCCCATTCTGTTCTGGTACTCAACACAAATTCCTTGGCTCAGAATTCTTTAATTCTAAATGTAAGTCTTTGCACCAAATTCCAGATGGTGGATTTAAGGGATCTAGAAAAAGTAAAACTGGATCCTACAATTTTGAATTCTGAAGACACAACAGCATTCACAGATGAAAACCTACAAATTAAAATATAGGAGTTAAGCCCAATCTTTCCCAACATATTAATAATCTATACACAATAAACTAATTCCAGGAGGCCTGTACAATGAACATATAGATAAGCTATATTTGACAACAACTCAGCAAAGTTCGCAGCAGTTCACATTATGCAGTCATAAAATAGGTTCTGGCCTGAACACTGCACTCTCAAGGCATCAAGATGTGTAAAGGACTTGGTGATTTTTCTGTGACTGCTTTGAAAGGAGTCAAAAGTCAGAGCAGTGTAGGACTGGGGAAACCCAGGTTTCAAATTCTCACTGAGACAAGAAGCTCACTTGGACCAGTTACCATTTCTCAGCCTATCAGACTGCAAGATTGTTGTGAGGATAAAATGCAGAAGGAAAACCATGTACCCCATTTTGAAGGAAAGGTGGGATACAAATGTTTTAAAAAGGGGGTGTTTTTCAGGAAGAAATGAAGGCAGGCCAATATTGTCCCTACCTGAAAAAAGCAGGGGGGAGGGGAGAGGATTCACACAACTACCAAGTGGTCAGCAGGGTATCGATAAAAGGAAAGGTAATTAAACAGATAATTAACCAGTTGGTCTGTGAGCACTTAGAAAAGGGTGCTGCGATTAGTAACAGCGAGCATGGGTTTCTCAAGAACAAGTCATGCCAGACTGATTTTATTTCTTTTTTGTTAGAGTTACAGGCTTGCTGTATCAGGGAAATGCTTTGGGTGTAGTGTATCTTGATTGTAGTAACACTTTGAATAAAGTGTGATGTTCTTGCAGAGAAGGTGGTAAAATACAAACTAGGCCATGTTACTTGTTTTCATTATTTCAGCAGCATAAGTTTGGGAGGCTGTAACAGCTAGGAATTACCTGTTTGCTTTTCTTCAAATCACCCAGAAATCCATAAGTAGAGTCCAATCCACCTGTCCACTCCTGCTATAAAGACCATTCAAAAGAGTTCAATAATAAATATATTTGATAACAACAACTTGCATAGGAGGGGTGGTCATTGGAACCACGAAATAAAAAAATAAATCTGAACATCTTCCACAAATACCATGGTTAAAATCCTGGTTCCTCTTCCCAGAAGCATCTAATTTCAGGTAAAACTAAATCTCGCAACTCCAAGTGACTATTATTATTATTATTTCTTCATGCGTAGTTTGGCCCCTTTCCTCAGGCATGTCTGACTATTGATTGTGATAGGTTTTTGGCTCCCTCCTCCCAGTTCATTTGCTTAAATGAGAACTATTTTCTGCATACGTTCCTATCACAGTGTACCTTCAGTCTGTTTGCAGTCTAGATCATGGGTAGGCAAACTAAGGCCCGGGGGCCAGTTCCAGCCCAATCACCTTCTAAATCCGGCCTGTGGACGGTCTGGGAATCAGTGTGTTTTTACATGAGTAGAATGTGTCCTTTTATTTAAAATGCATCTCTGGGTTATTTGTGGGGCCTGCCTGGTGTTTTTACATGAGTAGAATGTATGCCTTTCTTTAAAATGCATCTCTGGGTTATCTGTGGGGCATAGGAATTCGTTCTTTTTTTTTCTTCCCCAAAATATAGTCTGGCCCCCCACAATGTCTGAGGGACAGTGGCCCGGCCCCCTGCTGAAAAAGTTTGCTGAACCCTGGTCTGTTTGCAGTCTAGAACGATCTGTGTGTGGGCAGAAAATAGGTGGCATTTGCACCTTCCCAGTCATAATATTCTATGCTTTTACTCTTTCTCTGTAAGGCAGATTGAGGTCAACAGAACATGTGTTCTAAGCAAATGATGTGAATATATATATATATATATGCTAACAAAACCCATTCTGTCACTGTAAATGACCAGAGAAACAGTTCTATTTATTCCCTCACACTTAATGCCTTTTATGTAATTGAAATTTGGTTTGTATGATAAAATGGATGACTGATGACTGACTTTTTTATTTTTAGGGATAACCAGTAACTTTTAGAGTACTCAAGCCAAGAACTGTAATGGTGGGAGAAAATCAGGCAAAATTCATGTGTTGATTTAATGCAGGGCTGAAATGTCACGATTCACACACACCCTCCCCAAATGTGGATCATTTCCTGAGCCAGCTATGTATCTTGTTCTCATATGGCTGAATTTATAAATCTCATTTATAAATGGACCCTGTTGGTCTACCATTCACTATGTTTTCATAATACTGTCATCTATCAGGAATGACTCTTGGTGGCATTCATATTGCTATAAAGTAGGAATCAGCAGGGCCCATTCTTTAAATTAGTTTTGTCATCTAAACTTATAATTCCGATGTGAGCAACTCAGCCAAAGATGTCCAATTTTATCAATTTCATCCCTGGCTCTCATCATCTGAGGTTTACACAGAGCAGTTAAATTTGGCAGAGAGATTAGCCCAATGATAATTGAAATATATTACATTTCCTTCATTCAAGATAATTTAAAATGAGAAACATTTGGCTGCATCAAAGAAGTCAATGAGAAAGCAGGGGGGGAAGCTTGAAAGGGGAAGTCTCTCTTTTTTATTATGACACAAGAGGCCCCCTTTTAAAAAACAAAGAGAAGAACTGTGTGTGAAACGCTTGGGGAAATCATACTGTACATGCCAGGTTCACTTGACTGACATTTCCACCAAAAATACATTTTATTAAATCATTTGACTTTTAAAAGAGCATCTGTTAATACTGTCACTTGGGACATCAACTGTGTTGCGGGATTGCAAAGAAATATGTCTGTAGCAGTTCACATTCCGCAGTTCTGTACTCTACAGAGCACTCTTTGAGTTCTACTTGGGTAGAGTTTGCTCCCTTGTGGGAGAATGCACTGGGCCAGCATTTCCACTGCAGCATTTCTTCACATGGGAGTTTGATGGCTAGCCTGCCTCTGCAGTAGGCATGTGTAGCAGAGAGCTGAGATGGTAGATGGATTACCACTTCAGACTGCTGTTGGCTGGGTCGCTTCATTTTCTTTCTTTCTTTTAATCCCCTATGTTGGTAATTAAAGCATGCAAGTAAAGAATAAGCCAACCCAGGAAAGGATTGAGTTATTCTGTTTCTCCCTCGTGTGCTCATTTTCTCCTTGCATAAATGGATGTGTATTTGTTTTTTACATTAAAAAAAACCCTGAAGGATGCAGTACATTCCATGACTTTTCAGCACTTCATTCTGCCGTATGTACAGGCCAGTCCTCACAGGCCACATTTAACAGGGATAACTCCCCCTTTTTCCCACCTTATTTTTCACCCCACAAGAGATTTCTCAAGCTTCCTGATACTCCTTGTACAGTCATACCTCGGGTTGAAGTAGCTTCGGGTCGAGCGTTTTTGGGTTGCGCTCCGAGGCGACCCGGAAGTAACGGAACGTGTTACTTCTGGGTTTTGCCGCCCGCGCATGTGCAGACACTCAAAATGACATCATGCACGGAAGCGGCAAATCACGATGCGCAGTCACGGGTTGTGTTCGCTTCAGGATATAAACGGGGTTCTGGAACGGATCCCATTCGCATCCAGAGGTACCACTCTATTGATCTGGCCGTGTTACCCAGCCACAGCAGAGTTCTTGCTTCTGCCATTTCCATATAATAATAATAATAATAATAATTTATTATTTGTACCCGCCCATCTGGCTGGGCCTCCCCAGCCACCCTAGGCGGCCTCCAACAAAGATGAAAAATACACTAAAATGTCACATATTAAAAACGTCCCTGAACAGGGCTGCTTTCAGATGTCTTCTGAATGTCAGGTAGTTGTTTATCGCTTTGACATCTGATGGGAGGGCGTTCTTATACTCTAATTTAATTAACCAATTTGGTGTGTGTGCATTTCAGCACAATTTTGCAGGGACAAGTTGTTAGCTCAGAGCAAATTTTGCTGGTGTTGCTGCAGTAGTATTTCTCTCTACCTCAATACAGCACAAGGGTACATTGTAGGGGCAGTTCTGCTATTCCACAACCAGAAGAAAGGGGCAGAATCTATAATAGTTTGAATGTCTATCCTAAGACAGGGCAGGGCCCAAATGTTCATCTCCACTCCTCTCTATTAGTAGCTTATCAGAGATTAATCTCCCTTAATCACATTTTCCAGGGACAGTCCATTTGTTTGTGTGGGTGTCTAGTTAATTAATGCATTTTTTTCCTTGCATGGTTGATTCAAAAACAACAATTACTTCATTAATGCTACAGCTCTCAGTTAGAAAAAAATATATTTGCATATTCCCCCAGCTGTGTCATTCCAGCTCAGGTTTGGGAGAACCACTTCAGAAATATATTTATGGAAAGTCCAAACCTCCCTTCCAGTTTACAGGAGGATGACAGGGTACAATTGTCACTGCTCCCTAATTGGAGGCCGGTAACTGTGGAGGAAGTCCATACATTAATTGGGAAGCTGAAGAGCGGAAAGGCTCCGGGGAAAGACTTTATCCCAGCTGAGGTGATTACATCAAACCAGCACTGGTGGGCCCCGCTTCTGGCAGCACTCTTTACGGTAGTAAATAACTCTGGTAAGGTACCATATAGCTGGAAACATGCTATAGTAGTCCCAATCTTTAAGAGAGGCCACCCAAATGTACCTTCCAATTATAGGCCTATTAGCCTGCTCTCAATAATTGGGAAACTATATGCCCATTTCCTCAGTAGCAAATTGACAACTTTTCTAAATGAACATAATATACTATCTGAAGCCCAGGCAGCTTTCCGTGAGAATCATTCAACAACAGACCACTGTCTAATGCTGTCCTTCCTAGCTGAGAAGTATACCAGACACCTACAGGGTAAACTCTTCGTGGCCTTTATGGACCTGAAATCAGCATTTGACTCCATCCCCAGATCCCAGCTATGGTCCAAATTGAGTCTGATCTTGCAGGACAAACGACTTCTCTTTCTTATAAAAGCCCTGTACAATGGAACCAAACTGCAGGTCCGATGCGGTCGACAGGGACAGCTATCGAACAGCATCGAGATGACTAGGGGGGTGAGACAGGGTTGTATTTTGGCCCCCACATTGTTCTGCCTATTCCTAAATGACCTAGAAGAGAACTTAATGGACCCAGATGGACACATTCCAAAAATAGGAATGAGAAGGACCCCTTTGTTGTTGTATGCTGATGACGCAGCCATCATCTCGCGTTCCAGGCCGGGCTTGTATTATCTGTTGAGGAAATTTTCTGATTACTGTTCTGGAAATGGTTTATCCATTAATTATGAAAAATCTAAAATCTTAGTCTTCGAAAGAAGATTCTCCCAGTCTAAATGGGTGCTGGATGGCCATAACCTCGAACAGGTAAAATACTTCAGCTACCTAGGGCTCACATTCCATCATACAAGATCTTGGAAGCACCATTGGCAAACCTCCCTTCAAAAGGCGGAGATTACAAAGCTAGCCATACATAAATTCTTCTTCACAAAGGGCGGCAAATATGTTCCAGCAGCCTTAAGGGTTTTCAACGCAAAGCCCGTTTCCCAACTCCTGTATGCAGCAAATGTCTGGCATAATGGGGACCTGCCAAAGCTAGATGGCTTTCAGGCAAAATTTATACGATCTCTGCTGCAGGTACCTAACTGTGTCCCCAACTCTGTACTTCTGTTGGAAGCTGGTGAATGCCCAATTTCAGCTAGAGCATGGTGGGCTGCCCTAAGACATTGGCTCAGGATTTCAGTGTTTAATCTAGGGAAGGGTCTGTACCAACATATCACCAATGAGGAATTTGTCAGCAAATGGCAGAAAACCATGGCTAAAAAAGCCACCTCTATTGGTCTGTCTCCCCCCCAACTGTATTACCTGGGCTATGAAGGCGCCCAAAAGGCTTTAAAGCAAAGATTATGGGACAATGCACACAGTGACTTGCGATCTCGGTCACACGCAGTCTGTAGTCCACTGGCAGCAGGAGTTCAATATGGGTATGTCTTTGAGTTAACACCTTACATCAAAAACCTGACAGTACCTAACTATCGAAGCCTTTTCACCAAGGCCAGACTGAATGTCTTCCCCTCTGCAGTGCTGGATGGTAGGTTGAGAGGAGTTCCCTACCAGGACAGACTTTGCTCGTGTGCTCAAGACATCGAGTCCATAAATCATATTTTGTTACATTGTGCGAAGTATGAGCAGGCCAGGGCTGAACTGATACTACCCTTGCTGATGCCTTTCCCGGGAAAGTCAGAGGCTCACTATGTCAGGTTCCTACTGGAAGACCGGACAAAAGCTAGAACTTTGGCAGTGGCAAAGTTTTTATCGGTGGTTGAAAGAACAAATGAGCCCAATATTCCAAACAAAGTGCTTGATTAACCTGGAGGTAGGCTGTATGAACTCTGTATTGATTTGTAATGTTTTGTTGGTCTCTGGACCGTAATAAAGATTGTTTGTTTGTTTGCATATTCGGGGAAAGCAAATGGCAAATGGTTTATTGTATTTTGACCACTACATTACTTAAATTTTCTGTTTTGGGCAAAGAAATGTCTGGGGCCATTTCTGGGCCATTTCCTTTCAAACAATCTGTTTCTGTTTGATTTCATCACTTTGTGACTGCAAATTAAACACTCATTAGAAGGGGGGAGGGAAGAGTTCCCTAAAACCACGCGAGGCTTAATTCTTAAATAAATTATCTTCCTAATATTCTTACTCTTGTCAACTCACACTTTATGTTTTTATCAAATTTAATTGAACCTCCCCTTCACCTCCTTCTGTAAAGGCTGCTGTAGCAGCTACCAAACTGGAATGCCTCATTGTCTTTCTCCACTTGATATGCATTTGAGCAGTTACCTTTATGGTGAAAGGTTATATTTTGCATTAGCAAGACCCTGAACAGTTCAGCCCTAGCTTCCCTTCTGACTGTAAACATAAGGATTGTATATTGAAGTACATTAACAGCATGTTTATAAAATATCAAATGTAGCCCTCTCTCTCCCTCTCTCTCGCCTCCTGGTATCAATTTCTGAGCTCCCTTTCCCCCTTCTGCCCCTTGCTTAACTGAAAGTGTCACTGAGATGGTTATTATCAGTCCAGGAAATGTGGCTGTTGAAGAAATGCTTTTAGGAGTTACTGTGCAGAGGTGAAAATAATGAGGGCATAAAAGCTTCAGCTGCCACCACAACAATTGTAAGAACAAATTCGAATCTGTTACCTTTCGTACTTACGTGGCCGAGCCCAAAAACTCAGATTTGCTGCTCCTGTTTATACAAAATGCTTTTTTGCATGCTTTGTACAACTTAGACTGCTGCAGAACTGCACAGCAGATCATTTCCCCAAAGTGTAGTTACACTAAAATCTTTTTATACCTGTGATGGCACATGCTGCAGCCTATACAATGAGAAGGGAGGCAAGCAAGCCCAACTCCTTCTTGTTAACTTTATTGCTGCCACCAAATGAATATCTCCGCCTTCCCAACTGAGTCCACTAAACAGCCCTTTAACCTTTCCAAATTCCACCAGCACATCCTTGTTATTTATCCATTGTTATTTGCTCCAAAACGGATAGAGTTGTATGGCACTTAGGCATGAGGAGAATAACAAAGCCCCAGACTGTCTCCATACATCTCCAGCTATATTTGTGCTTAATTTTTTTAGTAAAACAAGGAGTTAAAGTTTCTTGATTTATTTAGTTTTTTGCAGGGGGGGCACTAACTTTACAGTTTAAGTAGTTACTCATAAGCCCAAATAAAAATAAACAAGAGCTAAATGATAGTCAAGTACAATTTCCCCACTAGGCCAGTGCTTATTGATTTCACTTTTTTGGGTTCCTTTACAGCTTGATCCCTTCTACTACAGTGCCCCAAGTGTGTTTTCTATCACTTCCAGAGTCCCGGCTAACTTAAACTGTTTCAGTCCTTTTCTTTCTTGTAGCTCTTTAACTCCACAGCTAACTACCCCCATTTTCTTCTTGGCTTATACACATTATTTTCACTCCCCTGCCAAGCTTTTGGCCAATCTGAAGGTGAGTAAGCTCCCAGATAATTTATATTTACTCTTAATTGTTAGCATCCTAAGATGAACTTTTAACTGTCCTGTGCAAAGCATCCCCGTGTAAAAATGTTGACCTCCAGTGCAGAACTTCCCTCCGTGTACCTTAAACATTGCTGTAAACTTTTGACTTTCTGTGCAGAAGAGTCTTTAAAAGGGGAGGGAGGAAACAACCATTTTACCGCTCAAATTTAATAAACCAAAACTTAAAGCAAAATGGCAAGCAAAGTAAATTTCTTTTTATAAGTAATAAGACAACAAAAAGTATTTTTGTTTTCAACACTATTCTCCTTAATTATAAAAAAGCAAATTTCTTCACTGTACACACCAGAAAGTACACACACACCAGAAAGTACACACACGCACATACACACAGCCAGTTTCCTGAAAAACATGCTGATAATGTAATCAAAATGCAAAAATGTTACACTGGTCTAATTCAAAAGGATCAGTAGGTTTTTAAGTGATGTTGTCAGCACTATTTCAAGAAGAACCTAACCACTACTTTATTACTGCACAGAGATTCTCAAATATGAAGGGAGGAAGAGGGTTGCACATAACTGTTTATCCATTTCCATGCATCTAACAGTGCAAACTTCTTGATCAGGACCTATAAGGAGATTAGGAAATTAGATACTGGAATCCTGGTATGGAGCATTATCTTTTTTTATTATTTATCTGAAATGCAGTGGTGGAAAGGTAAGTTGGTTTGTGATCTATATTGCACAAGTTTTAATTGTCTCCAGATACACCCAGGGCTAGCCCCAAACATAACGCTGCCTGAGGCAAAGGGCAGGATGGTGCCACTGCATTCCACATATGGAAACTGACTGGACTGGTTGTTGAATCTTATGTCAACTCTGATGAGAAGATAGCATCTTCAACCATTCCTGAGGCAGCAGGAAACATTAGAGGGCTCAGGCCAGGCCAGGTGTCAACAGAGGGGAATAGCTAGGGATTCAGATGCCTCCCAGCAACTGCTGCCTGGAGCAGTTGTCTCACTGCGTAATAGTAAGCCTGCCCTTGGATGCACCTATTTACATTTCTTTCCCTGTGGTTATGCAAGGCTCGTGCAGCAAATTCACAACATTAGATTATTTAGCATCAGGAAATAATGGGTTTCAATGGAAGATCATAGCTCTCCAATGTAATTTTCTGCCCAGATTCTGAACCAAAACAAAAAAAAATCCCCACATTTTCATTTTATTTGCTAAAGAACTGTCTCAGGGTTTCCCCCCACAGCTAAGGTTTCAACACAACCTCTTTACCCCATTATAATATTGAAATATGCTTGTCTAGAATTCCCCTGACTTAACTGACTAATTGTACATACCAGTTAAATGATCTCAGCTTAAGCCATACAATAATTGAGACTTAAGAAATTCTTACACAAGTTAATCGCAGGCAGTCAGAATGACTAGAATGTGGTGCGAAATGTCTTTTCTAGCTTTATGTTTCACTGGAATTTCAAAATGAAAGTAACATTGTAAATATGATAATAAATTTCACACCTTGTGAATGGTGGGAAATAACCCATCATTCACCCTTCATAAGGAACAACTTCAAAAAAAAATGAATGCAATGGGAACATTTGCTTGCAGGAGTACTGCTAATTTTAAGCATTTGCTTGAAAAAGCATATAACACATCATGGACCACAAAGAATATTCTCTATAAAGGATGACTTTTCAGAAGGAAAAGTGAATGACCAGAAAGAACAGAGACAAGGGAGGTTCTGAGAACAGATTGCCAGCTGCCTTTTCTAATCACATCTCTTGAAGAGAAGAAGCTGAAGTCTCTGCAGTACAAAAAAGTGACAATAATGGGAAATGACCATTCATCTATAGCCCCCTTTTTTGTTAATTAAGCCAAGATTTATGACAAACACCAATCTTGTGATGTGACCCCTGGAAATACCTAAAGCTGTTGCTGCAACCAGGAACATGTTCACTATTTGCTAAAGTCTCTGTAGATATATGATAAAATGGAGATCAATCACATTTATGGCTACAAATTAGGGTTTCTCTGCGCTGAAACCTGGGAAATTTGTAGACGTACACACAGAGGTTTCCACTCAGCTGCGACAAAACATTCAGATTGGTGCTCGCTGCACTGCCCTATTTGGGAGCTATCATTTCCAGATTATTAACCTAATCATTTAAAAGGAACTTTTCACAGCATTAATCCCATTTAAATTTAAAGATGGAAACATTCAGAATAGGAGAAGCTCTATTAGCTGCACAATGTGAAACAAATGGGAACATGGAGCGCAGCTGAGCTACATCCTGAAGGAAAGTGGAACTTTGTGTAGGCATTGCTTAGCCCATAAGTGTCAAACTAAGGAGCAGTTTACATAGTGTGCTGTCTCATCAGGGTGCTCAAAGTCAAAGGGTCATGTGCCACAGGACTAAGACGAAGGAGGACATTACGGAAGGAATGCTGTGGCGATGGTGGAATGCCGAACGAATCTTCAGAAGAAGAAGAAGAAGAGGAGGAGGAGTTTGGATATGATATCCCGCTTTATCACTACCCGAAGGAGTCTCAAAGCGGATAACAATCTCCTTTCCCTTCCTCCCCCACAACAAACACTCTGTGAGGTGAGTGGGGCTGAGAGACTTCAAAGAAGTGTGACTGGCCCAAGGTCACCCAACAGCCGCATGTGGAGGAGCGGAGACGCAAACCCGGTTCCCCAGATTACGAGTCTACCACTCTTAACCACTACACCACACTGGCTCCTTATTCTCAGCTGATCACCAGCACTAGATATAGACTTGACAGTCCAGACCACAATTCCATCTCTTAGAAATGCAGCACTCTTCCAGTGTAGTGTCACCCACACTTTGATATGGATTCCGTCTACCACCTAAACATACGCGTAGGTGTGCACAATTTACTTATTGGGTGGGTGAGATATTTTTTAAAAAAATGTTTAAAGGCCAGGAAGAACAGTAAAGTCTTGGCCTAGTGATGAAAGGAAATCAATAGACACAAAGCAAGCATTCCATGGTCAGGGACTACCACCAAAGAAATCCTTTCACTGATACTCTAGACACCAGCTCAGTTGGTTAGAACATGGTGCTGATAACGGCAAGGTTGCATGTTCAGTCTGGGGCAGCTGCATATTCTTGCATTGCAGGGGTCGGACTAGATTATCCTCAGGGTCTCTTCCAACTCTGCAGTTCTATTACTCATTTGCTGCTGTTCCAGTATTCCTTGAATTTACTCATTATATGCTAAGATCTCAAAGGAGGCTTAACTTTTTTATATAACTTCTGGTTTTAATTTGCTTGCTTTTTAAGGTAAGCCTCCTTTTTTCAAACCATCCACAACTCAGTAGGCTTTTTGTTTTGGATTTTTCTTCTTCCTAAGTACACAATATTTCTCTTACTCCTAATTTGCTTGCACGGACATGTTAAATTATGGGAAATGCACAACTAACTTTTTATTGTTGTTGTTAAAACTCACTTGCATAATTATATGTAGAAAGCAAATATATAAAAGGTATAAGCAGAACAGAAGGAAATTAATTTACAGTTCAAATGAATATTCATAAATACATCTTCTAGTAATCAGGCAGCTTGACTGTACATACAAAGATTATAACTGAATTTATAACTGAGATAAAAAAAAATCAGGAATACATATAAGCCTAAGATCACCTTCCTTCCTGAAGAAACAAATATTGATTTTGGGGCTATTCAAAAGATTGGCAGAAAAATCCCTTTGCCCACTTTTGTAAATATGCAACAAAGACTTTTGCTGCAGGCAGACAAAAAACAGACTTCTGCCATATGGTAGTGCAATCCTGTGAATGCTTACATAGAAGTAAGGCCCATTAAAATAAGTGTGACTTACTCCTAGGTAAGTTAATATATGAATGCAATATTAAATCCTTTCTCCTTACTTCTTTCCCAAGCCCACTCATGTAATTGATCTGAAGGGACAGAATGACTCTGACAGTCTTTAGAATGAAAAATTAATTAATTTTCTCTGGACAGCACTTCATGTCAAAAACACTGAATAGTAAAGCTGATAATTATTTAGACAGGTGACTATGATTAGATCACTATAAGTCATGCGTACCTAAGTCTACATCTAATTCAGCATCTTGTACTCTGAGTAGCCAATCAAATGACTCTGGGAAGACAACAATTATTTATACATACATACATACATACATACATACATACATACCCCGCCCCTGCCCCTCTGTCTGGGTTTCCCCAGCCACTCTGGGTGGCTTCCAACAGAATATTAAAAACACAATAAAACATCAAACATTAAAAACTTCCCTAAACAGGGTTGCCTTCAGATGTCTTCTAAAAGTCAGATAATTGTTTATTTCCTTGACATTTGATGAGAGAACATTCCACAGGGCGCGCACCACTACTGGTTCCCTGTAACCTCCTTCTCACAGTGAGGGAACTGCCAAAAGGCCCTCGGAGCTGGACCTCAGTGTCCAGTCAGAACAATGGGGGTGGTGACGCTCCTTCAGGTATACCGGGCCAAGGCAAAACCTGAGCACAACAACCCTTTCACTATCTGCAATTCCCAGAAATTGATATTCAATCACCTCAAGTTGTTGCTGTTTAGTTGTGTCCGACTCTTCATGACCCCAAGGAACAGAGCAAGCAAGGCACTCCTGTTTTCCACTGCCCCCCACAGTTTGGTCAAACTCACGTTGGTAGCTTTAAGAAAACTGTCTTAAGACAGGATTAAAGGTCTAGATTTCACTCTGAGCAGAACACATTGCTAAGATACATAAAAAATAACCAAATGGCTCTTACTACATTCTCACATGGAGGAACTATTGCTTCAGGACAGCCCCTTCCTTCTGCTTCAAATAATGCAGAAGGAACCCATGTTGCAGCTCCTCCATTGAGAAACTGATTTAACATTGTTTTGGAGAGGAACCTCCTATGTGAGCCAAAGCTTCTCTTCTGATCAAGTGTTGCAAAAATGAGGTGACACTGCCGTTATGCCTCTTGCTGCCAAGGTGACATAAGGACTGGCTTGAACTGTGAACCAGGAATTTGCTTGGCGCAAATCTCTCCATTGTCATTAATTTACTTAGATGACCTTAGGCAAGCCACTATTTGTAAGTTTTAATTCCCCATGTGTAAGATGAGGATATTACTGGCCTAAGGTGCAGGGTTGTTGGAAGGATTCTTGATAAGGTATCAGAAGTGCTTTGAACATTCTAAAGACCTATACAAATAGATGCTTTCCCCCCTACTGCTGCAGTAGCAACAGTGCTGGCAACCTGCCCTCTATTTGTTATCTTCTACAGTGCCCTGGACTAGCAATGAACTAAGGAGATAATGGAAAATGTGTTTGTGTATCAAGTTAATTTGGTAACCGAGGCAGCAAATCCCATATGTGCCTATTGCCAGGACTAAAAATATATGAAAACAATCAGGGCTTTTTTCCAGCTGGTACTCAGTTTTGGCATCTCTCGGGTGGGTGTGCCATTGCCACCATAAGAGAACAAGGGAGGCATTCATGGTGAGTTCCAGCACCTCTTTTTCTAGAAAAATAGCACTAACAACAATAATAAATTAATAAGTAGCAATTTGCTACATTAGACCTGTTGGATTACACCAATGGCTCATCTAGTCCAGCTTCCTGCTTTCACAGTGGCCAAACAGCTGCCTGTGGGACACACGCAACAGGACTTTAGCACAAGAATACCCTCCTCTCCTGTGGTTTCTAGCAAATAGTACTTGGAAGCAAAAGGTAAAGGGCCCCTGGACTTAGTCCAGCCAAAGGCAACTATGAGGTTGTGGCGCTCATCTCACTTTCAGGCCGAGGGAGTCGGCATTTGCCCACAGACAGCTTTCCGGGTCATGTGGCCAGCAGGACTAAACCACTTTTGGTGCAACGGAACACCATGATGGAAACCAGAGTGCATGGAAATGCTATTTACCTTCCCGCCACAGCAGTACCTATTTATCTACTTGCACTGGCATGCTTTCAAACTGCCAGGTTGGCAGGAGCTGGGACAGAGCAACGGGAGCTCACCCTGTTGTGGGGATTCGAACTGCCGACCTTCTGACTGGCAAGCCCAAGAAGCTCAGTGGTTTAGACCACAGTGCCACCTGTGTCCCACTTATTCAAAAGCATATTGCCTCAGACCATGGAGGAAGAACATTGCTGTCCTTGCTGTGCCCAAAATCAACTGCCTGGACAGCTGCCTCACACTGGCCTTGCTTGCCTAGTAGAATGATGGCCCTCTTTCTTTAGCTATGTTAAAGACCAAAATCAAGACCTTCTTATACCAACCGCTCAATATCCTCAAGGGAAGGGTGAGTCACCTTTACCTTTTCTTTTTTACGTTAAGTAATATGTTTGAATGTTGAATGTGTGAGTGTATGTCTAGAGACAATGGTTAAAGCAAAGACCATCAGATGCACTGCTGGAGAAGTGTTTAATAGTTATTGTATTTGCATGTGTTTAAAAACCAATAAAAATGTTTTTAAAAAAGAAAGGCTTTAGAATGTAATGAAAGCCCAAGAGACTACCCTGTCATTTGTTTGCACACAATTCATCCTTGCTTATTTAATTCAAGGTAGGTCTTAAGGTAGGGAAGAATGATAGCAAGCTTGTTAGGGTGGGGGGATGCAGGGATGGCTGAGGATCGTGGATTGGGCCAGGTCTTTCAAAGATTTCAGATAACTGAGAATTACATACAAAAGTTTAGAAAGAACAATGATAATATGAACTGAAAGGGTGAGAGGAGTTCGCTTATCTCCAGAACCAACAAATGTTCTGCTCAGCAGTAAGTCTATATATGTAGATCAAGCTATTAGGTGAGGGCATTTCTGTTTTAAATTAAAAGCAAAACAAAACAAGAAAGGCAAACTGATCTTGGTGTCATCTTGCTGTCATCAATACTTCTTTGGAATTGCTACAAGCCTTTATATCTCATTAAGCACTCCATTCAGAATCATTAGGCCTATAGGGCTAATGAAGCCTTTTTTTCCCTCCCTGTCTCAAAATGCCTATTAAAAACAGCTGACACGTTCTTAATGTGGTGTAACTTCCAATTATTGTTTTCTTAAGGTCAGCCTGTCACATTACAAATTGGGAAAGCAACTAACTACCACGTGTAGTTCCTGGGAACAGACATACTATCAGCAATGGACTCTTAGGTCATGTCTGTTTTATATAGATTTGTTCACTTGGAGAAAAAGACCCAAATTCTGCAGTCAAAGCTAGATTGGCCAAATTAGGCAACTTGCATATATTTTCTTATATTGGGTTTCAATATTTCCCCCTCATAATTGGCTATTCTTCTTCTGAGGACTGAATGGAAAGAAGAAAGTATGTAAAGTTTGAAGACGGGAACTCTAAGGAACAAGCAATTGATGTTGGTCCAATAGACAAATGGGGCTCTACCCCAGAAACCACAGCCTGCCCTCAGATGCTGCCCCTCACCTGCCTTCCTTCTTATTTACAATGATGCCAGGTGGTGGCCCTGCCTGTCAACTTCCTCTTCCTTAGTCTCATTGTTGCCCTTGTAAAACTCATCAAAGAGAAGGATGGCAACAAACTAGGTTTAGTTGAATCTTCCTGCTATTGGCTCTGGTGACACCTGCTATTAGCCTCCCTGCCTTCTGCCCTCCCAGTCACCATGGACACCAGCCATGCTAGCACCAAACATCACGAAGGAGAATAAGGAGACATTTTTTTCTTTAAGAATCTGCAGTTTTTGGAGACCTAGCTGAGAGCTTCACATGATTCCCCACTTCTTCTCACAAAGAAGAATCTCTCCACACAGAAAACTAGGTTCTAACCTAGCCTTCTTCTTAACATACTAATTTTGTATTCATATTGTTTGTTTGTTGTTTTGCATAGTGTAGGACTGAATCACACGAACCCCACCTGCGATCTGGAGTTGGGGGGAAAGGTTTACCATCTCAATGTGAACTGAGTCAAAGTAAAGCTTAAACATTATATCAGGCCCAAATTAACTAGATTCTTTAACTAACTGCTTTATGTTGAATCAACTACAGGTAACATACCTCATTCAGCTGTTCATGCTCTGCTCTGTGTGCTGATCTCTACAGGCCCAATCTCAGCAGCTGATATTGTCAGGTTTGGGAGCATCAATGTGGAAAATCAGAGAACCTTCCCTTTCTCCCTTTACCACATACACCCTGATAGGTCGAAGGATCTACAAGCACAACATCAAGGTGTAGCACTCATGAATCTCATCTGGATCATAGTAGAATTACCCATGCAGATTAGGATAGTGAGAGGCTTCACACAGACACATATATACATAGAGAAGCCCCCTTGAGTAACAGGGCAAAAGCTGGGCATGGAAGTCTTTTTCTAGAAGGGGATGCTGAAGAGTTCTCAACATAAAGGAGAATGGCATATTACCTGTAGCTGGATGGAAGCCCCACAAAGCTTTATTTTCATCTCATGTAAGTGAAACTGTCAAGGTTTGACCGTGACCATTTTTTAAAAAAAGAAAATTTGAACAAACTTTATACTAAAATAATAATCTCTAAAGGTCTTCCAACAATAATATAAAAGAAAGGCCAATTTCCCCGTTAGCAAGGCTTTGGGCTTTTCACCGAAACAAGGTTTTAATTTTTCAAGGGATTTCTTTTTTTCTGTCGAGAGCGATTGCTGTCAAATAGCCCTGCAAAATATTGTGCAGATTTTTAAAGTGATTAATAAATAGATAGCTAATACTTTACAAAATGGAATTGCTTAAATATGATTTCATCACACAAAGTACTGTTTTCCATTGGGCATCTGAAGAATTGAATGATTCTCAACAGCAATGCAGGTAATTGAGTGTGATTGTATTTGTCTCCAGTGGTTGGACAACCTCCTAGAAAATCTGCAGCTATTACATTTAAATGTTTTCTCAATTTTCAGAAATGCTGATGATATCAAGTTTTGTTTTCTCATTTAAGGCTTTCTACCTTAAAAATCTGGAAGTTTTTTTTTTAAAAAAATGAAATACTTTTTTAAAGGGAGTTCATTGTTAACATCCTCCCCCCCAAAAAAAATAATATTGAGTTTTGGGAAACACTTAACACTTGGTATCCATTCCAGTCTGCTTTATGGCCTGGTTGGGAACAGAAACTCCCACAACTGCCTTGACTAGGTTTGCCATAATCCCTAAAGTGAAAATCCAGACAATGTTATTGAGCTTTTCTGGGAGGTGAAATTGTTGGGCTTGTTCAATGGCTTGTGCCAGTTGATGAATTGGACACGTCTGACCCTGTTTGTTCTCCTGGACCTCCTGGACTTTGATACTATCAACCATGACATCCTTCTGAATGGGATGTTTGGGTTGATAATTGGGGGCACAGTGTTACAGTGCCTTTGGTCCTGTTGAGAAGGGAGGATCCAGACATTGTTGCTAGAGGACTTCTGTTCCACCTCTTGGTTATTGGCATTTTCAGAGGTTCCATCTTGTCCCAAATGGTTCTCAACATGAAACTGCTGGTCATCAACATCACACCCATGCCATACAAAATTAAAGCACATTTAGCACACACTGGCTCCCCCCAAAGAATCCTGGGAACTGTAGCTTTTAAAGAGTGCTGGGAATAGTAGCTCTTTGAGAGGTAAGTTAAAGTTCCTGGGATTATTTGGGGGGAAGCCATGTGCTTTAAATGTGTGTTCATTGTGCTTTAAATATATGGTGCGGATGTGATCTTAAATGTATGGGCTGAGGAGTCATCAAAATGTGGTTGCCATATTAGATGCATTTCTTCTCATGCTGTCATAAACACTCAGATCAGTGTTCCACTATACTGTACTGTGTCTTCTCACGTTAGAATAAAATTGCAAATATCCCTTCCAACCACTAGCACTTCATAAGAACATAAGAAGAGACTGCTGGATCAGGCCAATGCCCCATCTAGTCCATTATTTTGTTCTCACACTGGCGAACCAGATGCCTGTGGAAAACCTGAAAGGAGGAGCTGAACAGAATAGCACTTTTCCCTCCTATGGTTTTAAGCAACTAGCATTTAGAAGCATTCCAGTCTCTAGGTGTGAAGTGACAGCATGATCATAATAGCTAGCAGCTATTGCTGGCCACTGACATCACAGAGGGAGAGGTTCTTTATCTATTCTTTATTTTTATGCTGTTTTATTGTTTATTTGTACTGCATTTTGAATTTTTATATTTTGTTGTTAGTTGTTGTTAGGTACAGTTTGGGGACGTGGGTGGCACTGTGGGCTAAAGCCTAGGGGTCGCTGATCAGAAGGTCGAATCCCTGCAACGAGGTGAGCTCCCGTTGCTCGGTCCCAGCTCCTGCCAACCTAGCAATTCGAAAGCACGAAGTGCAAGTAGATAAATAGGTACCACTCCGGCGGGAAGGTAAACGGCATTTCCATGTGCTGCTCTGGTTTCACCAGAAGCGGCTTAGTCATGCTGGCCACATGACCCGGAAGCTGTACGCCGGCTCCCTCGGCCAATAAAGCGAGAGGAGCGCTGCAACCCCAGAGTCGTGCGTGACTTGGACCTAACGGTCAGGGGTCCCTTTACAGCTGGCTTTTACAGTTGGCTTTTATTTGAGAATATAAGCCACTTTGTGGAGGAAATTCCTGAAAAAGTGGAGTATATGTTTTAGATAGATGAACTTATGTCTTATCAGCATTCCTTTTCTTTTCAGAGGCAAAATAACATTTGTGCTGAATTAAAACCCCAGCTTGTTTCAATAGAAAACAAGTATAAGGAAGTAGAATTTGTAACAGGAAGAAAATATTTGGGATTTTGGTTTCTGAAGCTATGTGGCCAACCTGCTTGAATTTGAGGGTTCTGAAGTCAAATTTGTTTCCCTCTTTCATTTCAACACTACTGAGAATGGTACCTACTTAGTCTCCAATGTCCTCAAGCAGACAAACAGAAAAGATGACACCACCTTTCAGCTACTTTTGTAAGCGGGACTGCAAAAACTCAGAACTTAATTGATTTTTGATTTTTTTTAAGCTAAAGTAAGTAACATTTTGTAAAGATAAGCCACAGTAAGCATAAACTGGCCTTTTATTTCGTGAGTATTGTAGCAGTCTTTCGGCAAGGGAGGTCTCTTTGTGCAAAGCTTATTTTATGTGTTTTCCCCATAGCTATGTATAAAGTAGTTAATAAAAAATATAATAACTGTGTGTTGATAGTGTCGTTCAGAGAATAAACTAGAAAATATGCATTACTTTTGTTGATGTATGCTTGCCTAGCTATTTCTTTAGCACTAGTTAGTAATTCAAAGTGATTAAATTAAATTGTTTTTATATCTTCATTATAAAGTTAGATAATACAACCCTTTGCTCTCAGCGTAGGCTGGGATTTTATGACTTTGCTTGATTCCTGCTTATAATTGCCCATTTTAGTTCTCGATGAGCTATGAATAAAATCTGAAATGTTTTGGATTGCATTGGGAAAGATGAGTTTATCTATGGGGTGTTTTTAAGTTTTGTAGTTAAACGATGAAGATTATGATTTCACTGTATGAAAAGAGCAAATGGAAAAAGGGTTGTGAGATAGAATTCATTGGAGATCTTGATTATATTAGCAATGACCATATAATTTAAATTGCAGTTTGAGCCCTATTCAATCCATTTCTCACCCCGGTCCATTCCATGCAAGGAATTAAGTCCATTGGCTCCTCCCTCTTCTGCATGTGCCTGTCAGTGTTCCTAGAACCCACCACATGTTCTAGGCTGAATGTCTGAAGCAAAGAGCCTTCTATATCCAACTACAGCCCCTTCAGTGACCAGGACAGGCCAGAAATTACAGCACTACCAACAAAGGAATCAGACTGGATTCCTGACTATGAACTTGATTCCACTGAACCTGAGGCTAGCAGGCAGGAACCCCCTGAACCAGCTCCCACAGCACCAAGACCCCCAGAATGAGATGTATGGCAACCCATGTTGGACTTGTAGATTTTGGCAAATTTCCTTTAAAACAGCTGTAAAGTTGTAGTTGTTGCTGTATTTGAGATGCCAAGAAAGTCCCCCCCCCAAAAAAAGTCTCAATAACTTTTTTGTCCAGATTTTTTGAAATATGGCAACCCTGAGTTTACTGCCTATTGATATCACAAAGACCATTATTAGCACCATTCCGTGCCCAATAAACATGGGACAACTTTGCCCGGTGGTGCTTTGTCCCATAGATTGCAGCATAATACTGGGCGGGGTTTTGCCCAGTATCTTCTATGTCTGATGGGCTCATGGGAAAAAGCTGTCCCATGAACCCTTGCTGAAGAGGGGAGGGAAAAGCCTATATAAGGCTGCTTCACCTGGAGCTCACATCCATTTTGCTTTGAGAGCTTCCCACCAACCTGCCCTTGGGTTAGAGCCTTCACTAAACAATGTTGGAGTTACAGATAGGTAGCCATGTTGGTCTTCCATAGTCAAAACAAAAAAAATTCCTTCCAGTAGCACCTTAAAGACCAACTAAGTTAGTTCTTGGTATGAGCTTTCGTGTGCATGCACACTTCTTCAGATACACTGAAACAGCAGTTTCCAGACCCTTCTATATAGTGAGAAGGTGGGGAGGGGTATTACTCAGAAGGGTGGTGGGAATGGTTTAAAACCATGGAGAGTCCTGGTCTGAACAAAGACCTTGGATTCTTATCTCATTATACATGACAAAGCCATTTTTCACCTTCTCACCCCTTGCTTTTTCCTGTAAGACCTATTGCAGTCGTTAAGAGTCGTCAACAGGCTCATCACAGCTATCTGCCAATCACCCATTCCCACCACCCTTCTGAGTAATACCCCTCCCCACCTTCTCACTATATAGAAGGGTCTGGAAACTTCTGTTTCAGTGTATCTGAAGAAGTGTGCATGCACACGAAAGCTCATACCAAGAACTAACTTAGTTGGTCTTTAAGGTGCTACTGGAAGGAATTTTTTTTGTTTTAAACAATGTTGGGTCACTGGTTGACACAGTTGGAAAAGATTTCCCCCCCCCCCAACCTGATCGGTACTTGCTTGGGGACTTTTTCATGTTTCCCTCAGTGAAATTAGGACTTTTCTTTGTTAGGTGGAACAACATTGTATGAGGGTGGAAATGGCATTGGGAAGGATCAACATAGTATGGGGGGGCATAAGGGGCCTAAGGTTGAGGATTGACCATGGCAAACCCAAGTGTGGGTTCGGTATTGGCCTGGTTGGAATCTGTACCCTGGTGCCCCAGTGAGACCTTGCTTGCACCACAGCAAGGTTCAACACTGGCTGACTCCCATCGTACAGGTTTGGAGTGATCCAAACCCAGAGGATCCATTCCATCACCATGGGGCTTGTGGAATGATGAACTGATCCTGGGACCCAATGTCGTGCCAACCCTTGCCCTGCCTGCTGCTGTCAATAAAGATTTGGCCTGATTTTATCCCATCGCTGTTGAACCGTCTGGTTATTTTGCTGCTCTCATGGGTCACATAATGTGGCTGCCTGGGCAAACTCTGATCACCTGTTCATTTTAGTGCTGCCCTTAATGATATGTGTCATCTTCCAGCGAAAGGATTGCAGATTCCTCAAGGAAAGTTTATTATTGTTCCCTTCCTCTCAGTTCTTTTGTTGAGTCACTTACTCATGCTGGTGAAGCACTTCAAGAGGCCAAAGTGAAGAGATTTCCGAGCACCTAAAGTATTTTGATTGATCCCAGCTGCCTCATTTAGTCGTTTATGATGGAGAGGAATAGCAGGATTCTGTGACATTTTGCCACAAGATTCTTCCTGGGTTTGTGATTCCTACATCTGTGTCTATCAGAAATCAGGCTTGTGGGGTGAGACAGACATACAGGAAAGTAGAGTGCAATATTGGCTTGTAGTATTTCAACAAGTGAACAGCTACAAAAACTCACAAGTAATTTGCAGTGGTTATTACCAACAGTGGGTTTCTTTATAAGACTGTTTCCAACAGTTGAAATCTTACACATCATAGTTACTTTTGTGAACAAGACACAATGGATTGGGCCTGAGCTTGAGACTTGTTTAAAATTGGTTCTTAAAGTATCTTCAGATTACACAAAACTACTGTATACATAACAACTTGAGCCCCCAAGTCATCCAGCATAATAACATAAACACTTTTGAAGCGACTGGACTTTAACTCCACATAATGTTTTTAAAAAATGAATTCTTGGGGCCAAGATTCTGCCAAAAAAAATATGCCTCTCTGAAATGCCAGTTGGTACTTCTCTTAAAATGCAAAGAGAAGCTTCAGAGCAGCCATTTTTTTGTTTGGACAACAGCAGCAAGAAAAAGAATTAAATTATCCACCCCAATCACCAGTATTTTCCATAACAAAGATGTTTGCATTAGTTGTATTCACATAATTTAGCATCAGGCCTCATTTGGGTCCTAGAAACCTATTGAGATGGTGCAATAAATAAGTTGTTTAGTGGTTATTTCAAACTTCAATTCTTAGGCCCTTGTCCATGTTGAGATACTCTAATAAATTGGCACTATTTGTCTGGGAGAACACGAGGGAGACTTTATTACCAGATGGTGTTGCAATGGCAGTCTTGTATGGAAAAGCTTTTGTGAGCAGTAAAGTTCAGCGAGTTTGAAAATGTATGTGTTTATATCCCCCAAAATGCCTTTTAGGGAAGAGTATTCAGACATCACAAGTCAAAAAGTAAGGTCATATAGCACAGGTAATGAAGTGTACTCTTCTCTGTTTCCATGACATAAATTGGAAAGAGAGTTGACTGGCAGTCATCTTTGAGAATTCCTGGAGAACAGGCGAAGTCCCGGCAGACTGGAGGAGGGCAAATGTTGTCCCTATTTTCAAAAAGGGGGAAAGAGAGGACCCAAATAATTACCGCCCAGTCAGTCTGACATCAATACCAGGGAAGATTCTGGAGCAGATCATTAAGCAAACAGTCTGTGAGCACCTAGAAAGGAATGCTGTGATCACCAATAGTCAGCATGGATTTCTGAAAAATAAGTCATGTCAGACTAACCTGATCTCGTTTTTTGACAGAATTACAAGCCTGGTAGATGAAGGGAATGCAGTGGATGTAGCCTACCTTGATTTCAGCAAGGCATTTGACAAGGTGCCCCATGATATTCTTGTAAAGAAGCTGGTAAAATGCGGTCTTGACTATGCTACCACTCAGTGGATTTGTAACTGGCTGACTGACCGAACCCAAAGGGTGCTCATCAATGGTTCCTCTTCATCCTGGAGAAGAGTGACTAGTGGGGTGCCACAGGGTTCTGTCTTGGGCCCGGTCTTATTCAACATCTTTATCAACGACTTGGATGATGGACTCAAGGGCATCCTGATCAAATTTGCAGATGACACCAAACTGGGAGGGGTGGCTAACATCCCAGAGGACAGGATCACACTTCAAAACGACCTTGACAGATTAGAGAACTGGGCCAAAACAAACAAGATGAATTTTAACAGGGAGAAATGTACAGTATTGCACTTGGGCAAAAAAATGAGAGGCACAAATACAAGATGGGTGACACCTGGCTTGAGAGTAGTACATGTGAAAAGGATCTAGGAGTCTTGGTTGACCACAAACTTGACATAAGCCAACAGTGTGACGCGGCAGCTAAAAAAGCCAATGTAATTCTGGGCTGCATCAATAGGAGTATAGCATCTAGATCAAGGGAAGTAATAGTGCCACTGTATTCTGCTCTGGTCAGACCTCACCTGGAGTACTGTGTCCAGTTCTGGGCACCACAGTTCAAGAAGGACACTGACAAACTGGAACGTGTCCAGAGGAGGGCAACCAAAATGGTCAAAGGCCTGGAAACAATGCCTTATGAGGAACAGCTAAGGGAGCTGGGCATGTTTAGCCTGGAGAAGAGGAGGTTAAGGGGTGATATGATAGCCATGTTCAAATATATAAAAGGATGTCACATAGAGGAGGGAGAAAGGTTGTTTTCTGCTGCTCCAGAGAAGCGGACATGGAGCAATGGATCCAAACTACAAGAAAGAAGATTCCACCTAAACATTAGGAAGAACTTCCTGACAGTAAGAGCTGTTCGACAGTGGAATTTGCTGCCAAGGAGTGTGGTGGAGTCTCCTTTTTTGGAAGTCTTTAAGCAGAGGCTTGACAACCATATGTCAGGAGTGCTCTGATGGTGTTTCCTGCTTGGCAGGGGGTTGGACTCGATTGCCCTTGTGGTCTCTTCCAACTCTATGATTCTATGATTCTAATATAGTCTGCTTCTCTCCTCCTAAACATTTTAAGCCAAAAAGAAATTAAGTCAGCCCCCTACTGGTGTACCAATTAGCAGGGCATATCCCTTTATAGGCATTCTTTCATTGCAAGGTAGAAATTTTTAAAACAAGAACAAGTAAAACTAGTAGGGCCTCAATTTGCAAAAATAAAAAATAATAATAGTATGTTGTTTTTTCAACTTGCTTCTCTTCTGCAGAATGAATTTAAGCATCACATAAATATAAACCTCCAGACTTTACAACATCAGACATATTTTAATGCTCCATTTTTTTATTTTTCAGTGAATTTCATGGAAATTTTATGTCCAAATAGGTAACAGAGGTCAGTTATGAGATTCCTTATCAGCTCTGAATTGTCAGCTAGACACCTGGTTTAATATTGTGCTTCAACTTCAATAACTGTTTGGACTGATGCCTTTCTTTATCTGCTTTTCTGTGCTATATAGTAGCAACTGATCTCTGGAGTAGTAAATGGAACAAAAGGGAGGAATGGGTGGGTTTTCAAACTGCATTTCAGGAAAATGATGTGAAAAACGGGAGAGCGGGTTGCAGATAATGGGAGCTTTTGCGTGGACAGGCGGAGTCCCCAGATCCTGCGCGGTCGAGCTTTTATTTATTATTTAAAATGCTTCTCTGCTGCTGTTCATGAAGAAATGTCAAGGCAGATCACAATGATGAGGATAATAAATTGGAAAGAGAAGTGCAAGAACTTGAAAGACCCTTCCAATGCTCATGTCAATGTCAGTGGGGAAAAGAAATCCTTAATGACAATGGGTTGCACCCAATGTTGTGTGAGCTCAAGGACAGCCCTGCTAGGCTACCTCTACTCCCTATAGCATCCTCACCACTTTCCCTCCCACCCAAGCAAGGCTTTTTGGTAAGCTCAGAGGGCTACAATTGAGGGGGGGGTGCAGGAGATTCTGTTTGTGCAGGAATGCTCTAATACCATTGGATGCAACTCAGTATATCAGGAGTCAGCCAACTTTTTCAACAGAGGGCCTGTCCACTGTCCCTCCAACCTTGGGGGGGGGCAGACTATATATTGAAAGGGGGAGAGAGAACGAATTCCTATGGCCAACAAATAACCCAGAGATGCATTTTAAATAAAAGCACACATTCTACCCATGTAAAAACACGCTGATTCCTGGACCGTCCACAGGCCGGATTTAGAAGGTGATTGGGCTGGAACCGGCCCCCGGGCCTTAGTTTGCCTACCCATGCAATATATTAAATGAAAAACATAATTGAAACTAATTGGACTGAGACTGGCCAGTGGGCATCTTTATATATCCAGAATATAAACTCCTGTGATGAGCAATCCAAGGCTGGCCCATAATGCTTTGCTGCTAGAGGCAAAATGGAAAATACTGCCCACTGACTGCTACTAAAAGCAAAAAATAAAAAACGGGGGGAAATGCTTGCAAGAAATAATCATGAGAACCGACCCAGCCAGACAACATACCAAACATACCAGAGAAAAAACTGCTTTGTTGGGTTATCTGGACATATAATTTATAACAATCAGTGAAAGTCTGATAGAGAGCTAAAAGTAACTGTTGTAGTCAGTGTTTGGTGCTGGGGTCTGGGGAAGAGGTGTTGCGCTACACTCACACAGAGCATCTGAACTCACAAACTTTAATGTTATAGACCAGTGATGGCCAAACTTGGGTGTCCAGCTGTTTTGGGACTATGACTCCCATCATCCCTAGCTAACAGGACCAGTGGGCAAGGATGATGGGAATTGTAGTCCCAAAACAGCTGGAGGGCCACGTTTGGCCATCATTGTTATAGACCTTTCCATTCCTGGGAATTACAAATTTCAACAACATCCCTGCAAACAAGCTTTTTGTTGTTGTTCAATGAAATTTTGAGTTTTTGCATTCCATGGAAAAATTTCTGAAGTTCTGAAATGTGAATCTCTTTTGAGGTGATAGAATGAACACACAGACCCATTTTTTGACAAATACCACTGAAAATTGGAATTACTGGGAGAACGGTGTATGCCCTATTCATTGCCCACAGGGATATTTACCAGAGGAAGTTTATTTCATAGCCACAGAGTGGCTACTTTCAGCTAATCCCATGCTCCATTCATTAAAGTGTATATAGTTTGTGATTTGATAATTGCCGGTTTAGTGTCACCACTCTGTTTTCTGGATTTTCAAGTTAACCACTTAAATTAGTAAGGGTTAATCTCTCTCTCTCTTTTTATCCAATTCTCACACCCCCAATCATCAGAAGGGTCTCACTGTGGTGAGTTTGAAAAACACATTAATTGTAAGAGCTGTTTTCAGCAATGCATGTCATTTAGAATTTCCCAGGCTGATGGGTCATCACTACGAAACGTCATGCCTAGTTACCTCCATCCGATACTATTATGTGACATGGCTGATGATAATGCATCAGCCCAAAGAAAGTGAAAAACAAGTGGATTAAATTTTCAGAGAGCTGCAGTTTCAGGAAAAACAAATTACTCTTAAGCACTACCCTTGCTTATAAAGAGGAAAATACAAGCTGTGCAGAGAACAAGATGGGGGCAATATTTATTTCCAAGACCTATGCAAGCAGCATGTCCTGCTGTGTTTTGTCAGGTGCAAGTTAACTATAGGAAGGAAAATGGGAAGGTTTTCACTTTCACCAAACAAGAAATAGTTGCATAGATATTAGCTGATGAGCAGCAAAGCACATGTGGAAATTAATGACACCCTGGCAATGGTTTTGTTTCCACTTGCCAGCTTAGTAGATAGAGCAGGATTATCCATCATGTTAAGTAAGCTACAGAGTAGGACATTGGCCAAATTGGAACCCCTGATGTGGGATAACTATCTGGAAGCTTCCTGTTGTAGAGAGTTGATCTATTTTGCTTGTTTTGTTGCATTCTTTGAAAAGTACCTGCAGCTCAGAACACAGTGGTTTCTTCCATATCACAAGACAGAGAAGTTACGGCCAGTTTTCCAAATTTGGGAACATATAAGCTGCTTTCACATATTACTGACATGAAGAAGGTAAGCATGGTTACAGGAGCTGCAGGAGTTGATGTTTAGCCACAAGCTCAAAGTTGTGTGGCTCCTAAGGATGTGAGAAGGTATCATTTTCCATTCTGCTCTGTTAGTCGCATGCAGCACTGTTTCCTTTCCACTGCAATTCATCCTCTGCAAAAACTCTTATTTGTCACACTGTCAGTTGCGGCAAGATTGCATAACATATTTAATTTACCTAATTAGTTATAGGTATTATGCCACCCCATTAATTTCAATGCAAAGGAAATGCATTGTAAATGGGCAAGGGGGATGTAATAAATTACGTATGATTTGTGGAGTGAAAGCAACAACAACACTCTATACTGACTGCATTTGTTAGATTGGTTTCTGTTCTAGACATGGGATGAATAAGAGAACACTGACAATTTCTACTCTCATATCCATGTGAATTCTCCAACATTCCCAATGGCTTCTCCCATTTCTGCCATCACCATGTTTGTCATAACGTCTAAAGTGGGTAAATAATATACAGTGAGCAAACTTCTTTGCATGTGGAAACTCTCCTCATGATACAGAACCCTGATCACACATGGAGGCTTCATGTATATATTAGTCTCGTAATCTGGGGAACCGGGTTCATGTCTCTGCTCCTCCACATGCAGCTGCTGGGTGACCTTGTGCCAGTCACACTTCTTTGAAGTCTCTCAGCCCCACTCACCTCACAGAGTGTTTGTTGTGGGGGAGGAAGGGAAAGGAGAATGTTAGCCGCTTTGAGACTTCTTAAAGGGAGTGAAAGGCGGAATATCAAATCCAAACTCCTCCTCCTCCTCCTCCTCCTCCTCCTCTTCTTCTTTTTCTTCTTCTTCTTCTTCTTCTTCTTCTTCTTCTTCTTCTTCTTCTTCTTCTTCTGAACATGACAACAGGGGAAAGGGATGTGATTTTGAAGATGGGGTTAACACACAGTCTCAAAGCCCTTATAATCATATGTACCATTTTCACAGAGCTCGTTAAAATCCAGCATGGTTTTCCATTCTTTGTTTATGAAAGTTGCCTAATATGTTATACTACGGCAATTGCTTGCTGTACACATTGTCATAGACCTCTGCCAGTCTTGCTGAAGTAGATGCAACAACTGTGATGAATTCATATATATGTGTATACACACAGACATATGCATATACATGTACATACAATAATACAGTGGAACCTCATGTTACGTACCATCCTCCTTGTGAACGCTTCGGGTTACGAGCTCTTCTAACCTGGAAGTAGATGCTCCTGATTCCAAACTTTGCCCTGGGATGCGAGCAGAAGTCATGCTCTGTCAGCGCAGCAGCAGCAGGAGGCACCATTAGTGAAAGCGTGCCTCATGTTATGAGTGGTTTCAGCTTAAGAATGGACCTCCGGAATGAAGTAAGTTCATAACCAGAGTTACCACTGTATATATTTCCCATTTTCCATACAGTGAAGCTCAACACAGCTAATAATAATTAAAAACAAAGCAAAGTTCATTATGAAAAAAATAATGATATAATTCAACACTAAAAACATGAATCCACAGTATAATCCATAAAGCAACAGCAGTTCCAATGCATATCAAAGGCACAGTCAAAACACTCTTAACGACTCTCCTAATAGTGCAAAATAAGGCATTTCATACTGATTGTTCACATAGTGGAACATGACTTGTCCTACAATCATCTCAAAAGATCCAACCACAATTGCCCATGTGTTGCTGTTGAGACCTTTCTTCTTTCACAGTTTTGAGTATACTGAATTAATTTGACGTGCCAATTGCTTTCTTCACTGAACTATGATTACCGTTTCAATATTTCAATATTTATTATTTAATAAATATTTCAATATTTATTATGATCACAGACCAACAAAAAGTGATAGAGGCAGAAAATGACACAATAATATTTGGTATAGATTCGCAAAGAAACCAAAAGGGACTTCTTTCTAATGGTTTCATAGTTCCTCCCCCATCACAGCAAAGCTTCTGTTTCTTCTCAGTTTGCCTCTGTACAGCCTTATCAAACAGACATGTGAAGTTCATCTGCACTCTTGGTATTTTTTTCAGTTTGTCTGAGGAAACATATGAAATGGCCGTTAAGTCCAGCCACATTGCAATGCTGTCATTTGTTTAAAAAAATAAAAGTTTCTGCAGTAATAGCCCTGGAGTTTCAGTAGCGACTAATGTATATACTAGCTGGAGAGAGAATAGTCCTTGATTCTACTGAATCTTCCTAGGTTACTCTGTCAATTTTTCAGGGTGGAATTCAATGTAGTGTTAAGCAGGGTATGTGTACAAGGAATGGCATCAGATTATGCAGTTTGTACTCCCCTCTCCACTTCCCTAAATCTGTTCTGAGGGGTTCCTCAACTTCCAGAGCAGATGGACAGGGTGCATAGGTATGTGTGTGGAGGGTGGAGATGGGGAAAGTCTTGTTGCCTGAGTGGATCTACTTTCCCCCATGCAAGAACTTAGTTGAATGCCACCCTCTGCTCTGGTCAAACTTTGTACCCATTTCTTATGGGGAGGGACTATATCATGACTGTGCAGTACACAGCAAAAAGTACATATCAACTATAAAAGGGTCCAGGAGTAGTAGTAGTGGAATGACTAAAAAGACCCCATTAGAGGCAATAAAAACATTTTATTATGGATAAAACATACAGATAGGATATTTTAAACTATTAGCTATTTATTAGTGCATTTCCAGATTACAATCAACATATTGTAATTGTATCAATTTACATAGCCTCGTTTCTCCAAGCCCCCAAGCCCAACATTTAGAATTATATTACTTTCAAATGATAATTATATGCCTTGTTATAGTTTTTCTGTCAGGGTATTTGAGGCACTTTAAACGGAATAAGAGGACGAAAACAGAAATATCAAGCCATCATAAAAGCAAAATAAACTCCTTGCTACATTTCTACTGGTGCTTTTCATCCAACTTCATTTATTGACTTGTGAGGTCCAGTGTCAGGAAGAAGAGCATTCAACACACCTTGGGGCCGCCATCAGAAAAACAAACAACCACTTCTGCCTCTGCAGGAGACCCCGAGGCTTCAAAATCCCATGGGCTCTGACTTAAGTAGAGAGAGAAATAAATATAGGAAACCAGAAGTGCCAGGAAAACATCTTGCTCATTTGACATACAAGGTTAACAAGGCAGATATACTAAAAGTTTACTGGAAGAGTTTATTTTCTACGCCATCTGCCTCTTGACTGACAGTGAACTTCTTCAGCATAGATGAATTTTTGGTCATCAAAGAACTTGAAAGATGCACTAATTCTGGAAACAGGAAAAAGGGCATTCTGGACAGGGTTCCCAAGCTCAGAGTCTTCTTGAAGGAGCTGTGATTTACAGCAGTTGAACAGCATGAGTTTGTGTGAATATTATGGTGAAATACAAAATGATGGGATAAGGAAAAGTGGGTCATTTCCATATTTTATCTCACGACTTACCACCACATATGGAAAAATGTGGTGGTAACTCTGCAACATTCACAACCTGTGGAGTATGTGGTTCTTAATGACTCCTTATATTTTCACAGACACATTAAAAAAAAACCATAAAGGCCTTATCCTAAGTACACCATCAATATAACAAAACCAAGATATTAGACTTTTCGAAATGGAATGGACAGACACAGATAAATGTTTAAAACAGAGAACAAATAGTATTTTTAAATAAAATATTATTTACTTAAAATGTTTCATGAATCACAGTCCTGGGAATATGATTGGTGCAACAAGTGAGGAGATGGCAGCTCTGATCCTGGCTTTGTCCATGGGGGAAGAACTGCCAGGACTTTCTTCAAGATGCTTCTAGCTGGAGGATAGAGTGCTGCTACTGTCTTCTGATTCAGAGAAGTTTCTCACTGTACTATTTCCCTAGCCCCACAAGTAATAATTGCTTCAGACCAAGGCCAGGGCCCTTTAACAGCCAGCCAGCTTCTCTGGGTAGCAAGTCTTACCATACTAAAAGTTCAGTCAACATATACTGTATAAGGTTTCAGGTCATTCTAGAAAGAACAGCCTTTATAGCTGCTCCATCTGGACTCTGGGAGCTCTCCATGGTCCTAGGGGCGATCTGGATGCCTGGAACTCTTGTTGTGGATTCTTATATTGCATTTTTGGTCCCTTGATGGGACACTGCTGGACTTGGAAGCCACTATGCTAATCCTACCTCCGCACAGCATCCTACCACATTGTGGCCATCCATGCATAAGTCTTCTTTCTCCCAACTCACACCTTACATTTTTATGGTACTGAGGCACCATGGGCAGGAATCCCAGGAGATCAACAGTGATGCCTTTCCCGCAAAGTCAGAAATTGGCATTTTTATTTTATTTTATTTTATTTTATTTATTTTGTTGTGCTCAGTTTACTTATTACAAAAAAATAGTTCAGGTAGTTTTATTCAAGAACATTGAACCAGAGCCTTGGATCATGAAGGATTTCTGCCCCACAGACTCCAGCATATAATTTCTCATGATGTTTAGATACTCCATTCTCAGAAATAAGAGTTAGTCTTTCTTTACTATGGAAGAATGTTGTAGGATATGTGCTGCATAGTTTAGCATAAAACCTACCATCTGGTACTTTACTTTTACTTGGCAATGATATAAAATTATATTATTATTATCCCAGATTTTATCTGTTAATTACCAGGCAGTAGAAGCGATGTCATAATCAAATGGTGCAAGACAAAATAAGATGCTACAGCAACTCGGATTTAATAATACCAACATTACTGTCTAGCACATCTTTTTATCACATCTAAGATTAAACCTGTTTGTAAATTGTTTCCAATAAGATATTGAGTGCTGAGTAGAAACCTAACAACTATAGCAATTTTTGATTAAATTCTGAAGGTTGAATTCTCATTTATATTAATGTGTCCCTTCCTTGTGTCTGCAATGGACATTCTTGAATGCATAAGCCCAGGAGGAGACTATCTAGGGCTGCCAAATTAAAATTCTGTTTTTTTATTAGCTGTTTCCGATATGTGTGTGTGTGTGTGTGTAGTTTTCCAAGACACCCAATGATGGTCGGTGCAGAGGTTGGTCATGCCCTTCCCGCTCCCCATTTTATAGCAAGCTATCATATAGAGGGTATTTTACACTTGAAACTCACTTTAACTTTACTTAAAGTTTACTGCCTGGAAACTGTAATTGTGAAAGACAGCTAAAGATTGCTATGGACTTTTTCAGAACCCTGCGCAAAGTTAGCAAGTCTCGTTTTCACAAGTGAACCCCTTTCTAGGAGTAAACACCACTGACCACTGGGACTTCTTTCTCGACAAACAGGCATTGTAGTGGATAAGCAGAATATATTTTATTGGGGAAGGGTCCCCCCCTCAACTGAGGCCCCATCTGCAGTATTCACTAAAAGCTTTAATTGAAAACAGTATCACATCACATCAAAGAATCATGGCTTCTCCCAAAGAATTCTGGAAACTGTAGTTTGCTGAGTGTGGTGAGGAGACCTCTATTCCCCTCACAATTCCCTAAGATCCCTAGGACTTATTGTTAAATCTCTCTGAGTATTGTAGCTCAGTGTGAACAATAGGGTTCTCTGAACAACCTTTGGCATCCCTAACAAACTGCAGCTCCCATGATTTCTTGGGGAAACAATGGTTCATTAAATCGGTAATGTATGGTGTGCAATGCTGCCTGAATGTTGAAATTAGCAACTGAAACAAGGTTAAAGTCAGTTATCTGCTCTCCTATATAACCTTCCACATTCGCTCCTATCCCATCAGTACCCTGTCAGACCCAGTCTTGCCCAAACTGATTTTCTTGAGCAAAACATTTTAAAAGAGCAAAGCACAAAATGGCAGAACAGTTTCATTTTTTGACACAGATTTTAAAAGGACATTTGTCGAATGATACCTATAGAGATGCAAATGGAGAGTTAATTGCTATAATTTAACTAGAAACACAATCCATCTCACAATAATGGGGAGGATTGTGACCAGGTGACCTGAGGGCCTACTCATCTTCTGTCCAGGTTGCCCACCAGCTTGGGTGGGCACCAGCAAGATTCCTTCTATCTCTCTTATTTTGGTCCTCGGACCCGACAGCCTTCAAATGGAGGATGCCATCAAATGAAGAATGTGTGCAGAGGAGGGCAACCCAGATGATCAAGGGTATGGAAATCAACTGAAGTAGCTGGGTATGTTTAGCCTTGAGAAGACTGAGAGGAGATAAGATAGCCATCTTCAAATACTGTATCTGAAGGGCTGTGACATGGAAGATGAAGCAAGCTTGATTTCTCCTACTCTGGAGAGTAGGATTCAAACCAATGGCTTCAAGTTACAAGAAATGAGATTCTGACTAAACACCAGGAAGAACTTTTTGACAGCAAGAGCTGTTTGACAGTGGAATGCAGTCCCTCAGAAGCTGGTGGACCCTCCTTCCTGGCAGGTTTTTAAGCTGAGGTTGGGTGGCCACCTGTCATGAATGCTTTAGTTGAGATAACTGTATTGCAAGGGGTTGGATTAGATGACCCTTGGGGTCCCTTCCAACTCTACAATTCTAGGATACTATAACTCCTCTCACAACCTTTCCAATAGAGGACTTTCGGATGTAAAGTCAGACATGTGACCAGCCTACTAGCATTTGGCAACCTCATAGCTCAAATATTTTATCCTTCCTTGGTGCTTTCTTCACAATTTATTTTTAATGCCCTGGTAAATTATATTATATGGATTTCAGGGGTGGTTGTATAGTTTTGTGTGTCCCCAAAGCATGTATGACAGTCCACTGCGTAATAAGATAACCAACTAATACACTTTTCAGCCATAATTGTCACTGTGAGCTAATGAGCTGCTTAACAAATTTAATAAGGAAAACCTCCTAACCCCATCTTCTTCCACTTGTCCCCTGACAGAGAATCCAATCTGAATAGGTTAAGGAGGATTATGAGGTAAGTGTGTGTTACAAGCTTTGCTTTCCATTGGAGCAAAACAGAAGGGTAGGCACTGTACCTTTCACACTGAGATGGTTTTCATGGGAATACGCAAGAGTGTTTCTATGACTTTAAACAAGGCGGCTGACACTGATGTGTACTCTATCTGCTGGCACTTGTCACTTGTATTAAGTTCAAGGCAAAATAATTGTGTCCTGTTCAACCTCTATGTTTGAAGAAATGCAGGAGAAATCACAAAGGTATACAGAGCAAGTGAGGTGTTTCTTGTGAGATTAGTTGTCTAATCAGCTTAAAATGACACAGTCCTGTATTATACCGCAGATGTGGGGACAGTAGCTAGATACATTACCCAGTAGCTTAAGTGATTGTCTCTCTCTCTCTCTCCTTACCTGACAGGGCTCTCTTTTTTGCTTTAATGCAATTTGCAGTTCATCCTAAGGTGAGAAGTCAGCTCTCAATCCTTTGTCCTTCCTTAATGAAATATATTACTTTGGTGGCATCTGGGGCACAGCTTAATGTTTAGGAGAATCCTGGTGACCAATCAAATTCGTGATTCTCACAGTGCAATTCCAGTGTAGGCAATTACTGATAGTTCTTTTGGAATTACGGTTAAAAACCTAAAGGGAGGGGCAGGAACCCTAAAACATTTGGTCATACTTACATAAAACTACACGTCAAACAAAAGGCAAACCTAGAATCTTTTTTGAGTCCAACACTTTATGCACTCCCATATTTTTTAGTAGTAATGGGGTTGTTTTCTTTGCTTCCGAAAGTATTGCAGTGGAAGGCATCATTCATGAATTTTCATAAGTCCCCACTTGAAAAATATATGTAGATTTGGAATGCTGATCCCCCAGTAACGATGCTGAGATGTTATCTATGCCCTGGCTTCTGACACATGAGATACATATTTTGAGGACTCACTCAGAACTGAAACTCTATTTAAAAAAAATAAAAATATGTTTTAATACTGAATTTTGAAATGCTGTAACCCACCCTGGTTGGGTAAGAAATTTAATGATGTTAATAATTATGGTGGTGGTGGTGGTGCTATATACTATAGATATAGGATCACCACTGCAGCTGTTTCCACTGACTAGAATTTTAGGCTCTGGCTAATCCTGTTTCAAATTCTCCTATTCGTCTATGAAACTCAGTGTGTGAGCTTTGGCAAATCATTCTTTCTCAGACAAATCTCATTTCTCCATTTATTTTATACACACCTTATAATAATGGCCACAGAAATCAAAGCATTAGCAATTTAATATTTTTGAAGGTATTGTAGGGGAAATGCAGTGGGTATAGGATCTCCTGAACCAGACCCTAAGAAGCCCGTTGTAGGGACTAAGTAGGTATTTTGGGGGGAGTCCCTGACTGGCCCTTGGGATTCCTCTTTTTGGCCTACTCCACACTGTAGGTGTCTTTGGTTTGCCCTTGATGCATATATTTATTTGCTCTGTTTGTCATTCAGTGTGAGGGGATTTAAGAACTAATTTGACAGGCACCCTGAGGCATTATGGGATTTAAGGGCATTCTGGTGTCATCCATGGGAATGTAGTGATACTTTCCTCATATATGTCAAATCAATCCCACCTGCCCATATTTACATAATTTGGTTCTTTGGCAGATATTCCGCTGTTATATTTAAATCAATATAACCTTTCCACCATTACTCTGTCTCATGAGTATCTTCTTCCATGATGTGTCGGCAAACAATTGTGCCAACAGAGCAGTAGTGGTTGGTGGGGAGGCCTTCTGAATGTTTCTGCCTTTTCCTGAGAGGAAGAGGGTGAGGTGGCAGTAGAACCAATCTGACATGCTTGCCACCATACTTACACCAAACCTACAATGTCCTGAGCTGTCCATGCCTATCCCCTTCCTCTCAGTAGTGAGCAGTGATGCTTGAGGTTTAGAAGTCAGGTGAACAACACTGCCCTACTGGCACCACTCCACTAACTGCTACTGCAACAGAGTACTTATGAATAATATAATCAGAATACAGTCTGAATGTGCCACAATGATAGCAAAGCTATTTACACTTGTAAATACAGTAAATTATTTTACTTCCTAATGTATTTATGGTCTAAGATACGATAAGTACAAGAAAGATATTACAGGGTGGGGAACACGGATGGTCTTTAATTATATCACAGAGTGCCAATGATCTCATTACAGCAGAACCAGATAATACACTATGCAAAAACGGTATAGGTTTACAAAAGTATCAATAGATATTTGCATTTATCCATTTCAGCCAAACTAGTATCATGTTCAGAGAGTGTTTGTCATGAGTAATTAGTATAAAAAGGACATGATTAGCAATTGTTTTAACATAAACTAGGCCCCTAGTGCTTTTGAGTGCTGCATGACCCAGTTTAATCATGATAGTGTTAAAACTCAGATATATAAACACACAAACACACACACACACACACACACACACACACACAGAGAGAGAGAGAGAGAGAGAGAGAGAGAGTTTCAGAAGAAGTGCACTACACAGACTTGTCTTCAGCTGTGATAAGCCAGGTGATTTTTCAATGCATCATCAATGGAAGTCATGCTTACTCTTTCAAATCTTCAAGCCAACCTGTCACTGTCAGTACGTGGAACTTTTCCTGTGAGTAATCTTTCTCTCTCCCCCCCCTGCCTCCCATTTTTAGACCGGAAATTGTTATTTGCCATGGATGTCAGACTTGATTCATCTGTAGAATCTTTGCCTAGTAGAAATAAGTACTTTTTCTCCAGCTCGAGCTGGACCTGCACAGAATAAAAGTGAGATCTGAATAAAGATGAACACTCACTTTCTTGATGGGCAGAATCTGCTACAACTCCCTATCCAAGAAGACTGCGAAAAGCCACCTTAACACCTTGTCTTTTGAAATTCCTTTGCTTCAACAACTGTAGCTTCATGCAAGCTTTTAAAAATGCAAAAAATACAATGGTGTTGAAATTCGATTTATTATGAGAATATTTGCAAAATATTTTTCATTATTCATCATTGTCAGGGTTTCTGGGAGAGAGGAGGAGATGACAGAGGAGACGGAGAGCGAGTGGGAGGAGGGGCAGAAGGATGAGGAAGAAGATGACGGAATTCTGAGGGAATCCACGAGTCTGAGCAGCGAGTCAGAGGATTCTCAAAAGGGGGTTACCTTAATCAAGCAAAAGGGAGGAGAAGGGAGAAGCGGAGAGGAGCCCAGTGGAAGACAGACGCAGCAAGAGGCGTCTCAGCCGGAACGGAGTAAAGGGGGTGGAGTCGTCAGCCTCTCGGAGGGAGCAGGATTAGGAGAGAACAGAGAAAGGGGGTTGGAGCAAGGTGTTCAGCCGGAAAGGGTGGAGAGCAGAACAAGGGGTGGTGTAGCGGTCGAAAGAAAGGTCAGCAGCAACGTACGCGCGCCAAGTTCAAACGTAGAGGCGCGCGGAAGTGGAGAGAGCTCAGGGGAGGAGCCCGGCCCTAAAGCCAGAAGGAGGGGGGAAGAGGCGGCAGAGGATTCAGCCTCAGGCGAGTCACGGAGAGAGGGAACCCAGGGGGGCAGGAAGACCCTGCGGAAAAGAAAGGAGAGGAAGAGGTGGTCTAGAGCCAGGCTATTAAGTTGGTGTGGAAGAGGGGAGGAGTCAGAGGGGACTTCAGCGGTCTAACGTGACAGACGTACGGCCACGATGCTGAACTGTACGAGAAGCAGAAATCTTCAATAAACTTTTCCTGTAAATAAACTGCAACGGAGTGAGGTCTCTTGTGAGCTGGGACCCGTCCTGGGTGGCCGTGACAGTAAGTCCCCTCTCCAGTAAGTCCCCTCTCAGAAAGCAAAAAATTTTTTTTGCGAAGCTCACGAACGGGAGCAGCCATGAGCGCTGAGGAGCAGCTGGTTGCACTGCGGGATCAGGTTACCGCTCTCACATCGGCAGTCATTGCTTCGCAGAAGAAGAATGACGACTTGGAGAAGACGTGCCAGGATTTGCAGGCAAGGTGGGAACACGCGGACAGGGCGGGGGCCCCAGGTTCCAGAGCGGAGGGCATTGCGCTTGGACGGAGGGGGGGTGCCCTGGTTCCGCATTTTAATGGCAACTTGCAAGACTATCCCAATTTCAGAGCGGACGTCGTATATGCACTGCATTTACTCCGTCACGATTTTAAAGATGAGGAGGAGAAAGTGGGGTTCATTGTTTCGCACCTGCATGGGGAGGCCAGGGCTTGGCTACGCAATCTGTGGCGCGAAGATGGACCGGCCCGTCGCAATTCAACTGCGTTCATCAAAGCGATGGATTCTTGTTTTCAATCCTCTGTGGATGTGGACATTGCGCGCCGTCAAATGCACGGGCTGAGGCAGGGGAAAGCGACTGTGCGCCAATACCACTCTAAATTTTTTGCATTGCTCACCGCCTTAGATTGGCCAAAGGACAGTAAGCCGGTCAGAGATCTTTTTTGGGAGGGATTGAGCCCCCCCATCAAGGATGAGATCGCTAGGGGGGACAGACCCCAGACCCTAGAAGACGTGGTGCAACGGGCTTTAGCTATTGGAATTCGACATGAGGGACGTCCGTGGCACGAGGAGGACGGGCCCCAAGCGCGTGCGCAAGCGAGGACTCTCCCTTTTGTGCACAGGGATTTCAGCCGTGCGCACCCCTCGCCAATGGGGAAGGACAGCGAGGAGCCAATGGAGATTGGTGGTGCTAGGGCTCAGAAGCCATCCCAGAGCCCTGTCCCTGGTGCAGCCAAAGCGAAGCCTCCTAGAGGAACCAGGAAGTGTTACATCTGTGACAGTGCGCACCATATGGCGAAAGAGTGCCCCCAGAGGCTCCAGAAGCACACTGCAGCACTGGCAACTGTAACAGCAGAGGTGCAACCAGGGGAGCAGCTTCAGGGAAACGACAGTGCCTGGCTGGAAGCAGAGCTACTGGGGCTCAGCCAGGCGGATCTGTAGACAAGCCCCCAGCATCACTGCAGAGCGTGGACCCTTTGCCTCCCAGACCGGCAGTTCTGCTCACAGCAACACTCCAGTTGCCTGATGGGAGACTCCTCGAGGTTCCAATAACGATCGATTCCGGAAGCAACGCCGACTTCGTGGGACTGCAGTTCGTTAAGCAGCACAACATGGCGCTCCTGCCTGCAACAACGCCTCTAAACGTGGTCACGGTAGACGGCAGGAAGTTGCTGGGGGGGCAAGTGGTGCAGCAAACCCCTCCCATGATGATGCAGATTGGCAACCATCGAGAACTTATTAGTTTCAATGTCACCCACTTATCGGACACACCCATCGTGTTAGGCATGAGTTGGCTGGAGAGGCACAGTCCCGCGGTTGCGTGGTACCAGCGGCAGATCACCTTTTGTTCATCGTATTGTGCTCAGCATTGCTTTCAGACCGATCAGGGAGGAGAAGCCGAGCAGCAGTTGCATCTGGGTATGGTGCAAACAGTGCCTCACAAGTACCAGGACTTCTTGGAGGTTTTCTGTGAGAAGGAAGCTGACAAGTTGCCGCCTCACAGACCTTACGACTGCGCGATTGATTTAGTGCCAGGGGCGCAACTGCCTGCTGCCAAGCTGTACTCCATGTCGGAAGACGAGATGCAAGAGCTTCGGGAGTTCATAGACCATAACCTCAAGCGAGGTTTCATCCAGGAATCTAAAGCAGCGGGTGGCAGCCCTGTGTTCTTTGTGAAGAAGAAAAACACGCCCCAAAAAAGGCTTATAGTGGATTACAGGTTCATAAACAGCTTGACTAAGCCCAAAGCTTTCCCCATGCCCAAGATTGACGACCTTTTAGCGACCGTCAGGAGGGGCAAGATTTTCACCAAGCTGGACCTACGTGGAGCTTACAATCTCATCCGCATCCGGAAAGGAGATGAGTGGAAGACCGCCATGTTCACCCCTCTGGGCACATACGAATACAGAGTCATGCCTTTCGGTCTCCAAAATGGCAGCCACGTTTTTCAAGCATTTATGCACCACGTGCTAGCAGGTCTCCTCTACAAGAAGTGTGTCTGCTTTCTCGACGATATCCTGATTTTCTCGGAATCGCCGGAGGATCACGATAAGGACGTGAGGGAGGTCCTGCAGAGGCTGAAGGACCACAGGCTGTACGCCAAGTTGGAAAAATGCCAGTTTGATGTCAGAGAGGTTGATTTCCTTGGCTACAAGTTGTCCGACGAGGGACTGGCCATGGACAGGGCTAAGGTTCAAGCGCTGTTGGACTGGAAAAGCCCTCGAAATCGGAAAGAGGTCCAGAGGTTCATCGGCTTTGCCAATTTTTACCGCAAGTTTATTAAAGGTTTTGCGAACGCGACGGCGGCTATCACTGACACCCTCAGTTCCAAGAAGAAGAAGTTCGTCTGGACCGAACAAGCGGAGCGGTCCTTCCGGACGCTTAAAGGTCTTTTCGCCTCCGAAGAGCAGCTGCTCCACGTGAATCCCGGCAGACCCATGCGGGTAGAGACCGATGCGTCAGACAGAGCGGTTGGGGCCGTTCTTTTGCAAGAGGATTCACAAGGCAACTGGAGACCGGGTGCGTTCTACTCCCGGAAGCTCAGCAAGACGGAGCGCAATTATACCATATGGGACAGGGAGTTGTTGGCCATTCATGCAGCTTTCAAAGCGTGGCGACACTTCTTAATAGGAGCCAAGCACACGGTGCAAGTCCGCACGGATCACAAGAACTTAGAGTATTGGCGGACGGCTAAGTTACAGACCCAGCGACACATGCGCTGGGCGGAGTTCTTTGCGGATTTCGACTTCAAAATAGAATACATCCCAGGAGACTCCAATGTTATTGCAGACGCGCTGTCCCGAAAGCCGCAATACTTGGAGGAAGCAGCTCCAATCGCAGCAAAGCACATTTTCGCACCGCAGGCGTGGACGTGCGCTACCATCGCAGTCGACCTGGACGCGGTGCGACGCGCGTTGCAAAGGGATCAGTTTGCACAGTCCAAGATGGAGGAGCTACGCGGAGGGTCGCGAGACAACGATGAGTTCCAATTGCAAGATGGACTTTTGACTCGTAAGGGTGCCCTTTACGTGCCCACCGACGATCTTCAAGCCAAGGTTCTGCAACAATTGCATGACGCCCCTACTGCAGGCCATTTCGGCAAAGAGAAGACGATGGAGTTGGTGGCTAGAGACTTTTGGTGGCCCCAGATGAGGGGAGAGGTGGCGGACTACGTCGCCAGGTGTGATATCTGCCAGAGGTCCAAACCAGTGCACCAGAAGCAGGCGGGATTGCTAGAACCGCTGGAGACACCGCAGCAACCGTGGGAGAGGGTAGCGTTGGACTTTGTTACGGACCTGCCCAGCTCCAGAGGTAAGACGGCGGTGTTGGTGGTGGTGGACTTGTTCACCAAGATGGCGCATTTCATCCCTTGTGCCAAGGTGGCGACGGCAGAACAGACCGCAAAGCTCTTCATCGATCACGTCTTCAGAGTGCATGGACTTCCGCAGTCCGTCTTGTCCGACAGGGGGCGCCAGTTTGTTTCCACTTTCTGGCGAAAGCTTCTGGGCATCTTGCACGTCAAAATCAACCTGACATCGGCGAGACATCCACAAACCAACGGTCAAGCGGAGAGGGTCAACGCGATCATGCAGCAGTACCTGCGGTGCTACGCCAACCAGCGACCTGCGGCGTGGGTGGACTATCTGCCGATGGCCGAATTCGCCTACAACAACACGAAACACGCATCCACCGGGGTGACGCCTTTCTTCGCGAACAATGGCCGTCATCCCAGAACCTTCCCGAGATTTGCGGCACCAGGAGGGGGGGGGCCTCAAGATGCCGACCACTTTGCAGCGGAGTTGCAAGAGGTGCACGAGGAGCTGCGGAGACATTTGGAGCTGGCAAAACAGGCGTATAAGGTGCAGGCCGATAAGCACAGGAGGGCGGGAGAGGACATCCAGATTGGGGACTGGGTGTGGTTAGCAGCCCACGCGATGCCGGCCAGGTCATTGGCCAAGAAGAAGTTAGGACACAGGCAGCTAGGGCCATATCAAGTTGAGGCTAAGATCAATCCGGTGGCTTTCCGTCTAGCCCTTCCGGAGGGTTCCAGGGTGCACCCGGTCTTTCATAGGTCGGTGCTCACTCCCTACAAAACCCCACACAGGTTTCAAGAGTCAGGAGCACTCCCAGAGCCACGTAGGAGGGCGCCTGAGGGGGGGGAATCGCCAAGACCAGAACCTCTTAACGAGGTCACAGAGATACTGGACTCGAGATGGGGGGAGGAGGGAGTTGAATATTTTCTAGCCAGGGAAGGCACTCCGGCCTCTGCCAATAGCTGGGTGCCGGGTTACGCGTTGGACGAACCCCTGTTGAAGGAGGAGTTCCATGCACTTTTTCCGCACAAGCCCATGCCCGAGGAGTATTTTGATGATTGGCTTTTCACGCCCACTTTGTCAGACAGCACGTTCGAGGGTTTCTCCTCACCCGAGGGCCATACGCCCGAAACAAGCCCGACCAGGGATCCGAGACTGGGGGGGGAGGAGACAGGCCCTTGTTGGTGGGTGGATCAGCCAAGGGAGGCATGGAGTCAGAGATGGATGGTAGTTCCTTGGCAGGCAGCGCCAGGAGAAGCAGTGATGGAGGAAGAGACTGTGAGGTCTGTGGGTGGGGAACCCGAGTTCGAACACACATATACGGAGATGACAGAGGAGAACGTTGAAGTGGACAACTTGTATCCTGAACCGACCCCGGAAGAACCACGTTTTCCTCAACCTGCACCCGGCGAGCGGGAGGGGGGAAGGGGGGGCTTCGAGGGGGGGATGGATGTCAGGGTTTCTGGGAGAGAGGAGGAGATGACAGAGGAGACGGAGAGCGAGTGGGAGGAGGGGCAGAAGGATGAGGAAGAAGATGACAGAATTCTGAGGGAATCCACGAGTCTGAGCAGCGAGTCAGAGGATTCTCAAAAGGGGGTTACCTTAATCAAGCAAAAGGGAGGAGAAGGGAGAAGCGGAGAGGAGCCCAGTGGAAGACAGACGCAGCAAGAGGCGTCTCAGCCGGAACGGAGTAAAGGGGGTGGAGTCGTCAGCCTCTCGGAGGGAGCAGGATTAGGAGAGAACAGAGAAAGGGGGTTGGAGCAAGGTGTTCAGCCGGAAAGGGTGGAGAGCAGAACAAGGGGTGGTGTAGCGGTCGAAAGAAAGGTCAGCAGCAACGTACGCGCGCCAAGTTCAAACGTAGAGGCGCGCGGAAGTGGAGAGAGCTCAGGGGAGGAGCCCGGCCCTAAAGCCAGAAGGAGGGGGGAAGAGGCGGCAGAGGATTCAGCCTCAGGCGAGTCACGGAGAGAGGGAACCCAGGGGGGCAGGAAGACCCTGCGGAAAAGAAAGGAGAGGAAGAGGTGGTCTAGAGCCAGGCTATTAAGTTGGTGTGGAAGAGGGGAGGAGTCAGAGGGGACTTCAGCGGTCTAACGTGACAGACGTACGGCCACGATGCTGAACTGTACGAGAAGCAGAAATCTTCAATAAACTTTTCCTGTAAATAAACTGCAACGGAGTGAGGTCTCTTGTGAGCTGGGACCCGTCCTGGGTGGCCGTGACAATCATGTTTTCAACATTCTTCAAAATGCCTATTATTCTTCATAGCAGACATATTGTCATGAACTGGCAGGACAACAGGGAAGGGGAAGAGGATGCTAGCGAGGGTTGTAGCCATCATTGGTACACAGTTGGGCAAGCTGAGGATGGTGAAGGAGACGTTGGAGTGTAGAAAGTACTCACAGGGTGACAGAGGATGGTGAAGGGATGGGGGTCAGTGCACAGGAACCAGAGGAGAAGGTCCCATCACCAGAGCCAGAGGGGGCCCTTCTCCCCATCTCTGGCATTCTATCCCATTCTGAGGGTAGCAATTCCAGTCTTGAGACTTCTTGTGGGGTTTTCCCACCTGATGGCCTTCCTCTCTGCCCTGCCTTATGCACCATCCCCTGACAGCCACAGATCATTCTTGGGCCATCCAACCCAACCTGTAGGTGCAACTCAATCCAATACACAGGTCCTTCTGAATATGCCGAATTTGGCTTGGGCCTCAGTCAAATCTGATGCACAGCCCTCAGGCCTAGTGAGAAGAGAGCTTAAGCACAAGACTTCAATCGGGCCACACACTAAGTCAAATATTGCTGTGGCACACAGCAAAGTTTCTTGGAGTTCTTCTCTAGGAGCCTGTGTGTTTCCACATTCTCCTTAAGCCAAGCTTTGGCTTAGGCCTATTTCTCTCTTAGCTCTGTCCTCTATGCTCCTTTCATCCTCTTTTATGCAACTTAGAAGGCAAAAAAGCAACTCTGTTTCTGCGCTTCCAGAATCTCCCTCCTGCAGTACACTTGGGCTTTGTACCAAACAGCTGGTGTGCGTGGAAAGGCAAAGAGCTTGACCGTCTCCTTCAACCTGATGATGATGATGATATCAGAAACAGCCCCCGATTTTGCATTGTAGTTAGACATGCTGTATAACATCTGTCCTTAGCTATGTTGACATTAAGGAGTCACTGCTTGGAAGAAGGCATGCAAAATGTACAGGGAGGACTCTAAATGCTGAACACCAAAACGGCTTTCTTAGCATGTCCCATTGCATTTGCTTCCTTTTAATATCTTTGCCAGATGAGCAGTATCTCTGTGACATTGATAGCGTCTTGTGTGGATGCACAAAGATGATGAAAATCAAAGACTTATTGGACATGACTTGCCTGAAGAATTCCTTAATGTGTTTTGCTGCCGTCAACTTAGACGCACATTCCTTCTGCAACCTCCTGAGTTACTTGACCAGCCAGGCCATTTGTGATGTAGCAAACCATGAATGTGTACACATAATCACCATGCGAAGAAATCTGCTCTCTCTTGAATGAACACATATATTTAGCCTTGCTCATTACAGTAATGAATTCCGACCTCCTGAAGGTAGTGCACAAACAGAAGAGGCACTCTCAACGGATACCCCTTTGACTAACTCCTCTTGTTCATTAGGTATCAATCATTAGCCGTAATTTTTAATATATGGGTAATTTATTTGTTAATTATTTGCCAGAGATTTTGGAGGCATAAAGGAAAGGGCTAAAATGCCATTAGGATGAATTACTAGACACAGAAACAGAGCAAGAGCTCAGTGGGAAAGCACATTTTTCACAGGCAAAAGGTCTCAGGTTCAGTCTATGATTTGCACGCATGTGTTTTAAAAAACTAATTACCTCTCTGTCTGCAGTCATAGCTGATCAGAGTAAAGACTGTTATCAACTGATTAATATGTAATCTATAGCCACAGCTACTGCCAAATAGTATTTTTCCTGTCACTGTTTCCATCAGGAGGATCACTACCAAGTCACTACTGTGGTTTCATTCCAGATGTTTGGTGATTTGTATTTTTGTCATTTGTATCATTCGTACCGCAAAAAGAGTGTGCATGGTGCCTTACATAGTTTCATAGGAGAGGGAGAGAGAGAAAAAGGAAGAAGGAAGGTCCCTACTTCCAAGGAACTTACAAACTACAATATACAATACAGAAAACAACATAGACAGTGGTAGAAGAGATAAGGGTAGGGAGTGGGGATGGACAGATATGTTGCTTATAGTTCTCATTTTTCAAATCTTAAATTTAGCTCTCCACATTTCTGACAATTTGAGTGCAAATTTATATGAACAAACACATCTTTGCATACACATTTGCACATTTTTGCAAGCAATTTCCCCTGATATACTGCATTTTGCATGTTATTTTCACTACTTTGTTGATTTTTATGCACATGTTCCCTTGATATATACAATTTTATAAACATTGTTTGGCTGGAGAACTGCTTTGCAAAATTCTGAAATTTGCGAAAATTGGAGGATCTCCATGCTTCTCTTCTTGTATTGTTTCAGAAAGTGCAAATGAGATGCTTTGGGCTTTATATGTGAGCTGAGTTGCATTTCTTCTCCATCCATTGTAGGGAGGCAATGCAGATTTACAACAAAAACAAAGCTATTGTTGGAATGAGTACTAGGGGGATAAGCCCAAGACTATCCTGAAGAAATGGGGTTTGGAGAGGGAATTGAAGGAAGTGAAAGCAGCAGCACCATGGCAATGGTCCATGATGGAGCAGCAAGGGCAAATGGACAAGATTGTGACGATGGCAGAGTTGGAAAACTGAAGGTTGCAGAGAAGGATATAATGAGAAGCGAGGGACATTATGGTATACAAGGTTGCAAAGAATGTCAACACAGGGGGACAAAGAGTAAATTGCTATCTACTTCTAAATCACTGGGTGATCGACTTCCGGAGGCGGCGCAAAACGGCAATGGCGGTCCTCTTTACTGTGTGAAGAGGGGCTCCGCGAAAAAGGGTCGTCCGCTGCGGCAAAGTGGAGACCCATTAAGATAAACCGCAGGCAGAGCGAGCCTGCGGCCGTGGGACTCGGCGGGTGCCAGAAGCCCCCCCAGAAACGAAGAAGGGACCTCGTAAGAGGCTCCGGAACGTGAAAGGGGGAGCGGCGCTGTGAGTTCATCGCTCTTTTCGCGGAAGTGAAGCCGCGCTGCTGCTGCCGATGAGCGTCGACCTTTCTTCTTGAAAAACATCGGAATTGGCTGCAATTTACCCGTGAGTAAGGGGTACCAAAGATTGGCTTTAATTTGATTAATTCGGCTGAAAACGGGAGGCGAGTAACAGGAAGTCCGTCTCCCGATCCTGCTAGCCAGAGCAAAGCAAAGAATTTGAAGTGGGCTGAAGCGCTTAAAAGAGACTCTGAAAGCAGAACGAAGGGGCATTAACAGACTGTGTACTTAGAAGTTAAAAGGATATATTGGTTAAACTTTCTGGTTTTTTTGCTACGGAACTTTCTCCCTACTTTTGAGCGATGTGGAGTTAAAGGGGATAACCGAGCTGTCGGGCTGCCAGTGTGTAAAAGGAGAACTGTCAAACTGCTGAAACTTTTTCTGGAGTATAAACTGTTACATTGATTGATACACTTGCGCTTTAACATTGATGCTGGAACCTTTCTGTCACCTTGTGGCACTATTTTGAAACAGAATTATCTGGAAGCCTCCCTTTTGAACTTGGGGATTACAAAGGTCGAAATAGGAACTTTAATGGCGGAAAAGGGACTTTCCTTCCTATGAAACTGCGAAACACCCCCCCTAGAGGAATTGCGGAGATATAGAGGTCTGGGAACTGTATCATATTGAGATTTTTTGCGGTTTAATTGTTTACATTCTGGACTGGCCTTTCTCATGGATTGAAAGACTATTTGACCTTGAACAAAGGCAGCTGGGGAATGAGTGGCTCAGGGAAAACAAGAGCAGCTAAAGCTAAAGAAAAAGATAAGAAATCTGGGCAACTTGTTCAAACAACGTTAACTCATCAACGCAGATCTTCTGTCCCAACTGTGCTGACGGCACAGGAGGAGGAAGTTGAAACGCCTGTTACAGAAGATATGGCAACTGGAGGATCTGATCCAGTCCTGAAACAAATTTTGGAACAATTGGCACTCTTGAACAAGAAGGTGGACGATCAGTCATCTAAAATTGACCGAGCTACATCCACTATCAGTAAGTTATCAGATCAGGTTTCCCAGCATACCCAGGCTATTAAGAAATTGCAAGGAGCTACGGCAGAGAATTATAAAATAGCTGCGGAAGCCAATCAAAAAGCTGAGCAAGCGTGCAAAAAGGTTGAGGAGATCAAGGGGGAAGTAAGACCTCTGAAAAGACAGGTAGGAGAACAGCAAGCCTACCTGTCACTGGTGGAACTGAAAAGTAAGGAAAGTAATCTCAGGCTGAGGGCCGTTCCAGAACTGGAGCAGGGCAACCTAGAGGGATTTTTGACGCTGCTATTTTCTAAATTTTGGGGGGTTGAGGAAGACAAAGACTTTAAAATTGTGACGGCCTTCAGACTGGGAAGATCGGTTAAGAAAGACAAGTCCAGAGACTGTTTGGTTGTTTTGAGAACAAGAGAGGAAAGAGATAAGATATTAGGCCTACATTTTAAAAAATCTCTGGAAGTAGAAGGCAAAAGGGCAGAAATTTATAGAGACATCCCTAAATATCTGTTGGATCTTAGAGCCTCATATATAGACTTGACCAAATTGTTAAGGTACAACGCAATTCCTTATAGGTGGGAATTCCCTCAAGGTCTATCATTCACCTACAAAGGAAGGAAGGTAAGAATTAAAACACCTGAGGACCAGCAGAAGTTCCTACACGACAACGAGGAGGACCTCCAAAAGGGAGCTGCAGCTTCTTGGCCCCCACCACCGGGATCACCACCAGGACGTGTACCATCTGGATGTGGACCGGCACCACACCCGTCGGGAACGGAGGGAAATTTAGACACCCAATTGTGATACCTAAGAATTAGACCAGGATGTCTCTGCAGCTTCTTAGCTGGAATATAAATGGCGGGAATTCCCCAGAAAAAAGGAAAAAAGTATTTCATATTTTGAAAAAAGAACAATTGGACATTATCTGCTTGCAAGAAACACATGTGACAAGACTCCACAGAAAAGTGTTAATTAATAAAAGATTAGGCCAAGAATTTATTTCATCGGATAAAGTTAAGAAAAGAGGAGTGGTGATATATGCAAAGGAGAGCTTGTCACCAAAATTTTTATTTAAAGACGAACAGGGCAGAATTTTGGCGATTGAAATTCAGACACAAGGAGAAAAGTTTTTAATCTTAGGAATATACGCCCCAAATGAAGGAAAATCGGAATTCTTTAAGAAGTTGCATGAGATTATGCTGGACTATTTGGATTACAACAACATCATTATGTTGGGAGATATGAACGGGGTTGTCTCAGTGAACATGGACAAGTCGCAAAGTGCTAACATAACGAAAGATGGCAGACTACCAAAAACCTTTTTCGAAATGACTGACAATTTGGACTTGATTGATATATGGAGGATCAAGAACCCTCTAGGGAAAGAAGGAACTTTCTTTTCTGAAGCTCACATGACATGGACGCGAATCGACCAAATATGGATAACTAGAGGACTGGCACCTAAGACTAGAAAAGTGGAAATCTGCCCAAAAACCTGCTCCGACCACAATGCTTTGAGAATGGAACTGAGATTAAATACAACCGGATCTTTCAGATGGAAAATGAATGACACTCTGCTAAGAGATCAGGAGATTGTCAAGAAGGCCCAAAAAGCTTTAAAGGATTATTTTGAAATAAATTTAAAGACAGCCGTGGAAAAAAGAATAATCTGGGACGCAAGTAAAGCAGTTATGAGAGGGTTTCTAATACAGCAGAATACGATTAAAAAAAGGCTCTGGAATGAAAAGAAGGAGAAGATTTTGGAGAAAATAAGAGAAGGAGAGAAAAAATTGAGATCTAGGCCTAAATCGAAGGAAGTGTTGAGAGAAGTGAAGTTTTTCCAGGCACAATATTCGAAACTGATAAATCAAGAGGTGGAATGGAAAATTAAACAAATGAAACAAAGATCCTTTGAATCAGCTAACAAGTGTGGGAAACTGCTAGCATGGCAGTTGAAAAAGAGACAAAAGCTTAATACAGTTACAAATCTAGAGATTAAAGGGAGAATGGTTCAGAAACCCGAGGAAATTAGAAAATGTTTCCAGAGATATTTCAAAGAACTTTATTCACAAGGGCCGCAAAAAGATTCTGAGGTGGATCAATTTCTCATAACTAATGGACTACAAAAAATACCCCCGGAAATGAGAGCAACTTTGAATTGTAATATTACGTATCAAGAAATTGAATGTGCCATTCAGAACCTTCAACTAGGCAAGTCTCCAGGACCTGATGGACTTACTTCCAAATATTATAAGGTATTGAAGGATTCGTTGATACAACCACTGTTGGAAGTTTGTAACCAGATTATGGAGGGGAGGAAGGCACCGGAAACGTGGAAAGAAGCTTTCATCACGTTGATACCAAAATTAGAAACTGAAAAAACCCAACTTAAGAACTACCGTCCTATTTCACTCCTAAATGTGGATTACAAAATTTTTGCAGACATTTTGGCAAGTAGGTTTAAGAAAGTATTAAATGAAGTGATTCATAAGGACCAAGCAGGCTTTCTCCCGGGCAGGCATTTGTTTGATAACACAAGAAACATCATTGACATTTTGGAATTTTTACAAACAAACTTAAATACAAGAGCGGTGTTGATCTTTATTGATGCGGAGAAAGCCTTTGACAATATCTCTTGGATGTTTATGAAGAAAAATTTGGAAAGGATGGGAGTAGGGCGGGGGTTTGAAAATGGAATAGAAGCAATTTATTCAGAACAAAAAGCTAAATTGATAGTAAACAACGTGGTGACAGAGGAGTTCAAAATTGAAAAAGGGACACGACAGGGGTGCCCTCTGTCTCCTCTGCTGTTTATTTCAGTCCTGGAGGTGCTATTGAACATGATTAGAAATGACCGGTTGGCACAGGGAATTGTGGTCGGAGAGAAACAATATAAACTGAAAGCATTTGCAGATGACTTGGTATTAACATTACAGGAGCCAGTCCCTAGCACTAAAAGAGTGTTAGAATTAATTTCTGACTTTGGTCGGGTGGCGGGATTCAAGCTGAACAAACAAAAAACTAAAGTTCTAGCAAAAAACTTGACAACTACTGAAATAGAGGAGTTCAGGAAAGAAACAGAACTAAATGTGGTTAAAAAAGTAAAGTACTTAGGGGTGTACCTGACCTCCAAAAATTTGAATTTGTTTAAAGATAACTACGAGAAATGTTGGTCAGAGATCAAAAGAGATTTGGAAACATGGTCAAGATTGAAACTTTCCTTGTTGGGTAGAATAGCTGCTATAAAGATGAATGTATTGCCGAAAATGTTATTTTTGTTTCAGGCCCTTCAGATCGTGGACAAGGTGGAATGCTTTGGAAGATGGCAGAGGGATATTTCTAAATTTGTCTGGCAGGGCAAAAAGCCCCGAATAAAGTTTAAAATACTAACTGATGCGAAAGAAAGAGGGGGGTTTGCCCTGCCGGACTTGAGGTTATATTATGAATCTGCAGCCTTCTGCTGGTTGAAAGATTGGATTTTATTGGAGAACACCGATGTCCTCGATCTGGAAGGGTTTGGTAATGCTTTTGGGTGGCATGCATATTTGTGGTATGACAAGGTTAAAGTTCATAGATCGTTCAAAAACCATATTGTCAGAAGAGCAATTTTTATGGTCTGGACAAAATACAAAGACTTATTGGAGAGTAAGACTCCGAGGGGGCTCTCACCGATGGAGGCCAAAGCATGTAAAAGACTCAATATGGAGGCCCACTGGCCTAAATATTGGGAAATAATTGAAAAAATTGGAGATAATTGGAGGTTGCAGAGTATGGAAAAGTTAAAAAACAAGGTGCGAGATTGGTTGCACTATGCTCAAATTCAGGAAGTTTTTAAAGCGGACAAAAAAGTGGGTTTCCAGGTGGAAAAATCGAAATTAGAGACAGAGTTGCTAGAGCCAAAATCTAAGTTACTTTCGAGAATGTACAACTTGCTGCTTAAATGGAATACACAGGATGAGACAGTTAAATCCTCCATGATAAAGTGGGCGCAGGACCTGGGGCATAACATTATGTTTGAAGACTGGGAAAGGTTATGGAACACCGGGATGAAATTCACGGCATGTAGTGCCTTGAAGGAAAATATTATGAAAATGGTATACCGGTGGTACATGACCCCAGTCAAGCTTGCAAAGATATACCACCTGTCGGACAATAAATGTTGGAAGTGTAAGGAGGAGGAAGGGACATTCTTACACCTCTGGTGGACCTGCCCGAAAGTGAAGGCCTTCTGGGAGATGATACATAATGAATTAAAAAAGGTACTCAGATTTACCTTACCCAAGAAACCGGAGGCCTTCCTCCTGGGCATGGTAGACCAGAGAGTGGCCAAGAAAGATAGAACTTTCTTTATGTACGCCACTACAGCAGCAAGGATCCTGATGGCAAAGCACTGGAAGACACAAAATTTACCCACGCTGGAAGAATGGCAGACGCAGTTGATGGACTATATGGAACTGGCCGAGATGACTGGCAGAATCCGAGACTTGGGAGAAGAAGCAACGGAGGAAGTCTGGGAAAAATTTAAGGACTATTTGAAAAAGCATTATAAGTTGTATGAATGTTAAAAAAATGCTCCTTTTTAGGAAACTATAGCTTCAGCATTTGTAAACTTTTGAAATGGAAAATAAGGTATAAGAAGCCAGAGGTGGTGTAATGAAATAACTTTATTGTGTTGAAATTAAAAGTTTAAGGATTGGGACTACAATGTCCTAGAGATTAGATATCACGATAAAATGAAAGATACATTATTGTGTTTGAAATAAGTTAACAAATTGCTGATGTTTTGAATGTACAGAGAATGCAGGGTTCGGAAGATGGGGGAAGTCCACTAGATCTATGGAAATTTGTAATTGGAAGTTGGATTCTGTATTTCATAAACTCAATAAAAAATTATATTAAAAAAATAAATAAATCACTGGGTGATCTACAAGACTTCTGACTCCAGATTGTTTAACAGCAGCAACAACAAAAGCAATTTTCCCCACCTAAATTAGGTTGCTGAACTGAAGAAAGCTAAACAGTTGGCTTGCTCATTTTGGGATTCTAGTTTTTGAGGGGCGGGGGGTTAAGTTATAACAAGCCTAAAGTCTTTTTCCACCTTGGTTCAAAGGGTAAGCAAAAGGAGTTTCAGCTGAACAGGGAAAGGTACATTTATTTTTATTTAATAAAATATATGCAACCATTGATTGTAACGAAAGCCCTAAATGGTTTTCAAGAACAATTAAAATTACCAAGAAAAACAGTTAAGTAATTAAAATCATGTAATAGACTAGACAGACGTTAAAATACATTACCATCTATGTGTCTGGATAGAAGAAGAAGAAGAGTTTGGATTTGATATCCTGCCTTTCACTCCCTTTAAGGAGTCTCAAAGCGGCTAACATTCTCCTTTCCCTTCCTCCCCCACAACAAACACTCTGTGAGGTGAGTGGGGCTGAGAGACTTCAGAGAAGTGTGACTAACCCAAAGTCACCCAGCAGCTGCATGTGGAGGAGCAGAGACGCGAACCCGATTCACCAGATTACAAGTCTACCGCTCTTAACCTCTACACCACACTGGCTCTCCACACTGGATAGGCTTGCATTAACAAAAATATTTTAAGCAGATGCTGAAAAGAGTAAAGCGACAACATCTGCATGATATCAATAGGCAAGGAGTCCCAAAGACCAATTTCTTACAAGTGCAGAGTACTATGCTGCACCTGTAACAGTGCCAGTCCCACAGATTGAAGTGGTTGAGTGGCCTGTATGGAATAAGGAGATCTTAGATCTTACATATGAAGCAAGGACGTCATATGATCTGAGCAATGGAAGTGGTGAATGGTTCTGGCAGTTGAGTTTTGTATGCATCTGAGAGGACTGAGGCATGGAAGAGAAGAGGCAAGAGGCAAGAAATAACCAGCTCATGAACCAGAGTTTTAACTAATTAGACGGGACACCAGCAGATATTTGAGGTGCTCCACAGGGGTATGTGATGCAGTTTGGCAACTGATTAAATGTAAGAAGCAAGAGGGGCCACTAGGGGCGCATTGGAAGATGGCTGACAATAACATCTCTCCGACCCACAGGGGGTAATTAGGAGGCTGTGATGGGAGTAAATAGCCTCCCTGCCCCCCCCCAGGATTGTGGGGGGGGGGGAGGTTGCCCGTGCCTGCTGTGCCCTATACCACCACTGAATTTGAGGGGATGGGGGCACTAGGCAGAATGCCCCTCTGTGGATCTCGGCACTCCTGGACGCAATATCTGATCTGCACCGCTAGCTGCAAGAACTTCAAAAGGAACAATTAGGAAGAAGTGAATGCACATATTTCAAGGAAGGAGGGGGAGTAAAGACTGCTAACTGAAGAGTTCTCTGATAAACAAGAAGAGTCGGAGGAACAAGAATCAATCATGAGAAGACAGCTAAGACTCTGTATGGCAAAAGGACTGATGGGGAGGGGGAAAACCTTTCTTTCTTTCCTCTATGTGATAAAACAAGAACCCCCCCCCATAAGTCAGAAATGCCCTTTAATGACTTAAGCTGTGGATTTACGTCTGTGTGGAGATAATTTTTCTAACCAAAGCATGTTTTAAGAAGAGCGTGGAAAGTTTAAGAGCTC